>NC_058523.1:1490861-1806120 GCF_904849725.1 Hordeum vulgare subsp. vulgare | reverse complement strand
ATTTGAAGGACATGTCTACAAAAACGAGAAAAAGAAATCAGCAAAAGAAGATATCGTCCGGTGAGCCAAAACGCCACATAGTTCTTTCAGGGAAAAGAAACATCGTGCGAGTAGATGACAAGACAGACATGTCAGTAGATTATAATAAGTTTCATGAAATTCCGCCCTTCAATGTGAAAACTGACCCAAGCATCCTACTGAATGATGAAGATTCTTCATGGCTACGACCTAGAAGAAAACAGAAATAATAGATAGGAATATTGGTGCAATAATGTAATAATGTATTAAACCTTTTATGTAATGCATGTATGGAATGTACTACACCTTTTAGTTTTGAATTATTTATTCAATTTCAAACACTTTTCATTTTCATAGTTTTGTCAAATTCTCAAATATGCAAAAAGAATTTTAATAAACCTTTGTAAGAGATGAGTTCTCGTTCTAAACGCTGATACTTCGAGAGAGATTGTCCGTTTTGTACACGAAGTGCATCCAGTTTTTGTCGTAGCCCTCTCAACTTTTTAACACATGCTATGTGGGTGAAATGATGATAGCATGCCAACTTTCAACATTTTCAGAGTTCATTTGTAGTGCTCTTCAATTTCAGGGTAAACTAGCTCAAAAAAAAAGTAAATGCACGAATAATACCAAATGAAGTCAGAAATTGTTGAAATTTTGTGATGTGCCTTTAAATGGTGCATTTTGAACACCCAAAAATTATGGAGTTCAAATAAGTTCAAAAAAATGAAATCCCTTTCTAAGAGATGAGTTCTCGTTCGAAAAGCTGATACTTCGAGAGAGATTGTCCGTTTTGTACATGAAGTGCATCCAGTTTTTGTCGTAGCCCTCTCAACTTTTTAACACATGCTATGTGGGTGAAATGATGATAGCATGCCAACTTTCAACATTTTCAGAGTTCATTTGTAGTGCTTTTCAATTTCAGGGTCAACTAGCTCAAAAAAAAGTAAATGCACGAAGAATACCAAATGAAGTCAGAAATTGTTGAAATTTTGTGATGTGCCTTTGAATGGTGCATTTTGAACACACAAAAAGTATGGAGTTCAAATAAGTTCAAAAAGATGACATCCCTTTTGTAAGAGATGAGTTCTCTTTCGAAACCGTGATACTTCGAGAAAGATTGTCCGTTTTGTACACGAAGTGCATCCAGTTTTTGTCGTAACCCTCTCAACTTTTTAACACATGCTATGTGGGTGAAATGATGATAGCATGCCAACTTTCAACATTTTCAGAGTTCATTTGTAGTGCTTTTCAATTTCAGGGTCAACTAGCTCAAAAAAAAATAAGTAAATGCACGAAGAATACCAAATGAAGTCAGAAATTGTTGAAATTTTGTGATGTGCCTTTGAATGGTGCATTTCTAACACCCAAAAAGTATGGAGTTCAAATAAGTTCAAAAAAATGAACTCCCTTTCTAAGAGACGAGTTCTCGTTCGAAACGCTGATACTTCGAGAGAGATTGTCCGTTTTGTACACGAAGTGCATCCAGTTTTTGTCGTAGCCCTCTCAACTTCTTAACACATGCTATGTGGGTGAAATGATGATAGGATGCCAACTTTCAACATTTTCAGAGTTCATTTGTAGTGCTTTTCAATTTCAGGGTCAACTAGCTCAAAAAAATAAGTAAATGCATGAAGAATACCAAATGAAGTCAGAAATTGTTGATATTTTGTGATGTGCCTTTGAATGGTGCATTTTGAACACACAAAAAGTATGGAGTTCAAATAAGTTCAAAAAAATGAAATCCCTTTGTAAGAGATGAGTTCTCGTTCGAAACCCTGATACTTCGAGAAAGATTGTCCGTTTTGTACACGAAGTGCATCCAGTTTTTGTCGTAGCCCTCTCAACTTTTTAACACATGCTATGTGGGTGAAATGATGATAGCATGCCAACTTTCAACATTTTCAGAGTTCATTTGTAGTGCTTTTCAATTTCAAGGTCAACTAGCTCAAAAAAAAAATAAGTAAATGCACGAAGAATACCAAATGAAGTGAGAAATTGTGGAAATTTTGTGATGTGCCTTTGAATGGTGCATTCTGAACACACAAAAAGTATGGAGTTCAAATAGGTTCAAAAAATGAAATCCCTTTGTAAGACATGAGTTCTCGTTCGAAACCGTGATACTTCGAGAAAGATTGTCCGTTTTGTACACGAAGTGCATCCAGTTTTTGTTGTAGCCCTCTCAACTTTTTAACACATGCTATGTGGGTGAAATGATGATATCATGCCAACTTTCAACATTTTCAGAGTTCATTTGTAGTGCTTTTCTATTTCAGGGTCAACTAGTTCAAAAAAAAAATGCACGAAGAATACCAAATGAAGTCAGAAATTGTTGAAATTTTGTGATGTGCTTTTGAATGGTGCATTTTGAACACACAAAAAGTATGGAGTTCAAATAAGTTCAAAAAAACGAAATCCCTTTGTAAGAGATGAGTTCTCGTACGAAACGCTGATACTTGGAGAGAGATTGTCCGTTTTGTACACGAAGTGCATCCAGTTTTTGTCGTAGCCCTCTCAACTTTTTAACACATGATATGTGGGTGAAATGATGATAGCATGCCAACTTTCACCATTTTTAGAGTTCATTTGTAGTGCTTTTCAATTTCAGGGTCTACTAGCTCAAAAAAAATAAGTAAATGCACGAAGAATACCAAATGCAGTCAGAAATTGTTGAAATTTTGTGATGTGTCTTTGAATGGTGCATTTTGAACACACAAAAATTATGGAGTTCAAATAAGTTCAAAAAAATGAAATCCCTTTGTAAGAGATGAATTCTCGTTCAAAATGCTGATACTTCGAGACAGATTGTCCGTTTTGTACACGAAGTGCATCCAGTTTTTGTCGTAGCCCTCTCAACTTTTTAACACATGCTATGTGGGTGAAATGATGATAGCATGCCAACTTTCAACATTTTCAGAGTTCATTTGTAGTGCTTTTCAATTTCAGTGCCAACTAGCTCAAAAAAAGAGTAAATGCACGAAGAATACCAAATGAAGTCAGAAATTGTTGAAATTTTGTGATGTGCCTTTGAATGGTGCATTTTCAACACACAAAAAGTATGGAGTTCATTATCATAGTTTTGTCAAATTCTCAAATATGCAAAAATAATTTTAATAAACATAGTTTTTAATTGAAAATAACAAAATATTTAATAGTTTGGATAGTCAAAATAATTAATTTTGAAAATAGAAAATAGTTTTGAATTATTTATTCAATTTCAAACACTTTTCGTTATCATAGTTTTGTCAAATGCTCAAATATGTAAAAAGAATTTTAATAAACATAGTTTTTAATTGAAAATAACAAAATAGTTAATAGTTTGGATAGTCAAAATAATTACTTTTGAAAATAGAAAATATTTTTCAATTATTTATTCAATTTCAAACACTTTTCATTATCATAGTTTTGTCAAATTCTCAAATATGCAAAAAGAATTTTAATAAGCATAGTTTTAAATTGAAAATAACAAAATAGTTAATAGTTTGGATAGTCAAAATAATTAATTTTGTAAATAGAAAATAGTTTTGAATTATTTATTTAATTTCAAACACTTTTCATAATCATAGTTTTGTGAAATTCTCAAATATGCAAAAAGAATTTTAATAAACATAGTTTTTAATTGAAAATAACAAAATAGTTAATTTTGAAAATAGAAAAAAATTGAAACTATATGAGAATTTATAGAGAAACTTAAACCTAAATTCAAAGTGACCTCACTTTGAATTCAGGTTTAATTTTCTCCATAATTTCAAATATAGTTTCAATTTTTAAATTTACAGTTAGTTTAGGCCCGTAAGCCTGCTTTAGAGAGGAGCTCGATGTAGATGCTGCGACGGGGCTTATAAACAAGTGTTACTCCCCCTCGCTGGGCGAGGTGGGACTAAACTTATCGTGCAGCCGAGGAGGGGCTTTAGTCGTGGGTGGAGCCTCCACTCGGGACTAAACGGTGTCTTTAGTCCCGGTTCGAGCCCCAAACCGGGACTAAAGGCCCCTGCTTCCCGCCTTTTGGTCTGCCGAAAAAGGGCCTTTTGTCCCGGGTCGTGGCTCCACCCGGGACTAAAGGGTGTCTTTAGTCCCGGTTCGAGCCCCGAACCGGGACTAAAGATCCACCTATATAAGCGGGAGTTAGAAAATTTCCAACCCAAAATTGCATTTCGTTCTCTCTTCTTCCTCGTTCTCCTGCCCGGCGCGGCACCACCGACGAACTCGACGACGCCGTCAGGCTGCCTGCCGTCCTCCCCGCCGCCGCCTGCCGTCCTCCTCGCTGTCCTCGACGCCTCCGGCCGGTATGCCCCCCGCCCCTCCTCCCCAACACTCCGGCCGGTAGAAGAAAAGAAGAAAAAGGAGAAGAAAAGAAGAAAAAGGAGAAGAAAAGAATAAAAAGGAGAAGAAAAGAAGAAAAAGGAGAAGAACAGAAGAAAAAGGAGAAGAAAAGAAGAAAAAGGGAAGAAAAGAAGAAGAAGGAGAAGAAAAGAAGAAAAAGGAGAAGAAAAGATGTTTTTTTTCATTTAATCCCTATTGTTATTAGGTTTGTGCTAGATTATTAGGGTTAGTAATATTTAGAATTAGGTTACGGTTACAAGAAGAAGAAAGTTGAACAAAAATAAGAAAATAAGATTAGGAAAAAGGAAAATAAGAAGAGGAGCAGAAGAAAAGAAGAAAAAGGAGAATAAGAAGAGGAGGAGAGGAGAAGAAGAGGAAAAATAGAAGGAGAGGAGAAGTAGAAGAAGAGAAGTTGAAGAAGAAGCGGAGAAGAAAATAAGAAAGAAGAAGAAGAAGAAGAAGAAGAAGAAGAAGACATTTCTACGTATATAGATGCTTAATTAGTGTTTCTTAGATTAATGCTTAATTTTGCTATTGTATATGCTTAAGTGTTAATAGTTTATTTTACTATATATACAATTAGTTTATTTTTAGCAAGAAAATTAATAGAACTAGTTTATTTTTTTAGTTCATTTTATGATGCCTATCACGCATCCTCGTCGTTGACTCGGCGGAAGACACCTGCTTGATCAGAGGGGCCATGTCCGGGACTGGGCTCCGCACGGTTGGTATTGGGAGGTACTACCTTCCGGGGGGCGTAGGTTGGTGAGGAGCCAGCCCGTTGTTGACCCGATCCTTGTTTGGTGGCGGTCGCGTGGGCCAGTGACGGTGCCGAGGCTTCCGGACACCGCGGAGGTGGTACGTCACCGTGTCAGCGAGGAGGATGAGCACGTCCGTCGCTACATGGTTGCGTTGGAGGGCAGGTTCGAGCATACCTGGCAGGTTCTTCAGGGATCTCACTAGAGCTATGATCCTGTGATGGTTCCTTCTCTTTGGGTGTCCACCGCCCGCGACGATACCCGTCGGGCGCTACGGTTCTAGCTGTATCAGTGATGCTATATGTATGATAGTATTCGAGGAGTATTAGTGATAATATTCGACGATGTACGGACAAAAGAGATGATGTAGTTTTGCTTATAATTGAATGCATGCTAATTTGAATACTACTTTATTTTACGATTTGGTTTTGCTTATTGAATGCTCAAATTGGAAAAGTACTCCTACATTGAATACTATGCAGAAATCTAGGAGTCCCGGGTGGAGCCACGACCCGGGACTAAAGTTGTTTTGGAACGGAGTTCCTGATAGAATAATTCTTTTTTGGTACAAAGTTCAACATAATCCTTTGACACTAGACAATGTGACATATAGAAGGGTAGATGAGATCAGGAAAAATAGGATCATTTTCTACACATCTAGAATGTCGCCATTTTGTTAAATATTTAAAGGTTAAGAGAATCCGTTAGACATATTTTAGAGTTTAGGTTCTAGCCAGGACCCGGGACTAAAGGTCCTCCTATATAAAACGACACTTCGAAGTTTCCAACCCTCTTATATAGTTTGTTAGTTTATTAGTTAATCAAATGTCCGTTTTTTGCAGAACTATGGATCCACATATCAGGAACCTTGAAGAGGAAGAACTTCTCGAAGATATAATAAAAGACGGCCCCGACGTTGAACCAGCTGAATCTCCGTCGTCATATCTAAACCCCTCCGGATATGGAATGGAGGTCGACCGACACGAAGATGAAGCCGATGGGGCAGGAGATAGGTCCAATGACGGAGAAGGTGATAGCTCCAATGACGGAGAAGCCGGTGATAGCGCAAAGGGGCAGCCGATAGTGACTATGTCGCCGAAAGGTACAAAGATAATCTTTGGAATGATCTCATGTCACATTTCAACCTGCCAGAATGTGAGAATGAAGACGCCGCAAACAAACTGAGGGCCAAAGTCAAGCAGTGGACTCTAAAGAAGATGGCCGAACTTTTGCGTAGCTGGAAGA
Organism: Hordeum vulgare subsp. vulgare; assembly: GCF_904849725.1. Classification (NCBI taxonomy): domain Eukaryota; kingdom Viridiplantae; phylum Streptophyta; class Magnoliopsida; order Poales; family Poaceae; genus Hordeum; species Hordeum vulgare. The sequence goes on along the minus strand of NC_058523.1, from coordinate 1,799,776 downwards.
AGAAGCTATGGAAAAACTATCTGAAGACAAAGAAAGTGCCACTATTCGAGGGGTATCTAGCCAAGCAGACGAATCACTGGAAGGCATTTCAAGAGTACAAGGAGTCAGAAGATGCCCAGGCATTATTAGAAAAGAACAAGAAAAATGCCGACAAGAAGAAATATCACCACAAGCTGGGGCCAGGGGCTATGAGACTACCATCCCAAAGTTGGATAAGAAAGAGCAAGATCGGCTAGCTAAAGGCATTATACCTGAACCACTCCGTGATGAGTGGGAATTGAGAGCAATAAATTGGTTCCCTCCGCATGGTGGTTCGTACGAGGAAGAAACAGGGGACCTCATCTGCAGTGATGGTCTTAGGATACCCAGGGAGAATTGGAAAAAGATAGTGAAAGAAATTAAGGAGGTAAAAAGAAAGTTCACTGCAGATAGAGAGAAAGATTTGCTCACACTGGTCCTCGGCAATGACGAACATGGAGGACGAACGCGAGGCTTCGGTCATTTTTACCCGTGGTGGCTTGGGTTTGCCAGAGACCAAGACACTTACAGAAGCCGAGCGAGAGCAAAGAAGCGGCAGCAGGATGAGGAGAATGACAAGTTCAACCAGTTGCTTGCCGGGATTAACGAGCAACAGAAGTAGATTGATGAGCTTAGAGGAGTAGCGCGCGAGGAAGATCCTGCACTCGATATTACCGGTGCCCCATCTAAGCGGAAAAGCAGCGTGGCTGAATTTGAGGCCCCGCCCGACGATGCACGAAGAATGATAGAGGGCGGTCCCGGCTACCCCGTGGATGGAATCAAGGAGTCAACATCATGTGAACTCAATCAGAAATTCAAGAACATATCCATGAAGGTGGCCGTCGGACAGGCTTTACCTTCTCGCCATGATGGACGCTGGCATGGCCGTGAGATTCCAGCTGGATTTGCTAAAGTCGGGGTGGATGAAATCATGGCGGGGTTTCATGATATGGAGCTCGACATAGCTAGACCCGAAGATGAGAGGACACTCGGAGAAGTACTGGGTGGAGTCATCCTATGGGACAAGAACTACATCAAGCTTCCAGGCTCGGCCCCATCGACAACACCGCCTCCGAGTCGTCGCAGGTCACCAACACCTCCATCACCTCCAAGCCCTCCACATGACGTCGGCCAGCACAACACGAGTCCATCTCGATCACCGCCGCCGGACTTGGGTCGTCCATCTGCGCTGCCGCCCGCTCCGGATACTAAGCGGAAGCGTGGCAGCAAGAACGCTCCGCCGATGATTTCTAAGCGACTAAGCCCCCCAAAGCGCAAACTGTCGCCCCTCCCAAAGGTACCTCATGCTAATCTTCCTATCAGACCTTATGATCGTACCCCCGAGGAAAACGCCAGGATAGCAAAGGAACATCATGATGCGCAGATGAAAAAGAAGGAACCCGAGCCCCGCCCGGAATACACCGAGAAGCAAATAGCATTTGCAAAATGCTTCACGAACCTTCCATCACAGTATGACTTACACCATAAGCCTGATGACTATACACGCACATTGCAGAAGTAAGTGAAAAAGAGCAGATCACGTACAAGTGCAAGTGGGAGCAAATCTGACGTTCCTCAGCTTGGACAACAGGCCAAATAGTCAATCCCACCCCTCAGGGTGTTACCCGAGAATGTCCCCCCTCTAGTGCAGGGGCAAGATTTGGAATTAGCAAAGAAGTGGGCGAATGAATGGGTATCCCGGTTGAATGGACGATCCTTCTAAGGTTTCTAACAGATCAAAATTTATGTGACCACATACTGTTTCCATACAACTTCAGGTGAGGGTTTTTACTCTGTTGTGTCCATTCACTTATAAGTGTAATTGATAAGTTCCTGACGCGCACACACACACACACACACACACACACACACACATATATATATATATATATATATATATACATGTGCAGCTTCCATTGGATTCTGTTGGACATTCAAATTGATAAAGGAAGAGTTGATGCCTTCGACCCATTATCGAGACCCTTGGAACAGTTCCAAAGCCTGCAGGACATGCTCCAAGGGTAATTTCAATCATTCTGGCGCTCTATCGGTCTCTTTCGATGATTTTCTGATATATCAATTAATGAAAAACTTAGCAAATCATTATCCTTGTCGGGCAGGGTTTGGAAGCGGTTCAAGTGCGTGACTCCCGGTATCGAGCCTGAGAAGCTAACCTTTAGAGCGGCTCAGGTAAGTAGTAGTATGATATACTTCTATTTTCAATACATTTATGATGCTAGATTATTATTTTGATTATATATATTCTATTCTCGTAAAGTGCGACCAGCAGCCATGGTGGACACATCTATGCGGATACTATGTTTGCGAGACCATTCGCACGTTTACCTCTGAGCACAAGGATCACAGATTCGACGTAAGCAATGAACATTCGCACCTCTATTTTTACCCGTCATTCTTTGTTATCATGATTGATATTCATATTCATCTCCTCTTCTTATATAGTACACAGCCATGAGGAAGAAGTCCCTACCAGAGCAACGCGCGATTGCTGTTGCAGAGGAGCTTGCGACCTTTCTGAGGACGGAAGCTATAGATGACAAAGGACGATTTAGTGTAGCTAGGGGCCATTACTGATGTTGGTCCATGTAATCGAATAGACGGGCTCTAGTCCTGATAATTCAGATCTCCATATAATTGTATATATATGCTCGCTTGTAAGATAAGTTAATCTTATATATATATATGCATAATTATTTCTATTTAGAATTATATGAAAACTAATTCCCGAACACCAAACGAGGCATCACGTTAATCTCCCGAACACCTAAACCCTAAAACCATAAAACCCAAAAATAAACAAAATCTGAAACTCTTTAGTCCCGGTCCGTGTAAAGACCCGGGACTAAAGGGCCTGCCCCTGAGGGCGCTCCGAGGCGCCCACGTGGAGCATCTTTGGTCCCGGCTTGGAACAGGGCCGGGACTAAAGGTTAGGCCTTTAGTCCGCCCCTTTGGTCCCGGTTGGTGAACCGGGACTAAAGCCCCTTACGGGCCGGGACTATAGGCCCTGTCCCCACTAGTGTGCGTTGAGAGTGTATGCACGTGTATATAAACGCTTGCATTTGTACTGTGTTTAAATTTCTTTTCCCAAAAACAACTACAAGTCTGTGAGTACCAAAAATCAACATTTTCAGAAAATTTTACAAAAAACATCGATTTTGAGTAATTATTTGCTGAAAGCACAAAAGTTTCAATTGGGAGCCGTTTGATGAAAAATATGACAGGTTGGGCCTGCTGTCAGGTCTGACATGGCTCCAAAATATATTGTCGTCTGTGTTAACACACAGGGCCGAGCTGTCAATGGACCCTCTTATGCATTTATTGAGCACTCGACCGCTGGAGCTGCTCCCGCCGGCGAGCTCACTGCCGGAGCACCGACGCACCACACACCATCCCTCCCATCCTTGCTCGCCTTACCCCGAGCTCTCCTTTAATCGATCCGCCATGGTGCCGCCTCCGCAGCTTCTACCATGCTCGTCCCCATGGGCCCTAGCGCACCCGCGCCCTAGTTTGCTTCCGTAAGGACAAGCATCAGCGCACCCTGGCCCCATCCCGATCCGACGAGCCCCACTGTTGCAGGAGGTGATGGCCATGCCATAGCCACGAGTCATGCTCCATGCTACCCACGAGCCACGACGCGCTCCTTTGTCCTGCCAATGACCACGTCGGCAGCTAGTATATCATCATGAGCACGCCCTTCCCATGACATCCAATCCAGTAAGCTACGCGTGAAGGGCGAACGCTCGCGATGTCCACGTCGGATTAGCTACGAGACAACAAGGTTCACTTCCTCGAGAAGAAATAAAGAAAGAGATTGGCCAGTGGCCCATCCCCCAGTCCCCCATCCCCCGATTCCTCTCCATCTCCCTTTCCCTCGTCTGTCGCCGCCGCTACCACCGGTGATGCTGCTCTTCCAGACGGCCCTGGGGGAGGGGGACACTAGATTTCTTCGCCAGATCTGGATCCCAGGGACGACGTCGGTGAGTAACCGAGCAGTTCCTTAATCCTTCTTCCCCTGCACTTCTCATCTGTCTTCACGTCCATCTAGCGGACTAGTGGATGACTGGGTGGGTAGTCGCGGCGGTGACCAGACTTGGTGTTGACGGGACGATGAAGTGGTCGGAGGCACTGGATCGGCGGCTACTAAGTCTCCAACGACGGCAATCGTTGTGGTTGAGTTTGTGGTACCTACGGTTTATACTGGAATTTTCTCTCGAGCTCAGGATTCCATGCCCTTTTCTCTTTAACTGATCGAGTGCTTATAATATCTGGTGGGTCATGCATTGTTTTGGTTGTGAAATTTATATTGGTTGAGTTTGTGGTACCTACAGTTTATACTGGAATTTTCTCTCGAGCTCAGGATTCCATGCCCTTTTCTCTTTAACTGATCTGGTGCTTATAATATCTGATGGGTCATGCATTGTTTTGGTTCTGAAATTTATATTGGTTGAGTTTGTGGTACCTACAGTTTATACTGGAATTTTCTCTCGAGCTTAGGATTCCATGCCCTTTTCTCTTTAACTGATCTGGTGCTTATAATATCTGATGGGTCATGCATTGTTTTGGTTCTGAAATTTATATTGGTTGAGTTTGTGGTACCTACAGTTTATACTGGAATTTTCTCTCGAGCTTAGGATTCCATGCCCTTTTCTCTTTAACTGATCTGGTGCTTATAATATCTGATGGGTCATGCATTGTTTTGGTTCTGAAATTTATATTGTTTTATAACGACCTTAGAAGCCCTCACTGACACTGGGTGGTTCAATATCCGGTGAGTTTCCCTTCTTGTGTGTAATTTGCCATCTCAATGTAGCAAGCAATCAGTGCCGGCATCAAAATATTCAAATATTAATCTGCCCTCATAATAACGCAGTCCCTTATTACTAGCTTTGCGAGCGAGGAATTAACCCTATTGTTGTTTGCTACAAATAACATGGATACAGCGGACTGAAGTAGAACCAGGGCATCATGCACGAGAAATTCAAATAGTGCACTGGAACCAAACCTGTAGCTCGTGGGTCTTGTTGATTCAGTGGAACAACATTTCTTGAGCTGGATTAATTTTTTGCTAATTTGAATTTGTGTTGTGGTGTTGCAGTATTGTTAGATGTCAGGTATAGAGTCGTACACTTAATCTTGATTTAATTTTGATCAAGAAGGGTTCAACATAGTTTTGTTGGACCAAAAACATCAATTTTGTATACACGTGTTATTTACCAAGCAACACAGCTGCCAGATGAAATGTTCCTTTCTCATGAACATAAATGTTCCAATATCTTCTCTATCACTAACATATTTACTAATTCTTACGGTCTTGTAAACTTGACTACTTGAGTGTTGATTGTTTATGAAGGACTATAGCACAAAAGAAAGATCAAGCGAAATGGATTCATTAAGACTCTTTACTTACTGGCTTGATACTAATCGAAGGAATGCAATACTGAACAATGTCAACATGCGCTCTTTTTTTGTTCTCAGTGGTCCAAATGGTGGAGGTCAATCCAGTATGTTGTGTTCACTCTGCACGGCTGCATTGCTTGGAACATGTGGGCTGATGATGCCATCTGCTGTCACCCCACACTTTAATTCCATCATGCCAAGGCCTGTGATAGCCGAGCTGATGGGAGAAGTTCGTTTTGGGTGCCAATTTTGTAGCTTTCATTTTTTTGTTGTAAAATATGTGTCTTGTATTCCCAAGAACACATTTTCTACACTGTCTTATAATGTTCAGATATTCTGGATCATGGAATCAAGCCTGATAAAAAATAGTTCTTTGATGTTATCTAATCTTGGTATCGAGTTTCTTAATATCACGGGAAAGAGTCAAGATGCTACAAACTACATGGCATGGGGTTTGGTGGTACAGTTCATTGACCTTCCAGTCAGGTAAGTCATTGAAACACTAGATATACACTGTCCTCGATCTCATATTATTTAATCATATATTCATGTCATATGGAGAAACATATCTCTGCTGAAGAAAATAAGTGAATATGTGTATTGGAGGATATGTTCTGACCTACTTGATGCTCACATCCTCTTCCCTTTAATTTGGATGCTACTTAATCAGCGAATGAAACTGTCTCTAGACGCCGGCGTTCTCAGCCGACAAGACGCCAGCGTTCCGGTTCCACACCCCGTTGTGCAGGCAATGATGAAGGCGAGCGTCGACTCGTGGGGTTGGCGGAGGGCGATAGGGATGTGGGGGTGGATGTGAAGGTGTACAAATTCATTGCAGACTCTATGCATACATGAACTGTAGTGGCAAGTCCCACGCTGCAATACAACATGCATGGAGAGGAGCATCTGGTAGATAGTGTTAAGATATTGCTCGTCATCTCAGTAAAATGACTTCAGAAACACTCCCCTATACATGTGCTAGCCACACTGTCAAAAAGTAGTTGAAAAGTGTGGTCACCTACCTGGCACCACACCATCCCACCTCAGGAGGCACGCCATGGCGCGCCCCAGCCTCTAGAAGTACATGGACACATGGTTCAGGTGTCGAAGACTTCAATTTACTCTAGCAACTTTGACTTTAGCCTCCATTGCCTGTGCTCAGGTGTCGGAGATGCAGTTCAGGTCGGCGGGGATGCGGAAGGTCATGCGCTTTTGTGCCGCGAGGGAACGTCTAATCCACTAGAAGTACTCCAAGCATAGGAAGAGGATGCCCATGTTGATATGTTTCTTAAGTTTAGGCACACTTTTTTTTTGAACTTTTCTCACCTAATGATAGTTCAGTTGTGAGATGTAAATAATAATTCAGCACTGCTAGAACTGTCCATGGTCATGCAATTTGGTTGGTGTCCTGTTCTGAATGCTTGGTGAGATTGAGGGTGACCAAGGCTTTCCAATTCAACCACAATTTCAACGGTAGTTGTTCTAGGAGGATAATATATATTTGATGGAAAACATGGATGAGAAATTACATGATATATTTATTAATATTAGAAGGTTTTGTTTCTCTTGTTTCCCAGAAACTAACTTGGTATTTAAGTAGTGGAAATTGGAGTTCTAACCTTAGTTCCATAGGTGAATCTTTGTAGTCTTTTTTAGAAAGGGAATGTGTGGAATATCTTTCTTTGTGCTTAGTTCCATAGACGAATCTTCCCTTTCTTTTCTAGAAAGGGAATGTCTGGGATATCTTTCTTTGTGGATTGCATATACACTTGGACAACTACACCACCAAGCCAAGTGAGCCACAAGCACACTCAGGAGGCCCGTCATTGGCGGGCCCCAACCACTAGTAAGAACCACGAGGAGGAGCCTCGTCGGCAAGTCCGCGCAAGCCTCCAAATCGTCGTGAGGCTCCTGGATGTGGGCGCTGATGGTGTCGTGGACTAGGGGCACTCACCACGTCATCTCCCGACCAATAGAGCGGGCCGAGGATCCCCATGACGGTTCACTAATGGCCTAGTTCGGACAACCCATAATGCATATAGGGGAGGTTCCAGAAGACTTGACGCACAAGACAAAGATTTCTCTAAACCCTAGACATACGGTACATTATATAGACCGAGGCCAAGCTAGTCAATAGACAATCGCGAATCTCATATCCATTACTACAATCTCTTATAGTAAAGACACGTACTATATACTATCCCCACATCAATACAATCAAAAGCAGGACGTAAATTATTATCTCTTTGAGAGAGCCCGAGCGTGGGTAAAATCATGTGTTCATGCCCTACTATGAGATATGCCAGATACATAACCGTCAGGCGTCCTGAGCCGCCATCACCTTCTGCATCATCGTCCGCTCCACAGCCCACTCCGGCAAGTCCCGTCATGTAGGCCTATGCACCGAGGAGGCGCCAATTTAAAGTTGACGCGTGGTGGCACGCCATGCACAGCGGCACGACATGGCGGCTAGGCGCTAGGGGAAGAGGATGGGAGGGAAGGACGAAGGCATGGGGAAGAAGCTCGTGTGAATGGCGGCGCTTCATCGGGTGTGGTTGCCGGCCCTCCCGTGCACGGCGGCGGATCCAGGTGCTGCCAGTCTCCCGATCCGATCTCTTTTAATTGTACTCGTCAGTGAAAGAAAATAACTTTGTTTTACTTTATTCATGTTTTTTAGTTTGTTCACTAATTGTACTCGTCAAGCTGGCGCTCCGAGCTGTCAATGTTGTATGCATTTATTGAGCATGTTGTATGCAGCATGTCCATCGCAGCGCACTCGACCCCGTAGAGAGGTGCATTGCTTCTGAACTCAACAGGTGAAAGGCGACTGCGTTGACGGGAGCCTGGCTCGCGCGTAGCCCCTCGCTTGCCGGCGCGGGGCGCGGGGTTGGCCGCCGACGAGACTCCGGCCATGGCCTCGGCTGGGAGCGGCAGACCTACTTTCTGTTTCTCGCGGTCGTCGTCCTCGTGGGCTGACTGGGCAGAGGAGGAGGAGGACGAGGGGGGGGGGGGGGGGTCTGGTTGAACTCCCGGTCTCGTGGGGCCGCTTCTGCCCGAGGAATTCTGGGCGGCGGCCCGCCCTGTCGATGGGGAAAGGCGGCGACGGCGCAACGGTGTGCCCCTTCTGCCCGGCGGCCGGCTTCTTCTCTGGCCTGCGTCTCTCGCCCCTCTCCAGCCGTTGCTCGGCCCGCCGCGCCGTCCGGGTTATCCCCCGTGGTGGCGCCCGTTGCCCGGGTCGACGAAGTACTGCAGGGGATGGCCCGCCACGCCGTCTGGGTTATCCCCGTGGTGGCGCCCGTTGCTCGGGTCGACGAGGTATTGCAGGGGATGGCCGGCCACGCCGGCGACGTTCATGCTGTGGTCCGGTCCGGCGAGGGCGGCGCGGATGCGGGGTTTGGTACTGTCCGTTGCGATGAGGGCGGTTGGTGACAGGTCCGGCCGTAACCCTACTGGGCCGTGTGGTGATGGGTCGGGACCCCTCTCAGCCCAGGTTGTGGCGGAGGCTTGTTCTCAGGTGCATTTGGCGGTGGCTTCTGCTAACCGTGATTGGGGCCTGGCCCACGAAGATCCCTCAAGATGGGTCTGGCTCGACCGCCAGGGTTCTGGGCCGTGGGCCGGGTGGCCTGCTACTCGGGAATAGGTGAGATGACGGGGTAGGGTTGCCCCGTTCGTCTCCCAATCCCTTGTCGCGCCGCTATCCCCCTACTCGCTCGCGTCGCGCCGCACAGAGCCCCTCCCGTCCACCTCCCGATCCGTGGTCGCGTCGCCATACTCCTCCTCGCTCGCGACCCCGACGCAACGACCCGATCCCCTCCCTCCCTCCACGGTGTCCCCGCCTCTTCGGTCCTACCTCGACGTCGTGATGACCCGCCTTGCCGGGGACGGGCTGGCGCGCCCGAAACGGCCCCTGTCGTCGGGGTCGGCCCCCCACCATGCGACCGACGGCCCTCCCTCCCATCCTGCTACTGGTTTTGCCGGGGTGCCTCCTCCTTCCAGACGGGGAGGGCTCTACGACCGGCGAGGTCCCCGGAATACTACCCGGGTACCTCGCTTCGTTGTCCCCCTCCTCCCCGTGATCCGGCCAAAGATGTTCGGCTCCCGCTCCCTGGTGCACCGGGTGACGCTCGTCCTCGGGAGGCTGATCATCTGCGCTAAGAAGGCGTCGACCGGGAGGGCGCGCTCCGGGCGGAGTTGACGGCCCGCCTCCCCGCGGATGCCCGGGACAGGGAGCCCCCGGCTCTCCGGGTTGCCGGGTCATAACACATAGTAGGTGACTACAACTTGCAAGATCGGATCCAAAACACACATATATTGATGACAACATAATAATTTCAGATCTGAAATCATGGCACTCGGGCCCTAGTAACAAGCATTAAGCATGGCAAAGTAGTAGCAACATCAATCTCAGAACATAGTGGATACTAGGGATCAATCCCCGTCAAAACTAACTCGATTACATGATAGATCTCATCCAACTCATCACCGTCCAGCAAGCCTACGAATAGATTACTCACGAACGGTGAAGACCTTCATGGAATTGGCGATGAAGGAAGGTTGATGATGACGATGGCGATGATCTCCCCTCTCCGGAGCCCAAAACGGACTCCAGATCTGCCCTCTAGGGCAAGAACGGGATGTGGCGGCGCCTCCTTATCGTAAAACGCGATGAACTCTTCTCCTGGATTTTTTTCCGGGCGGAAGGAATAAATAGAGCTGGAATTGGAGGCGGTGGAGCAATGTGGGCCTCACGAGCCTCGTAGGCGCGACCAGGGGGTGGCCTGATACGTCTCAAACGTATCTATAATTTTCGATGGTTTCACGCTGTTATCTTGTCAACTTTGAATGTATTGTATACGTTTCATATTTTTTTGGGACTAACTTATTAATTCAGTGCCAAGTGCCAGTTCCTGTTTTTTCTGTGTTTTTGACTCTTTTCAGATCTGATTTTGGAACGGAGTCCAAACGGAATAAAATCCCCAAAATAAATTTTTCAGAACAGAAGAAGATCAGAGGACTTGAGAGCTAAGGCAGGGGGCCCACAGGGAGCCCACAAGCCCTGTTGCCGTGGCCAGGGGGGCCCGCGGCAACCAGGCTTGTGGCCTCCCTGGCGCTCCCTTGCCCTACCTCTTTGGCCTATAAATTCTCTAAAATCACAGAAAAAATCACGGCATCCACGAAAACACTTTTCCGCTGCCGCAAGCTTCCGTTTCCTTGAGATTTCATCTGGAGACCCTTCCCGGTGCCCTCCCGGAGGGGACTTTGGAGTTGGAGGGCTTCTACATCAACATCATCGCCTCTCCAATGACTCGTGAGTAGTCCACTTCAGACCTACGGGTCCGTAGTTAGTAGCTAGATTAATTCTTCTCTCTCTTGGATCTTCAATACAATGTTCTCCATGATATTCATGGAGCTCTATCCGATGTAATCCTCTTTGGCGGTGTGTTTGTCGAGATCCGATGAATTGTGGATTTGTGATCAGATTATCTATGAATTATATTTGAGTCTTTGCTGATTTCTTATATGCATGATTTGATATCCTTGTAAGTTTCTCCGAGTCTTGGGTTTTGTTTGGCCAACTAGATCTATGATTCTTGCAATGGGAGAAGTGCTTGGTTTTGGGTTCAGACCGTGCGGTGACCTTTCCTAGTGACAGAAGGGGCAGCAAGGCACACATCGTGTTGTTGCCATCAAGGGTAACAAGATGGGCTTTCATCATAGATTTGAGATTGTCCATCTACATCATATCATCTTGCTTAAGACGTTACTATGTTCTTTTGAACTTAATACACTAGATGCATGCTTGATAGCGGTCGACGTGTGGAGTAATAGTAGTAGATGTAGAAAGTATCGGTCTACTTGTTTTGGACGTGATGCCTATAGATATAATCATTGCGATAGATAACGTCACGACTTTGCGCGGTTCTATCAATTGTTCGACAGTAATTCGTTCACCCACCGTCTACTTGCTTTCATGAGAGAAGCCACTAATGAACACTACGGCCCCCGGGTCTATTCACAACTATCGTCTCAAGTTTCACTTTTACATTACTTGGTTTACTTTTTGCTTTCAGTTCTTACTTTGCAAACAATCTATAAGGAATTGACAACCCCTTCATAGCGTTGGGTGCAAGCTCTTTGTGTTTGTGTAGGTACTTGTGACTTGACGCGATCCTCCCACTGGATCGATACCTTGGTTTTCAAACTGAGGGAAATACTTACTGCCGTTGTGCTAGATCATCCTTTCCTCTTCAAGGGAACACCAACGCAAGACTCCAAGGTCGCGGGGAAAACCTTTGCATATTTGCGAAGGAAGTCCCTATAGGTGTAGCCCGTGACAGAAGGATTCCTGGCGCCGTTGCCAGGGAAGGTCTGTTGTCGCAGTAGCATGGGCACGCCTCCTGGGCTCGTGGCCCACTGGCACACCCCCTCCGGTGGATCTTTGCGCAGGTATTTTTCATATATTTCATAAAAATTCTCCATAAATTTTCAGGACATTCCGAGAACTTTTATTTCTGCACAAAAACAACACCATGGCAATTATGCTGAAAACAGCGTCAGTCCGGGTTAGTTCCATTCAAATCATGCAAATTAGAGTCCAAAACAAGGGCAAAAGAGTTTGGAAAAGTAGATACGACAGAGACATATCAGCGCTCGCCGGGGGTAGTCTGCTACTCGCGCTCGCCGGGGTCACCCTCTTCCCTAGCCTTCGGGTCCCTCGAGCGCGAGCCGCCGCCGCCCCTGGACCTGGGCTTGCCGGCTGTGACCCCTGCAGCAGCCGGCCCCACGGCTCGGGATGGGGCCTCTCCGTTGGTGTCTGTGCACCAGTGTGCGAGGCTCAGCCAGTCTCGGGTCCTTCTAGATGGTCGTGTCCCTACGATCCAGGAGAAGGCCACCCTGTGAGCGGCTGCTCGTGACCTGTCCCCAGGGACTTCCACCTTCCCTCCCGCTACTTCTCGCGCTGACTCTCGATATTCTATTCATAGTTGCGAGTTGGTGCCTCATCTGGCTGTAGTGGCTACCGATAGTGGCATTGTGTTCCGAGGTGAGAAGGGGCTCATGCTGGAGCTGATTTCCGCTATTTGCGCCAAGGAGAAGCTCGAGGGGGCGCTGGGGGATGCCCGTGCCTGTGCTGCACGTGGTGCTCCCAGCTCCTCTGAGCCCTCTGACCCTGGTCATAGAGAGACCAGCGGTGGTGCATCGGCATCGATGTAGACTGTAGCTGGGACCTCCGTGTCAATTCCCTCCTTGGTGAGGGCTCTACGCGGACGTCCCCCCACACGTCTCAGTCCCACTGAGCACCGGCTTGAGGTGCGTGGACCTAGCTCTAGGTCCACCTCCCTCGGACCAGGGGCCTCCGCTGCCCCCTCTGCGCGGGGCGACGTGGACGCCCGTCTAAGGTTCTCCCCCGACCCGCGATTGATGGTCGGGCTTGCTCGGCCCCGCTTGCAAGGCCTAGGATCTCAACTGAGGTTATTAAATGAAGCTTCTATGTTGGAACATCAGGCGCTTCGGCCTCTCTGGCTGGCGTCGGCAGCTCATCGAGTATGTGCGACAGGAAGCGATTGACATAGTGGGATTACAGGAGATGATTCGCCAGGATTTTAGCATACATGAGCTCCAGAGGCTTTCCCATCACCAGTTTGCCTGGCAGTGGCTGCCTGCTACGGGCCACTCTGGAGGCATCCTCCTCTGAGTTAGGGAGGATGCTTTCTCGGTTGAGGATATGGACCGTGGGGAATTCTTTGTGAGCATGTCCGTCGCTGACCGACGAGTTCACCTCAGCTGGGAGGTGATTATCGTCTATGGTCCGGCGGACCATGGCCGCTCTGCTGACTTCCTCGCCGAGTTGAAAAACAAGTTGGAGAGGTGCACCACTCCGGTGGTGGTGGCCGGCGACTTTAACCTCATTAGGTGGGCTTCTGATAAAAGCTTTCCTAATGTGGACCAGGCCCGAATGCGTCTGTTCAACGACTGCATTGTTGACCCGGCGCTCCGTGCACGTTGGGGCTAGGTTCACATGGTCGAATAAACAGACGGACCCCATCCGGAGTGTCTTGGATCGGGTCTTTGTGTCGGCTCAGTGGGAAGTGATGTTTCCACTCTGCTCCCTCAAGACGGTCACTCGGATTGGTTGCGACGATATGCCCTTGATTTTCTCATTGGGGGAGGGTTCCCCGTCGCTTCCGCTTTGAGTCGTTCTGGCTGGAGCATCCAGTTTTTTTCGAGCTCGTTCGCGACCGCTGATATGTCTATGAATTTAAATTTTTTGAAAGGAAGCAAAATCTCAGTACAGGAGGGCATGTCTCTGTAGTATGTAGTATGTAGTATGTAGTATGTACAAGGCGACGAGCGGCCTGCCAGCGGACGGGGCTGCCGCGATAAAAAAAAGTGTGATTAGAGTCGCGTACGCGGCTACGCACACGTCGGACTCTCAGCAGCATCAGCGTAGGGCTGGGCGTTCGGTTTATATGGTTAATACGGTTTGGTTTATTCGGTTCTATATAATTTCGGTTTCGGAGGAATTGAAACCGAAATAATCAATTAAAATTTAGAAACCGATCCATATTAACCGTAATATATCGGTTCGGTCTGTTTGGTTAACCAAAAAATCAAAATTCATGCAATTATCAGTATAAGTGTAATGACTCGAGAGCTCTGATTTGGATTGTATACTATGCAAAAGTATAATCACAAGTTCTACCAACTTTAATATCATTCTACAGTTTATTCGGTCAAGCAAACTAGTAACCGTAGTTAAGTAGAAAAAGCACATGGAACATGAAATGTATTATGTGCGGAGAAATGTGTGATGCCTCCATACTGTTGCACTTTTGGAAACAAGGTATTACATGGGGTATCTCACATATCGGTTTGTTCGATCTATTCGGTTTCTGGGAACCAAAAACCGAACAAAAACAAAACACCGAGCAACCTTAAAATTTTCCACCGAACGAAAAATCAAACCACAAAATAAATTGACAAGTCGATTAATACGGTTCGGTTGAGTTTGGTTTTTCGGTTTTCGGTTTTATAGTGCCCACCCCTACATCAGCGTGACCCAAAAAAACTCAGGAAAGATCCTGGACTCAGCTGGAGATCGAGCCTGGCTGGCTCGCTGGCTCCCAGTAGTAAGTAGTTCATAGGTTTTCTTAATACCTACCTAAAAATTCTTTTGCAATACCTAGTAATGAACACGAGACCTCCAAAAAAGATTTATTTTGTGCTAGCCAAAATATATAATAAGAGGTCATGATTACGTAAGAGCGCAGATCTAGAAAATTTCTTTTACCTTTCTTTTCGTGTTCGAAACTCCAAAAAATGTTTTTGTACGTGAATTTGAATTTTAGTAATATGAATGTTTCATGAAACATGAACACTTTTGATTCAATCATTTTATAAACATGTAAACTGTTTACGAAAATTACAAAAAAAAAAGTACAGGTACACTTTTTTCCAAGACAACATTTCTCTGCAACTCATAAATAAATTGAAAACGAAAAAAACATTAAACTCCCGAGTTTTTTTCATTAGGCAATATTTTTGGAATGTTTTTTTCGAACAGGAACAATTCTTTGAAAACAAGTTATTTATCGAAACATGAACATTTTTTGAAATTCCTGAACAAGACTGAATACCAGAATTTTTTGGAAACTCTGTAATAAACAAGACTGAAAACCCCTTCGATTCATACTTGGTTGGATGATAGCCTCGGAGGTGCTGTCAAAGGCTCGAGCAGGCAACACAACGGCTTCCTCATCTATATAATATGGAATGCCTGGACAGAGAAGAACCGACACATGCATCTTTCAGATGCAGAGGCCGGGGGTCATCCTCCTTTTCAAAAAAAAAGAGAAGAACCGACACATCTTTGAAGACACAAAATTAACTTACCTAGAGGTGGCTCAACTCACAATCGAGGAGATTAGGCTGCGTGGCTTGGCCTTTCGGCCAAGAATAAACCATAGTACGTAGCGAGTAGTTAGCATGCGGATTCTTTTGTTATCTGGGGCGCCTTTGCGATTTCGGCACGTCCCCTTATCAAAAAATCATGCCTAGGTGTACATATTTCCCTCTTCTTAACGAAATGGCAGCACTCTTGTCGGTTCCATAAAAAAATATTTTATTTGTACAAAAGGCCAAAAAGCACAAACAAGATGCAAAGTACCCGATTCGAGCCGTAATCCGTAGAGAGACATAAGAACGTTTTGGATTACTACTTCCTCTGTTTTTAAAATATTTATTGTTGGAAAGAACTAGTTTGCTTTTCTTCAACAACAAATATTTTGACACGGAGGAAGTATAAAGTAGTGATCCAAAAGCTCCTATATTATGGGAAGGAACTAAAATAGTAATCAAGAAAATAAAGGAAAGTGATTAAGTGACCGGGATCCTCTCCGGCAACCTCTCGTCAATAGTCTCGAAGTTGAAGTTACAACGGTTGATGCTGGTGTAGAGTCCATCCGTCTTCGGTCTCGTTTCAAACTCTTTGCAGGAAAACTTCTATCTATATGGGAAGAACCCTATATCATCGTGTATGTTTATCGCTCCGAATCTATAAAGATCAACATTGCCGAGGGCACAAGTCCCCACCAGATCTCAACAATCCCCCACCAGATCTCAAGGGCTCATATCTTCTTTCGTTTCAATCACTGTTTTGATATACCAGCATTTCAGTAAAGACCTGTTAAAGTTAAGCTTCACCTAGACCAAGTAGCTACACTCCTTTATAACTGAACAATCGACTATGCCTTGAATTGTGAGTTTGGCGTACACAAGTTTCAACACAAGTCTTACTAGTACTAGGTTGTCGAAGGCTAACCCCTCGGGTGAAGCATATTAGTCACACTCCTCGCCTGTTCATGAGTTTACAAGAGATCACCCCAATCTCATAGATTGTGACCAGCAGTCGGGCTCATATAGGTATGTTCCTCCAAAGATCACATTGTAGGACAACATCATGTTTACACATAAGATTTAGAACATATTAAGACAGTAGAAATCTTGCCAATACAGTATCCGAGAGTATTGCATATCCAAAGGAGTTAGTTAGAAAAGTTACTCTCCCCGGTTCACCATTGGCTTGTTTTCCCAGGTCCTACTTCATGGGATCTGTGATCATATAGGTTGGGTTACTGCCAAGGCAACTCATGTGGGTCTCATACCCATCTCCCTCGATGCACTATCTATCACAACATGTGATAGCCCTTTCTTAGCCATTTGGATGTAATCCAACACTATCACTCCGGAGTTTCTTAGACGTCTGATAGAGTTCAATCTCATTCTTATATGTTTGTTGCACTTCATGTTGTCGTTTGAACTCTTCACTTTGACAATAACAGTGTGATTATCTTGTTCAAAAGGATAGCCGGAACTGACTTCTCAACAAGAGGCAAGTCCATCAAAAGATCTCGAAGAAATTCTGCTTTGACACCAGATGTGTCTAATACTGTTACTTCTACTTCCATTGTCGATCTCGTTAAGATTGCTTGATTGCAATACTTCCACAAAACAGCACCATCTCCAAGAGTAAACATATAACTAGTAGTGGCCTTCATCTCATTAGCATCAGAGATCCAATTCTCATCACTATACCCTTCAAGTACCGATGGGTATCCCGTAGAGTGAAGTCTGTGGTTGATAGTACCTTTCATATATCGCATAATTCTTTCAACAACACGCCAATGAACCACTAGTGGAAAACGGGCCTTTGGCCTGGACCATTTAGTCCCGGCCTGCCTCTGGGCCGGGACTAAAGGCCCGGCCACGTCGCCCCAATTCTCAATGCCTCCCTCGAGGCTTTAGTCCCGGCCCGTAAGGAGCCTTTAGTCCTGGTTCGTGTCCTAAACCGGGACTAAAGGGCTACGCGGCGGGCAGTGGTGGTGGCAACCGTTCGTATCCCCCTTTAGTCCCGGTTGGTGGCTCAACCCGGGACTAAAGGCCTAACACGTGGCCTGCCGTAGTGGTGGCGACCGTTGGTGTACCTCTTTAGTCCCGGTTGGTGGCTCAACCCGGGACTAAAGGCCTAACACGTGGCCTGCCGTAGTGGTGGCAACCGTTTGGTATACCTCTTTAGTCCCGGTTGGTGGCTCAACCCGGGACTAAAGGCCCAAACGGTTTGCATCCCGCATCGTTTCGGGCGATGAAAAGCACGAATCGAAGCGTACAGTCGCCATTTCTCCGTTCTTCTTCTCTCTCGCGTCGCCCTCTCTGTTCTTCTCCTCTCTTCTTCCCTTCTCTTCTTCCACCATGCCAACTAGCTTTCATGAGGTGCTCGCACATGGCACGACCAAGCTCCGTGTCGTGTACACGAACCTGAGCAGGGAGGTGCCGTTTTTTCTTCAACAGTTGAAGGAACGATGGTTTGACCACGCAGCGGATCATGAGAAGTTCTTGGGGCTTGATCTGGAGTACACGGCCGATAAATGCGGTGTTGCCGTCATCCAACTATGCTTCGCACGTCATGTCTTGATCTTCCAATGGGCGAGGTAAGTTTTGAGGCTTCCTTTGATCCAAGATAATGACATTGTAAGTTTATTTGTTTCACTCATAGTTGGTTCCTTTCAAATAGTTGTAGTGAAACAATTTTGAGTAGTTGAAGGGGAGCACAATCTAATTGGAATAGTATTCCATAATCTGAAAAATCGTATTAGAATCAAATAGTGTTTAATATGTTCCATTGGAATCATAGTTGGTTCCCTTCAAATAGTTGTAGTGAAACAATTTTGATTAGTTGAAGGGGAGCACAATCTAATTGGAATAGTGTTTCATAATCTAAAAAATCGTATTAGAATCAACTAGTGTTTAATATGTTCCATTGGAATCATAGTTGGTTCGCTTCAAATAGTTGTAGTGAAACAATTTTGATTAGTTGAAGGGAACACAATCTGATTGGAATAGTGTTCCAAAATCTGAAAAATCTGATTGGTTCAATATGTTCCATTGAAATCATAGTTGTAGTGATACAATTTTATACGGTGTTCTTTGATCCAAGGTTATGAAAATTGAATATAGCTAGTGATCTCTCTAGGTTCCATTGGATAGCAATATGATATGTCATAGTCATGAAAATTGCATATAGCTAGTGATTCCGTGTAGGTTCCATTGGATAGCTATAGTGATCTCTCTAGGTTCCATTGCATATGTTCTAATTGAATCCTAAAGATAAATTTCTCTTTAGTTGTAGTGAAACATGTTTCCTTATTGCAGCAGTATGTAACATTTGTTCCATTTTAATTTGTTTCTGTTGCAGGAGTGACAAGCGTTGTCCAGAACTCATGAAGTTCCTTCGCAGCGGCATCACTTTTGCTTCCGTTGACATAAGGAACGACAAGCTGAAGATGAGGCACAACTTCGGTATTGAGATACCAGCTGGTTGCCTCGTTGATCTCCAAACGATATTCATGCTTCGACATGACAGGACTTTGATGGCTCATATGACAGTTGCCTTGATCGACGAGTCATATGGTGATATGAAGACCAGTTTCCCAAAGTCTCAGCACAGACTTTGGGAGAAGGGCCCACTTGATGATATCAGCATTGAGTATGCAGCAAAAGATGCATACGTTTCATACGAGTTGTACTGCAAGATTCGAGTCGTCCACTATGGCCAGCGTCACCTCGAGGAAGGTGGACATTCTGATTCAGATGATTCAGACGAGTAGTGTTCTGAACGTCGAACACTTGTATATATATCTATGGTAGCTATTATTATGTACTCTTTGGACTAGTATCATGTACTTCTTGGACCAATTTATATATGTCTAGTTTCTGTTTGTGCCATTATAGTTTCCAAATTTGAATGGTTTAGCCCTTTCTAACTTCATTTGCTACTTTTGAATGGTTTAGCCCTTTCTAACTTCATTTGCTACTTATGAATGGTTTAGCCCTTTCTTACTTCATGGTATCATGCATTTCGACCACATATATATACAAAAAGTCTTCAGTTCAAATAAGTTCAAAAAATGAAATCCCTTTTGTAACAGATCTGTTTTGGATTAAAACAATCATTTAAAAATGAAAGACCATTAGTCCCACATGGCGTGCAGCGGAACCACGTGGCGTGCAGCGGAACCACTTTTCTTGTGGGGGTCGCTTCTCCTTCTTCGAAACGCTGCTACTTCGAGAGAGATTGTCCGTTTTGTACACGAACTGCATCCAGTTTTTGTCGTAGCCCTCTCAACTTTTAACACATCCTATGTGGGTGAAATGCTGATAGCATGCCAACTTTCAACATTTTCACAGTTCATTTGTAGTGCTTTTCAGTTTCAGGGTCAACTAGCTCAAAAAAATAAGTAAATGCACGAAATATACCAAATGAAGTCAGAAATTGTTGAAATTTTGTGATGTGCCTTAGAATGGTGCATTTTGAACACACAAAAAGTATGGAGTTCAAATAAGTTCAAAAAAAATGAAATCCCTTTGTAAGAGATGAGTTCTCGTTTGAAACGCTGCTACTTCGAGAGAGATTGTCCGTTTTGTACACGATCTGCATCCAGTTTTTTTCGTAGCCCTCTCAACTTTTTAACACATGCTATGTGGGTGAAATGATGATAGCATGCCAGCTTTCAATATTTTCAGAGTTCATTTGTAGTGCTTTTCAATTTCAGGGTCAACTAGCTCAAAAAAATAAGTAAATGCACGAAATATACCAAATGAAGTCAGAAATTGTTGAAATTTTGTGATGTGCATTAGAATGGTTCATTTGGAACACACAAAAAGTATGGAGTTCAAATAAGTAAAAAAAATGAAATCCCTTTGTAAGAGATGAGTTCTCATTCGAAACGCTGCTACTTCGATAGAGATTGTCCGTTTTGTACACGAACTGCATCCAGTTTTTGTCGTAGCCCTCTTAACTTTTTAACACATGATATGTGGGTGAAATGATGATAGCATACCAACTTTTAACATTTTCAGAGTTCATTTGTAGTGCTTCTCAATTTCAGGGTCAACTAGCTCAAAAAAAATAAGTAAATGCACGAAATATACCAAATGAAGTCAGAAATTGTTGAAATTTTGTGATGTGCATTAGAATGGTGCATTTGGAACACACAAAAAGTATGGAGTTCAAATAAGTAAAAAAATGAAATCCCTTTGTAAGAGATGAGTTCTCGTTCGAAACGCTGCTACTTCGATAGAGATTGTCCGTTTTGTACACGAACTGCATCAAGTTTTTGTGGTAGCCCTCTCAACTTTTTTACACATGCTATGTGGGTGAAATGATGATAGCATGCCAACTTTCAACATTTTGAGAGTTCATTTGTAGTGCTTTTCAATTTCAGGGTCAACTAGCTCAAAAAAAAAGTAAATGCACGAAATATACCAAACAAAGTCAGAAATTGTTGAAATTTTGTGATGTGCCTTACAATGGTGCATTTTGAACACACAAAAAGTATGGAGTTCAAATAAGTTCAAAACAATGAAATCCCTTTGTAAGAGATGAGTTTTGTTCGAAACGATGCTACTTCGAGAGATAATAGTTTGGATAGTCAAAATTATTAATTATGAAAAGAAAAAATTGTTTTGCATTATTTATTCAATTTGAAACACTTTTCATTATCATAGTTTTGTCAAATTCTCAAATATGCAAAAAGAATTTTTAATAAACATAGTTTTTAATTGAAAATAACAAAATAGATAATAGTTTGGATAGTCAAAATTATTAATTATAAAAAGAAAAAATTGTTTTGCATTATTTATTCAATTTGAAACACTTTTCATTATCATAGTTTTGTCAAATTCGCAAATATGCAAAAAGAATTTTTAATAAACATAGTTTTTAATTCAAAATAACAAAATAGATAATAGTTTGGATAGTCAAAATTATTAATTATGAAAATAGAAAATAGTTTTGCATTATTTATTCAATTTCAAACACTTTTGATTATCATAGTTTTGTCAAATTCTCAAATATGCAAAAAGAATTTTTAATAAACATAGTTTTTAATTGAAAGTAACAAAATAGATAATAGTTTGGATAGTAAAACTTATTAATTATGAAAATAGAAAATAGTTTTGCATTATTTATTCAATTTGAAACACTTTTCATTATCATAGTTTTGTCAAATTCTCAAATATGCAAAAAGAATTTTTAATAAACATAGTTTTTAATTGAAAATAACAAAATAGATAATAGTTTGGATAGCCAAAATTATTAATTATGAAAATATAAAATAATTTTGCATGATTTATTCAATTTCAAACACTTTTCATTATCATAGTTTTGTCAAATTCTCAAATATGCAAAAACAATTTTTAATAAACATAGTTTTTAATTGAAAATAACAAAATAGATAATAGTTTGGATAGTAAAAATTATTAGTTATGAAAATAGAAAATAGTTTTGCATTATTTATTCAATTTGAAACACTTTTCATTATCATAGTTTTGTCAAATTCTCAAATATGCAAAAAGAATTTTTAATGAACATAGTTTTTAATTGAAAATAACAAAATAGATAATAGTTTGGATAGTCAAAATTATTAGTTATGAAAATAGAAAATAGTTTTGAATTATTTATTCAATTTCAAACACTTTTCATTATCATAGTTTTGTCAAATTCTCAAATATGCAAAAAGAATTTTTAATAAACATAGTTTTTGATTGAAAATAACAAAATAAGTTAATAGTTTGGATAGTCAAAATAATTAATTTTGAAAATAGAAAAAAATTGAAACCATATGAGAAATCATGGACAAAATTCAACCTGAATTCACTTTGAATTCTGATTGAATTTTCTCCACAATTTCGAATATAGTTTCAATTTTCAGTAAGTTTAGGCCCGTAAGCCTGCTTTAGAGAGGAGCTCGATGGACAAGCTGCGACGGGGCTTATAAACAAGTGGTAGTCCCCCTCGCTGGGCGAGGTGGGACTAAACTTATCGTGCAGTCGAGGAGGGGCTTTAGTCCCGGGTGGAGCCACGCCCCGGGACTAAAGACACCCTTTAGTCCCGGCTAGAGCCACGCACCGGGACTAAAGACCCCCTGCTTCCCGCCTCTTGGTCTGCCCGAAAAGAGGCCTTTAGTCCCGGGTCGTGGCTCCACCCGGGACTAAAGGGGGTCTTTAGTCCCGGCTCGAGCCACGCACCGGGACTATAGATCCACCTATATAAGCGGGACTTCGAAAATTTCCAACCCAATTTGTCCATTTCTCTTCTTCTTCCTCTCGTTCTCCTGCCCGGCGCGACACAGCCCGCCGTCCTACTCGCCGCCGCCTGCCGTCCTCCTCGCCATCGGTCGTCCTCCTCGCCGCCGCGCCGTCCTCCTCGCCGCCGCGCCGTCCTCCTAGCCGTCGCGCCGTGCTCCTCGCCGTCGCCCCGTCCTCCGCGCCGTCCTCCTCGCCGCGTGCCGTCGACACCTCCGGCCGGTAAGCTCCCCGCCCCCTCCTCCCCAACACTCCGGCCAGTATAGAAGAAAAGAAGAAAAAGGAGAAGAGAAGAAGATAAAGGAGAAGAAAGGAAGAAAAAGGAGAAGAAGAAGGAGAAGAAGGAGAAGAAAAGAAGAAAAAGAAAAAGATTTTTTTTGTCATTTAATTCCTATTGTTATTAGGTTTGTGCTAGATTATTAGGGTTAATAATATTTAGAATTAGGTTAGAGTTACAAGAAGAAGAAATATGAACAAAAATAAGAAAATAAGATTAGGAAAAATGAAAATAAGAAGAGGAGGAGAAGAAAAGAAGAAAAAGTGTATATTGTATAGTGTATATGCTTAAGTGTATAGTGTATATAGTGTATAGTGTATAAGGAGAGGAGGAATTTTGCTATAGTGTATATAGTGTATAGTGTATAAGAAAAGAAGAAAAGAATAGGAGGAGAAGAGAAGAAAAGAAGAGGAGGAGAAGAAAAATGAAAATAAGAAGAGGAGGAATTTTGCTATTGTATAGTGTATATGCTTAAGTGTTAATAGTTTAATTTTGCTATTGTATATGCTTAAGTGTTAATATTTTATTTTTAGCAAGAAAATTAATAGAACTAGTTTATTTTTTAGTTCATTTTACGATGTCGTAGGTTGGTGCTACCTTCTCGGGGCGTAGGTTAGTGAGGAGCCAGCCCGTCGTTGACCCGATCCTTGTTTGGTGGCGGTCGCGTGGGCCAGTGAGGGTGCCGAGGCTTCCGGACACCGCGGAGGTGGTACGTCACCATGTCAGCGAGGAGGATGAGCACGTCCGTCGCTACATGGTTGCGTTGGAGGGCAGGTTCGAGCATACCTGACAGGTTCTTCGGGGATCTCACTGGAGCTATGATCCTGTGATGGTTCCTTCTCTTTGGGTGTCCACCGCCCGTGCCGATACCCGTCGGGCGCTACGGTTCTAGATGTATTAGTGAAGCTATATGTATGATAGTATTCGAGGAGTATTAGTGATAATATTCGACGATGTACGGACAAAAGTGATGATGTATTAGCTTATAATTGAATGCATGCTAATTTGAATACTACTTTATTTTACGATTTGATTTTGCTTATTGAATGCTCAAATTGGAAAAGTACTCCTACTTTGAATACTATGCAGAAATCTAGGAGTCCCGGGTGGAGCCACGACCCGGGACTTAAGTTGTTTTGGAACGGAGTTCCTGATAGAATAATTATTTTTTGGTACAAAGGTTAAGAGAATCCGTTTTATGCAGAACTATGGATCCACATATCAGGAACCTCGAAGAGGAAGAACTTCTCGAAGATATAATCAAAGACGGCCCCGATGTTGAACCAGCTGAATCTCAGTTGTCAGATCTAAACCAGGACGTTGGAATGGAGGTCGAGCGACACGAAGATGAAGCCGATGGGGCAGGAGATAGGTCCAACGACGAAGAAGGTGATATCTCCACTGATGGAGAAGCCGGTGAAGAGGAGAAGTCCGGCGAGGTATACATATGAAATTCGACAATCACTTGTAATATGTCAAAAATATTGGAGATAGCTCTATTTTGTATACATATACATTCATTTGACGAATGTTTCTCCCTCTTAGGCCTCCACATCGAGCAAAACTACGAAACGAGGCCCGACTAGAAAGTTGGATGCACAGACGCATTACACATTTGAGGTGATATTTCCTACGGGCGAACCCAAGCTTCCTAAGAATGCTGCTGACACATTCAAGAAGCAATGCGGAGTTCTCGTTAGGGATCACGTCCCGATCAGCGTTCGGGAGTGGAACAAGCGCAAAGGGGCAGCCGATAGTGACTATGTCGCCGAAAGGTACAAAGATAATCTTTGGAATGATCTCATGTCACATTTCAACCTGCCAGAATGTGAGAATGAAGACGCCGCAGACAAACTGAGGGCCAAAGTCAAGCAGTGGACTCTGAAGAAGATGGCCGAACTGTTCCGTAGCTGGAAGAAGAAGCTATGGAAAAATTATCTGAAGACACAGAAAGTGCCAGTATTCGAGGGGTATCTAGCCAAGCAGGCGAATCACTGGAAGGCATTTCAAGAGTACAAGGAGTCAGAAGATGCCCAGGCATTATCAGAAAAGAACAAGATAAATGCCGACAAGAAGAAATATCACCACAAGCTGGGGCCAGGGGGCTATGAGACTGCCATCCCAAAGTGGGATAAGAAAGAGCAAGATCTGATAGATAAAGGCATCGTACCTGAACCACTCCGTGATGAGTGGGAATTGAGAGCAAGAAATTGGTTCCTTGCACATGGTGGGTCGTATGACGAAACAACAGGGGACCTCATCTGCAATGACGATCTTAGGATACCGAGGGAGAATTGGAAAAGGATAGTGAAAGAAATTAAGGAGGGACAAAGAAAGTTCACTACAGATAGAGATAAAGATTTTCTCACACTGATCCTCGGCAATGACGAACATGGAGGACGAACACGAGGCTTCGGTCCTTCTTACCCGTGGTGGCTTGGGTTTGCCAGAGACCAAGACACTTACAGAAGCCGAGAGAGAGCAAAGAAGCCGCAGCAGGATGAGGAGAATGACAAGTTCAACCAGTTGCTTGCCAGGATTAACGAGCAACATAAGCAGATTGATGAGCTTAGAGGAGTACCGCGCCAGGAAGATCCTGCACTTGATATAACCGGTGCCCCATCTAAGCGGAAAAGCAGCGTGGCTGAATCTGAGGCCCCGCCCGACGATGAACGAAGAATGATAGAGGGTGGTCCCGGCTACCCCGTGGATGGAATCAAGGAGTCAACATCATGTGAACTCCATCAGAAATTCAAGAACATATCCATGAAGATGGCCGTCGGACAAGCTTTACCTTCTGGCCCTGATGCACGCTGGCATGGCCGTGAGATTCCAGCTGGCTTTGCTAAAGTCGGGGTGGATGAAATCATGACGGGGTTTAATGATATTGAGCTCGACATAGCTGGACCCGAAGATGAGAGGACACTCGGAGAAGTACTGGGTGGAGTCATCCTATGGGACAAGAACTACATCAAGCTTCCAGGCTCGGCCCCAAGGACAACACCGCCTCCGAGTCGTCGCAGGTCACCTACACCTCCATTACCACCGCCGGACATGGGTCGTCCGTCTCCGCCGCCGCCCGCACATGATACTAAGCGGAAGTGTGCCAGCAAGAACGCTCCGTCGATGATTTCTAAGCGACGGAGCTCCCCAAAGCGTAAACTGTCGCCCCTCCCAAAGGTACCTCATGCTAATCTTCCTATCAGACCTTATGATGGTACCCCCGAGGAAAACGCCAGGATAGCAAAGGAACAACATGATGCGCAGATGAAAAGGAAGGAACCCGAGCCCCGTCCGGAATACACCGAGAAGCACATAGCATGGGCAAAAGACTTCATAACCACTCCATCACAGTATGACTTACACTATAAGCCTGATAACTATACACGCACATTGCAGAAGGAAGTGAAAAAGAGCAGCTCACGTCCAAGTGCAAGTGGGAGCATATCAAGTTCAACTACAAGCAAGAAAAAATCAGACGTTCCTCAGCTTGGACAACAGGCCAAACAGTTGATCCCACCCCTCAAGGTGTTAACCGAGAATGTTCCCCCTCCGGTGCAGGGGCAAGCTTTTGAAAGAGTAAAGGAGTTGGCGGATGAATGAGGTATCTCGGTTGAAGATTTGCTGGCTTCCCAAGACGACAGGATACCCAAGGCTGTGGTAGCCCCTAAGCCACAGTTTGTCATGGGAGAGCCTTTGGTCAGCAAAGATGATCTCCCAACAAATATGCGTTACTTGCATAAATGGTACTTAAGTGAATCAAAGAATGAGAGAACGATGATCGTGCTGAGTGTCCCACGGGAGTACTACGGCCGCTCCGAAGAAATCCATATCGACTTTGATGAACTCTTCCAGATGTACAATGGCGACGCCCTCGACAAATCGCTTATGAGTTGCTATTGTCTGTAAGTTTTTTAATTCCTTGTCTACATATAACTTGTTTAGTTATTTTAATTCATTGTCTATATATAACTTGTACTCTATTATGCAGAATGAAGATTCTAGAGTGTAAAAGTAAGTGCATCCTAAATATTGGGTTTATTGACCCAGATAAAATACATATAGCGACGCTAACTGACAAACCCAAGGAGACGGAGGAAAACCTTCTAAGGTTTCTAACAGATCAAAATTTCTGTGACCACGTACTGTTTTCATACAACTTCAGGTGAGGGTCTTTACTCTGTTGTGTTCATTCACTTATAAGTGTAATTGATAAGTTACTGAGACACACACACACATATATATATATATATATATACATGTGCAGCTTCCATTGGATTCTGTTGGACATTCAAATTGATAAGGGAAGAGTTGATGCCTTCGACCCATTGTCGAGACACTTGGAACAGTTCCAAAGCCTACAGGACATGCTCCAAGGGTAATTTTAATCATTCTTGCGCTATATCGGTCTCTTTCGATGATTTTCTGATATATCAATTAATGAAAAACTTAGCAAATCATTATCCTTGTCGGGCAGGGTTTGGAAGCGGTTCAAGTGCGTGACTCCCGGTAACTTTCCTGAGAAGCTGACCTTTAGAGCGGCTCAGGTAATTAGTAGTATGATATACTTCTATTAATTTTCAATACATTTATGATTCTAGATTATTATTTTGATTATATATATTCTATTCTCGTAAAGTGCGACCAACAGCCATGGGGAACGCATCTATGCGGATACTATGTTTGCGAGACCATTCACACGTTTACCTCTGAGTTCAAGGATCACAGATTCGACGTAAGCAATGAACATTCACACCTCTATTTTTACGCGTCATTCTTTGTTATCATGATTGATATTCATATATATTCATCTCCTCTTCTTATATAGGACACGGCCATGAGGACAAAGGTCCTACCACAGCAACGCGAGATTGCTGTTGCAGAGGAGCTTGCGGGATTTTTGAGGACGGAAGCTATGGAAGACAAAGGACGATTTAGTGTAGCTAAGGGCCATTACTGATGTTCGTCCATGTAATCGAATAGACGGGCTCTAGTCCCGATAATTTAGATCTCCATATAATTGTATATATATGATCGCTTGTAAGATAAGTTAATCTTATATATATATATATATGCATAATTATTTCTATTTAAATTATATGAAAACTAATTTCCGAACACCAAACGAGGCATCACGTTAATCTCCCCAACACCTAAACCCTAAAACCCTAAAACCCAAAAATAATTTCATTCAAAAAAAAACCCCAAAAACCAGCAAAATCTGAAAATCTTTAGTCCCGGTCCGTGTAACGAACCGAGACTAAAGGGCCTGCCCCTGGGGCGCTACGAGGCACCCACGTGGAGCACCTTTAGTCCCGGCGTGTAAGAGGGCCGAGACGAAAAGGTTAGGCCTTTAGTCCCGCCCCTTTAGTCCCGGCCGGTGAACCGGGACTAGAGCCCCTGACGGGCCGGGGCTAAAGGCCCCGTCCCCACTAGTGAACATCTCCCGGATTGACAACAAACTGGCCCAGTTTGCTCACAGCAAACGTGATGTCTCGCCTCGTTACGCTAGTTAGACACACAAGTGAACTAATAATTTGACAGTATCTCAATTGATCTTTAGTTGTGCCTTTGAACTTTTGAATCACGTCGCTCCGTCTGTCACTTTCCGTAGACGGCAAAACTGGTTGACTGACGGCAAAATCTTTGCCGTCTGGCGGACAAAAGGATGATTGCAAAATACCCATTTGCCGACTTGGTCTATGCCAACATGATTTGCCGTGTGCGGCTGACGGCAAAATCTTTACCATCAGTAATCTTGGCTTTGCTGTCTGTAGCTGACTGACGGCAAATTGCCTTATTCCTGTAGTGTATGTTCAGTAAAATGGATAATAGAATCATAAAGCAGTACTTATATATACAACATCCTGATCATAAGAGAAAGTATAAGTATTATGGTGACTACGGGACATCCTACCACATATAGATTTTGCTCTCAATGCCCGGCTCCTAAGATTCGTCAAGAAATAGTATGAAGGCCTTCCCAGCTTGCATCCCTAACTCAGTTTTAATTTTCGAACCCACTTTGGACCATGGATTGTGCCGTCCACATTGATGCGCAAGTGGGTCACACACATGAACTCGGCCATTCCGCAACAAGTGATACGCTTAGTATAATAAAAAAAGATATTAGATAATTGTGGACACGACATTACGAAATGGCAAGCTATAACACAAATTGAATGAAAATACCACCAACATCATAAAGTCATGGTAAAGATCTACACAGCTTTCTTTGCAAGTGAGCTCAACCTTGTGACATGCATCTAGCCTTGTGTCGCCATACTATGTGCGTGCTTGATAGTTTTCAATACGTCATCCTTTTATATCCGTTGATTTTATGTTTAACGGATGAGATTTAGAAGTAGATCTACATACCTCTTTGGGTTGGAACAGGGACACGATGGACTCCTCATGCAGAAAAAGACGTATTTCGCTCTGCTGGTGTAGGTAAAACGAACAAATACGTCCGATATCATGATACTGGGTCACATTGGTCCTCGACGACATTCCCATCCGACGAGAGACAATTCAGGTTCAGAAAAAAACGATTACGAGTCCGTTGCTAAATCTATTTCTAGCATTGGTGTCCATATCCAGCTGCTTCTCTAGGAGTTGTGCCTATATATATTGTTTTGTCCTTCGCTGCCTAATATGTGGATGTCGTGTCAGGCATAGATTCTTTCTAAACGGAATGCCTGCTAATAAACCCAGACCGAAGCTATAAACAAAACAATAGCGTGGGTGTGTTTTCAGCAAACGACATCCACAGATGAACAAACAATCAGTTAGCTTGGGCATGACGTAAGTGTACGCACCAGACTATCGGCGTAATTATCCCCACGCAGCGGCGTCCAAACCCTAGACTATGGTGCCAGGTATATTTGATATTCTGCGTCGACTATCGAGGGCCCTCCATCAATTGGATAGTTGTAGCGACAGATATTGTTAAGATGGTGTTGAAAAAACCACACAACGAAGTAGATGGCACCTACCGCTTCGCCTGGCCGCTGCGCAACACCGGGCAAACCTCCACCTACCGCCATTAATGGCAATTACTGCCGCCCACCGCGCGACCTTGACCACAAATCTCTCACGCTGCCGCTCTGCCTCGGGCCTCTCCATCCCACCGCGCGCGGCGACGAACCACATCACCTCGGAGGCCCTTCCTCTCCCTTGGCCAACCCTCTTCCGCATCGCGATGGTGGGAGAGAGGAGGAGGATCCGCGTGTGACGGATCCGTGCGGAGATGGTGTCGCCACCGCGGGGCCTCGGCGCTCCGATTCCGATGACGCTCCTGCCATCAACAGAGCTTCGTTCGGCGGAGGCTCGTGCGGAGATGTTGCGGGTGGTTCGGGGAAAGTTCCCGGATCGAGAGCGCTGCCCGGAGATGATGGTGGAGATCATCCGCACGACGACTTTCGCGGAGCGAGCTCGCTTCTGCGGAGACGATGGCGGCATGGACTTCGAGCTCATCTATTGGGCTATGAGGGAGGCGGAGGTCTCGGATCCGGGAGTGGCGAGGAAGTGGAGTCGTTTCAAGTCGCCGATTCCGTTCCTCCTCAACATCAATCTACCGTCGGTACTGGCGATATCACAGATCCCTCGCGAGGAGCTGCCACCGGGGGTCGACCCTCCTCAAGCCAGCTGATGCCGCGGACTCCTGGCGGGCGTGCTTCGCGGCGGACCACTTCGCGGCGAGGACGTCATGCGGGGAAGGAGCTGCGCAATCGCTTCGAACCGCCGCCATGGCCAGGAGATCGAGGGGAGGTTCATCCTCGGAATAAGGTACATGCTCATCCTCCTATCTCTGTTCGTGCAGTTGTTCATGTTGTTCATGGTTCTCGGGCCCTGGGTTGGAATTTGGATAGAGATAGTGAGGTTACGGTTTGTTCAAAAACAGCCAAGTCCAGTGTTAGGACCCCAATCCGAGGTGTTAGTGAGATTCGATCTTTGTCGATTGTTAGGGATCTGATAGACAGTGTTAAGCATGGAGTTTCTACTCCTGATACTGTTAAAGTTTCAGATGGCTCTGGACAAGCTGATAATGGAAATAGAGATGGAGTTTCTACTCCTGTAATTGCTGGTGATTTAGTAGGATCATACAGTGACCATGATGGCAAATCCTTTAATCACAGAAATGTTTCCCAACAATTGGTTAACAGTTTTGTTGATGAACCTGCTTGTGTGGGAGAATATGATAGATGGTAATGATAGTGGGATTAGTCATGAGGGGATTTGTGAGGAGTTTAAGAGAGTGGACAATCTGACATTTGATGGTTTAGGAGATAAAAATAATATGGTTTTGAAAGATAACATTATATCTGTCAGCCCTGCTTGTGCGGATATAGTGGAGAGGGATGTGAATGAGGTATGGCCCTCTTTGGGCCACCAGAATATACCTCGGTCGTTGATCTATGGATCTGTGGTGAAGAAAGATACGGGAAAAGGAAAGGCGCTTTCTAGGCTGTGTAAGAGGAACGAGGAGGAGGTGGAGACCTTTTATGGTCAGTTGTGGGTTGTTCCCTCCCCCAGCCGCCGCCACAAATATCGTGGCCACTTCTCCCCCACCCCCCTCCTCCACCTCAATCCAGATCGACTCTGGGCAGCCACTTATTCTGGATCCGGAAGGATCTCTTCCAATCCGGGTGCTTCTCAGTAGAAGACTGTTTCCCCATCCTTCGCCCTGGAAGATTTGATATCGTGCCCACCAGGTTCAAGATCTGCGAGAAGAGTGGTGCTGGTGGTGAATCTTTTGCAGCTGTGGTGAAGAAGAACATGGATCCACGGATTCAGCAACGGCCTAAGAAGCAACCTGTTAAGAAGGGGGGTCATGGTGCTCGTCCCCCACAATCTGCAGCCCCTGCTGTTGTGGGTGTACCTGCAGCAACCAAAGCCCCAGGTAATACTACTAAGGGAGGTCCAAATCAGGTGACAGCCCCTGCACCTCCTCCAGGACCTGTTGTACAACCCCTTGATCCTAGGTACAAGGACATGATCTGCTTCAATTGTAGTTGGCCTGGTCACTATGTGGGGAACTGTGTTGAAGCCAAAAAAGGCTTCATATGTTCTGGCAATCACAATGTCAACAACTGTGTGGCTGGGGCCAAGTTACAACCTAAAACAGAGTATTTTGGAAGTGCAGCAGTAGGTTTGGGATTTTATCACATTGATATCCCTGTTTCTGCTGAATCTAACTGGATGAACTTCAAAAACTGTGCTGAAGGTGTTGAAAGGAGAAGTTTCTGCTTCTGATTTGATTATTCAACTGAATGGGATCTTCTGCAAAGGTAAGGAATGGCCATGGCAAATCAGGGAGTTGGAAGAGAAGAAGTTTCTGCTGAGATTTCCTCCTTGGAAAAAAGTTGAGGATTTAATTGAATTTCGAGCATTTGATCTTCCCATTGATGGAGTTTCTGTGAAGATTTGTGAATGGGCTGGGATGATTGAATCTTATGGAGATCTAAAAGAGGCCTGGATTCAAGTAGAAGGGATACCTCCTAAATGGTGTGCTTGGAAAGTATTTGCTCAAGTTGCTTCATGTTTTGGAATATTGGTGGATGTGGATTGGAATGGGATATTTAAGAGTTTCTATGAAAAGATTAGAATAAAGGTGGCTTGTAGAGATCCCACCAAAATTCCATTTGAAAGGCTGGTGGAGATGAAAAAGAAGATGTATATTTTGGCCTTTACTGTGGAGGGTTTTGATCAGATTGGTGATGATCTTGATGAGGATGGTGATGACCCAGATCTGGACATTGAGGATGAGGACAGGCCTGAGGATGTTACTGATGTGAAGAAAGATTTCCTAGATGGAGACTGTGAACCTATTGATGAATTAGATGAGGCTAATTTCTCTAAAACTCAGAAATCTGGATCTGGAAATGGAAAAGATGAAACATCTGTTTCTGCAACTACGTTTCATCCCAAGCTGCTGGTGGATGAGGTGCATGAACAGTTCATTAGAGAAGCTGAAACTAATAAGGCCTATGTCCAGATAGAGGAAACAAAAGATGGAATGACCCCAGACAAAGATGATTTTGACATCCAGTCTCATATGGAGTATTGCTCTGCTCAACTTAGGAACTTTGAGATGGATGTTGATGGGGAGGAAGAGGAGATGAACCTGCCTGAAATGGTGTGCCTACCTTTGGAGGTTGCAACAAAGATTGGCTCTGTTAAGAGATCTCTGATTGAAACAATGGAAGAAACTGAGAAAAACAATGCTAAGAGGGGAGAACCTACCTTGAACAAGAAATGGGGTCCTGTGCTAGCTGCCACACCAGTTACAAGACAGCATGGGAATGTGAAGATCATGGAAAAAGCTGCTGCCTACCTAAAAAGAAGAACCTGGAGATTCCTGCTTCCTTCCAAGGTAAATCTTTTGTTAGCTTTGATACTGATCTGCTAGCTGCACAAATTTCCAGTATTGATATTATCATAGGAGATAATTGTGATGAACAAAATGATATAGTCCAAGATTTAATTCTGAGAGAAAACATTAGATGTTTAGATTTTGCTGATTCCAACCCGGAAACTGTTTTACCTGAAAATTTAGATACTCCTCCACATGTGATTGAGAATATGTGCACTGATTTTGGTGCTAGAGTTAATCCCAAACTAGGTGACGTTGCTAGTTTTCATAACTCTTGCCCAGACATTATGCAAACCAGGAGGCTCTGTAGCCTGTCTCATCCCTTTAAAATATCATGATAGGTTCCTTTTGGAACATTCAGGGGCTTGGTCAACCTGGAAAGATTCAGCGTCTGCAGGAATTTATTAGAGATAACGCAGTGGATTTTGTTGGTTTCTTTGAAACCAAGAAAGAAGCTATAGATGAGAATAGTTTAAAAAGAATTGCGGGTAATAGAAATATGATGTGGCATCACTTACCTGCGCATGGTTCAGCTGGTGGTGTCCTTGTGGGCATTGATGATGATTTATTTGAGATTATTGGTTTTATTGATAAAGAATTTTGTGTGCTGACTACTATTAGGAACAGAACTGATAATTGTGTCTGGCAATTTATTGTTGTGTATGGGATTGCTTATAATGATAGGAAAACTGAATTTATTGATGAACTTCATGAAGTGCTTGGCACCATTTCTTATCCTCTTATTGTGGGAGGAGATTTTAATCTCATCAGATCTGCTGCTGATAAGAGTAGTGGTAATATTAACCAGTCTATTGCTTTTCTTTTCAATGACTGGGTCAATAAATGGGGTCTGATGGAGATTAGTGTTGCTAATAGGAAATTTACCTGGAGCAACAACCAGGAGGATCCCATTTATTCTACTATTGATAGAGTCTTTGTGTCCCCTTCCTGGGATGCTCTTTTTCCTCTATCAACTTTGAAAGCCCTTCCGAGAATTGGTAGTGACCACACTCCCCTTCTGATTGATACATTGGCGAGGAGAATTACATCTCCAAAATTATTCAGATTTGAGAAGTGGTGGTTAGATCAACCTGATTTTAAAAACATAGTTGAGAATTCTTGGAGATCCCCAGTTTCTGTGAGAGGTGCTATAGATGTTTGGATGTTTAAATCTAAACGTCTTAGAAAAAAGATTAAAGGTTGGAGTGCCAATGTCGATTCTGCCATTAAGAGAAAAAAGAAAGACCTGATTCAACAGTTTGACATATTAGATGTGTTTACTGAGAATGATCGCAGTTCTGCGGAGGATAAGACTAGGATGAAAGAAATCAAGTTGGAACTAGAAAATATTATGAGAAAAGAGGAGACTGCCTTGTGGCAGAGATCTAGAGATCGTAGAATTAAAGGTGGAGACAAGAATAGTGCGTATTTCCACGCTCTAGCTAATCATAGACACCGCAAGAATCATCTAACGGAGTTAGTTGGAGAATGTGGGATTGTGCATACCACGGAGGAGATGTTAGACGTGGCAACTTCTTTTTATAAAGATTTATTTAGCCACGAAGGGAGACATAACATTCATCTGGGACCTTCCTTTTGGAGGGAGGAGGAGATGATTTCTGAAGAGGAAAATGAGAATCTTCAGAAAAACATCTCAGAGATGGAAGTAAAAGAGGCCATCTCTGGCTCTTATAGTAATGGTGCTCCTGGCCCTGATGGGTATTCCTTTCTATTTTATCAAACTTTTTGGGAACTTTTAAAAACTGACTTTATGGCTATGGTTAGAGAGTTTGAGGAGGGTAGGTTAGATATTCATAGACTCAATTTTGCGTTGATTGTTTTGATTCCTAAAGAGCCTGGAGCCAATACTA
The DNA here is from genome assembly GCF_904849725.1 of Hordeum vulgare subsp. vulgare. Lineage (NCBI taxonomy): Eukaryota > Viridiplantae > Streptophyta > Magnoliopsida > Poales > Poaceae > Hordeum > Hordeum vulgare. The sequence continues at coordinate 1,764,678 of NC_058523.1, read as the reverse complement.
TGAAGAAATTTAGACCAATCAGCTTGAGTAACTGTGCGGTAAATTTTTTCTCTAAGATTCTTACCAACAGATTGTCCCCCATTGGTGATAGATTAATCTCTCCTAATCAAACTTATTTTATTAAAGGGAGATATATCCTTGAGAGTGTGGTGTTAGCTCATGAAGTAATCCATGAGGTTAAAAAATCTGGGATGCCTGGGCTTGTGCTCAAATTGGACTATGAGAAAGCATATGATAGAGTTAGTTGGGAATTTCTGTTTGAGATGCTGGAATCCCGTGGTTTTGGGGCTAAGTGGATCTCTTGGTTTAAATGCTTGCTATTACAGAGCACCTTCAGTGTGCGGATCAATGATACTACTGGTCCTTACTTTGTTGGAGGTAAAGGTCTTAAACAAGGTGATCCTATCTCCCGTGTACTATTCAATCTGGTTGCTGATGTATTTTCCAAAATGCTTATTAAAGCTTCCTCGTGTGGATTGATCTCGGGCCTATTAGATAATATCATTCCCAGGGGAGTTGTTAGTCTCCAATATGCAGATGATACTCTCCTCTTTTTAGAGGATTCTTATGATAAAGCTAGGAATTTTAAATGGATCTTGTCCTGTTTTGAAAATTTGTCGGGAATGAAAATCAATTTTCATAAAAGTGATCTTATTACTATTAACGTGGCTGAGGATAGAGCTAGGGTTTTTGCCCAGATTTTCTATTGTAATTTGGGATCTTTTCCTATTAAATACCTGGGAGTCCCTTTGCATTATGATAAGTTGAGAAAGGAGGACCTCCAACCTTTGATTGACAGAATCATTAAAGGTATATCTGGCTCGTTAGGTAGATACTTAACATACAGAGGTAAGATTATCCTGTTGTGTGCTTGTATTGTGACTATTCCAGCCTACCTTATGGTAGTCATGAAATTTCCAAAATGGGCTATTAAAGCTCTTAACTCCCAGATGTCTCACTTCTTATGGGGAAACATAGGGGAACAACATAAGTATCACCTAGCCCATTGGGGCCTGGTTTCTAGAAAGAAAGAGTTTGGTGGTTTGGGGATACCCAACATTAGGGAATTTAATATGGCCTTGTTAGCTTCATGGGGGAAGAGATTTTTTAATGATGTGGACAGTGACTGGAAGAAGATTCTGAGATATAAATACGATGTGGCTAACCCAAACATACTTTGGTCTAGACAACAAGGAGGCTCTCCCTTTTGGAAGAGTGTAACCTGGGCTTTGAATGCCACTAGAACCTTATATAGATGGAAGAGTGGTAATGGTGATCATATTAGTTTTTGGCATGACATTTGGGCTGGAGATTGTTCTTTGAAAGTCAGATTTTGGAACCTATTTGACATATGTAATCAACAAGATTGTACAGTATCTCAGGTCTGGAATGGGACATCTCTTAGATTGTCTTTTAGAAGGTGTGTAGAAAATAATGGTATGGATGAATGGAATAATCTCACTGACTTTATTAAAAACTTTTGCATAACTGATGTGCATGATACACCAATCTGGGCGCTGGAATCCAATGGGATCTACTCTGTACGTTCCTTCTATAGGTTTATAAACTTTGGTGGTGTGGTTTCTCCTTTTGGAGATAGCTTATGCAAAACTTTATGCCCTCAAAATATTCATGTGTTCCTTTGGCTATGTTTGTATAATAAAATCTTAACCAGAGACAATGTGGCTAAAAGGAAACATCTTGATGATCTGACTTGTTTGTTTTGCAATGAACCAGAGTCCATACAACACCTTTTCTTTGAGTGCATTAATGTTGATGTTACTTGGACAACTATAGCTGATTTTTTTCATTGCAATAGGATGCTTTGTTTTCATGATGTAGCTTCCCTTCGGAAACTGAATAAGAAGGAAAAATTGCTCAATATGACTATTGCTGCCTCCTTGTGGAGTGTTTGGACATTAAGAAATGAATTTTGCTTCCAGGGGCGCACTTGGAGAGGTCTAGGCTGCGTCCTTGTTAAGTTAAGAGGGATTTTGCAACAATGGTTGGCTCTCTGCGACGCTGCTCAAGTGGCTATCCTGAAGAATTTCCTCGCAGTGCTGGACAGGCGTCGGGGAGAACTTCCGAGGATCGCGTGGAGTAGGGATCGGAACTAGTTCGTCTTCTGGTCTGTAATATATAAGAGTTGTTCGATGGCTTAAAGGTGTAACTGGGTGATGAGTTCTTATCTCCTTTTAGATAAAAAAAGCTGATAGGAGGAAGATTTTCAGGCTTGGAGGACGTATCGTTTAGATGCGGTGTTGTTTCTGCTGTGCTCTGCTTCAATAAAATGGGGCAGGGGGGAACCCCTTTCTTTCAAAAAAAAGATATTGTTAAGATGATAGTTTCAGACTTACTGATTATTATTTTATAAGATCATTATACTCCCTTTGTTGCTTTGTCTAACATATGTTTTTTTCTATAACGATCACCAAGGCACGGAATTTTAAGGCATTCAGGCCAAAATTATCCTTGGCTAATTCACTCGCTAGGGTGAAGTAAATCGATTAGACACATAAAGGAAGAGATACACGCAATCAGAAGAAAGATACTTTCCGTCTATTCCTATAAGGAGAGATACACGCAATCAAAAGAGATATATACATTCCTTTTTTGGGGCTAAGAAAGGAATTAAGAGAAATTGTAAGAAATGCACCTTACATTACGAATTTTTTTCAGAAAATAAACAAACCTTAAATAAAGAAATGGAGAAAGTACTAATAATATGATTGTATGCATCGTCAAGATGCAGAGGCTGGGGTCATCCTCCTTTTTAAAAGTATAAGAAATAACTCCAGATTTTTAATGCCGAACAAAATAAGAAAGCAGAGGCCACGCAATTGATGTACTGTAGCAGACTCCAAAGCACCACACATATATGCTTTTTCAATGTCCGTTCATTGTTGAGGACCGAAAAATTACTGCTCTATCTTAACCCTCGATCAATAAGGACGACCCCCGCGTTGCCCCCGGGCTGGACGAAACCCTAGCCACCAGGGTATCTCCTTCTTTCCGTCCCTCTCTCTGCCACCACCGATGGACACTGTCGGCCTATAGCCCGGGGGCAGATGAAGGTGGAAGGGGCCTCCCTCTTTCCTGCGGCATGGGGATGGTGTGGTGCCTGATGGCGTGAGGAGGCGCAGTCGATCTGGCCTTGGCGGCGAGGCGGGCATCCTTGCCTTGACACACGACGACATGACGACTGACTCTACCTCGGGCACTGATACGTTTCATGTTGTTATCTTGTCAACTTTGGATGTTTTAGATACCTTTTATATCTTTTTTGGACTAACTTATTAATTCAGTGCCAAGTGCGAGTTCCTGTTTTTTCTGTGTTTTTGATTCTTTTCAGATCTGATTTTGGAACGGAGTCCAAACGGAATAAAATCCCTGAAATAATTTTTCCAGAACAGAAGAAGACCGGGGGACTTGAGGGCCAAGGCAGGAGCGCCACAGGGGCCCACAAGCCGTGTAGCCGCCACCAGGGGGGCCGGCGGCTACCAGGCTTGTGGCCCCCCTGGAGCTCCCCTGCCCTAGCTCTTTCACCTATAAATTCCCTAAAATCCCAGAAAAAAATCAGGGCATGCACGACAACACTTTTCCACCGCCGCAAGTTTCCGTTTCCGCGAGATCTCATCTGGAGACCCTTCCCGGTGCCCTGCCGGAGGGGACTTTGGGGTTGGAGGGCTTCTACATCAACATCATCGCCTCTCCAATGACTCGGGAGTAGTCCACTTCAGACCTACGGGTCCGTAGTTAGTACCTAGATGGCTTCTTCTCTCTCTTGGATCTTCAATACAAAGTTCTCCATGATCTTCATGGAGATCTATCCGATGTAATCCTCTTTGGCGGTGTGTTTGTCGAGATCCGTTGAATTGTGAATTTTGATCAGATTCTCTATGAGTTATATTTGAGTCTTTGTTGATTTCTTATATGCATGATTTGGTATCCTTGTAAGTCTCTCTAAGTCTTGGGTTTTGTTTGACCAACTAGATCTATGATTCTTGCAATCAGAGAAGTGTTTGGTTTTGGGTTCATACCGTGTGGTGACCTTTCCCAGTGATAGAAGGGACAGCAAGGCATGCATCGTGTTGTTGCCATCAAGGGTAACAATATGGGTTTTTTATCGTAGATATGAGATTGTCCATCTACATCATGTCATCTTGCTTAAGGCGTTACTCTGTTCTTATGAACTTAATACACTAGATGCATGCTAGATAGCGGTCGACGTGTGAAGTAATAGTAGTAGATGCAGAAAGTATAGGTCTACTTGTTTTGGATGTGATGCCTATAGATATAATCATTGCCATAGATAACGTCACGACTTTGCGCGGTTCTATCAATTGCTCGACAATAATTCGTTCACCCACCATCTACTTGCTTTCATGAGAGAAGCCACTAGTGAACACTACGGCCCCCGGGTCTATTCACAGCTATCATCTCCACTTTCACTTTTACTTTGCTTTGTTTACTTTTTGCTTTCAGTTCTCACTTTGCAAACAATCTATAAGGGATTGACAACCCCTTCGTAGCGTTGGGTGCAAGCTCTCTGTGTTTGTGCAGGTACTTGTGACTCGACGTGATCCTCCCACTGCATCGATACCTTGGTTCTCAAACTAAGGGAAATACTTACCGCCACTGTGCTACATCACCCTTTCCTCTTCAAGTGAACACCAACGCAAGGCTCCAAGGCCGTGAGGAAATCCTTTGCATATTTGCCAAGGAAGTCCCTAAAGGCGTAGCCCGAAGCAGCAGGATTCTTGGCGCCGTTGTTAGGGGAGGTCTGTTGTGCAGTAGCAGAAGGATTTCTGGCGCCGTTGCCGGGGAGGAGGATCGCTTGCCGAGCAGTATCAAGACAATAATAATCTTTCGTCAACACGCCTATTTCTCACGCGGGGAAGGGAGATCAAGTCAAGATCTATCCAAGTAGGTGTCACAAACTCATCTCTTGCATTTACTTTTTTTGCCAGTTGCCTCTCGTTTTCCTCTCCCCCACTTCACATTTTCCGTTTTCATTTTCCTTTCTCCCTTGCCGTTTTCTTTTGCCTTTTTGCCTTTCTCCTTTGTCGTTTTCTTTTGCCTTTTGCCGTTTTCCTTTGCCAGTTTTCTTGCTTGCTTGTGTTCTTGTTGGTTTGTTGAAGTCGTCATGGCTGAAAACACCAAAGTTTGTGACTTCTCGAGTACCAATAATAATGATTTTATTAGTACTCCTATTGCTCCCGCCACTAGTGCGGAATCGTATGAAATCAACGCTGCCTTGCTGAATCTTGTTATGAAAGAGCAATTCTCTGGCCTTCCTAGTGAAGATGCCGCATCCCATCTCAATACCTTCATTGAACTTTGCGATATGCAAAAGAAAAGAGATGTGGATAATGAACTGATTAAGTTGGAACTTTTTTCCTTTCTCGTTGTGAGATCGCGCAAAAACTTGGTTTTCTTCTTTGCCTAAAAATAGTATCGGTTCTTGGGATAAGTGCAAAGATGCTTACATATCCAAGTATTTTCCGCCGGCTAAGATTATCTCTCTACGTAACGATATCATGAATTTCAAGCAACTTGATCATGAACACGTTGCACAATCTTGGGAGAGGATGAAGTGAATGATTAGAAATTGTCCCGCTCATGGCTTGAGTTTGTGGATGATTATACAAATCTTTTATGCTGGTTTGAATTTTGCTTCTCGCAATATCTTGGACTCCGCCTCAGGTGGAACATTCATGGAAATCACGTTAGGAGACGCTACAAAAATCCTAGACAATATCATGACCAACTACTCTCAGTGGCACACTAAAAGGTCACCTGCTAGCAAAAAGGTACATGCTATAGAAGAAATTAACTCGCTTAGTGCTAAGATGGACGAGTTGATGAATTTGGTTGCTAGTAGAATAATTCTCCTTTAGATCCTAATTACATGCCACTATCTTCCTTAATTGAGAGTAGCAACGCTAGTTTGAACGTTAATTTTGTTGGTAGGAACAATTTTGGCAACAACAATGCTTTTAGATAAAACTATGTTCCTAGGCCTTTTCCTAGTAACTCCTCTAACAATTATGACAATTCCTACAACAACACTTATGGATTTAGAGAGTAATATGAAAGAGTTCATCAACTCTCAAAAGATTTTCAATGCGTCCATAGAGGAAAAACTACTCAAAATAGATGATTTGGCTAAGAGCGTTGATAGGACGTCTTGTGATATTGATTCTTTGAAAGTTAGATGTGCTCCTCCCAAGGTCAACTTGGATGAAACTTTAAAAGTTATGCGTGTCTCCATGAATGAGAGCAAAGAAATAACCGCCCAAATTCTCGCTAGACATGAATGGTTTAAAAGGGTGCGTTCTAGTGATGCAAATCACGAAGATCTTAAAGTGCTTGGTGTGACTCCTCTTGATCTTTGTTTTCGCGTGTCAAACCTAATGAAGGGGCTGGATATGAATCCACTTTGGTTGAAAAACGCCCAAATGATTCGGAGTCCACCTACCTTGATGATAAAGGTGTGGAGAGTGGAGTAGAAGAAATCAAAATATTGGGTAGTAATGAAACTCCAACTTTGGATTTCAAGGAATTCAATTATGATAGTTGCTCATTGTTTGAATGCATTTCTTTGATGCAATCCATTGCAAACTCTCCACATGTTTATAGCCAAAGCAAAGCCTTTACCGCACATATCGTAGATGCTATGATGAAATCTCTTGAAGAGAAACTGGAATTAGAAGTCTCTATACCTAGAAAACTTCATGATGAGTGGGAACCTACTATCAAAATCAAAATCAAAAACTATGAATCCAATGCTTTGTGTGATTTGGGTGCTAGCGTTTCCGCGATTCCAAAGTCTTTATGTGATATTCTTGGTTTTCATGAGATTGAAGAGTGTTCTCTTAATTTGCATCTTGCGGATTCTACTGTCAAGAAACCCATGGGAAGGATCGACGATGTTCTTATTGTTGTAAATAAGAACTATGTACCCGTGGATTTCAATGTACGTGACATAGATTGCAATCCTTCATGTCCCATTATTCTTGGTAGACCTTTCCTAAGGACTATTGGTGCTATTATCGATATCAAGGAAGGGAATATTAGATTTCAATTTCCCCTAAAGAACGGCATGGAGCATTTTCCTAGAAAGAAAATAAGATTGCCTTATGAATCTATGATGAGGGCTACTTATAGTTTGAGAACCAAGGATGACTATACGTGATTCCATCACCTTATGCCTAGCTTGTGCCAAGTAAAACCATTATGATTAGTCTTGGGGATGATCGTTTGGTCATGCTGGAAAAAACAGAAACCATTTTGAGTTGATTCTTTTTTCTGCTGATTGCTACGCAAATTCTTCAGACTGTCGTAAGTTTTCAGAATTTTTGAAGTACCATAAGTATACAGAGTATACATATTTCTACAGACTGGTCTTCTGTTAACAGATTCTGTTTTTGTTGAGTTGGTTGCTTATTTTGATGAAACTATGGATCGTATCAGGGGGTATTAGCCATGGAAGATTGAAAATACAGTAACCCAACATCGAAATAAGTAGAATTTAAGTTTGCTACAGTACCTAAGGAAGTGGTGATTTGCTTTCTTATACTAATGATATCACGAGTTTCTGTTTAAGTTTCGCGTTGTGAAGTTTTCAAGTTTTGGGTGAAGTTCTTATGGACAAAGAGATAAAGAGCGGCAAGAGCTCAAGCTTGGGGATGCCCAAGGCACCCCAAGTTGATTCAAGGATGCCGTAAAAGCCTAAGATTGGGGATGTCCAGGGAAGGCATCCCCTCTTTCGTCTTCAATCCATCGGTAAAGTTACTTGGGGCTATATTTTTATTCACCACATGTTATGTGTTTTGCTTGGAGTGTCTTGTATCGTAGGAGTCTTTTATTTTTGTTGTGTCACAATCTTCCTTGCTGCACACCTAGATAGAGAGACATGCACTCACCGTGATTTTGTCGAGTTTCACTTATATCCTTTGGTTAGACAATTCAGCTCACATGTGCTTCACTTATATCTTTTGAGCTAGTTTATTTTGCTCTATGTGCTTCACTTATATCTTTTAGAGAACGGAAGCACGTGGCTTGGTAGTTGACCTATGCTATGAAAGTAGTCTCAAAAGGGGTAGTTATCCAAAGGGATATGAAAACTTCCACCTTCATGTGCATTGAATAGTTAGAGAAGTTTGATTCCTCTCAATTAATTTTGAGTTGTGGTTGTGGTGATATTTAAGTCATGTTATTATGGTGTTGTGGATCTAGAAATACTTGTGTTGAAGTTAGTGATTCCCGTAGCATGCACGTATGGTGAACCGCTATGTGATGAAGTCTGAGCATGATTAGTCTATTGATTGTCATCCTTTGTGTGGCGGTCAGGATCGCGCGATGGTTTATACCTACCAACCCTTCCCCTAGGAGTATGCGTTGAATGCTTTGTTTCGATTACTACTAAAACTTTTGCAACAAGTATATGAGTTCTTCATGACTAATGTTGAGTCCATGGTTTAGATGCACTTTCACCTTCCACCATCACTATCTTCTTTAGTGCCGTGCAACTTTCGCCCGTGCACAAAACCCGCCATTAGCCTCCCTCAAAACAGCCACCATACCTACCTACTATGGCTTTTTCAAAGCCATTCCGAGATATATTGCCATGCAACTACCACCATGACATGTGCCACAGCTTCTACATTGCCATTGCATGATCGTAAGATAGCTAGCATGATGTTTCCATTAATGTCTATGCCATGCTAGATCATTGTCACGGTACACTACCGAAGGCATTCCATATAGAGTCATCATTGCTCTAAGTTTTGAGTTGTAAGTGTGATGATCATCATTGATGGAGCATTGTCCCATGTGAGAAAATAAAAGAGGCCAAAGATGCCCACCAAAAAAATATAAAAAAAAGAGGCCAAAGAGCCCACCAAAAATGAGAGAAAAAGAGAGAAGGGACAATGGTACTATCCTTCCACACTTGTGCTTATTAAGCACCATGATCTTCATGATTGAGAGTCTCTCGTTTTGTCACCACCATATAGCTAGTGGGAAATTTTCAGTATATAACTTGGCTTGTATATTCCAATGATAGGTTTCCTCAAATTTGCCTTAGGTCTTCGTGAGCAAGCAAGTTGGATGCACACCCACTAGTTTTCTTTAAGAGCTTTCACATACTCTTAGCTCTAGTGCATCATTTGTATGGCAATCCCTACTCATTCACATTGATATGTATTGATGAGCATCTCCATAGCTCATTGATATGCCTAGTAAATGTGACCATCTTCTCCTTGTTTGTCTTGCAACCTTCACCGCACTCCATTTCACTTATAGTGCTAAAACCATGGCTCACGCTCATGTATTGCGTGAGAGTTGAAAAAAGTTTGAGAAAGTAAAGGTGTGAAAACAATTACTTGGCCAATACTGGGGTTGTGCATGATTTAAATTCGTTGTGCAAGGATGATAGAGCATAGCCAGACTATATGATTTTTTAGGGATAACATTTGTTTTGGCCTTGTTATTTTGAAAGTTCATGATTACCTTGCTAGTTTGCTTGAATTATTATTGTCTCCACATCAATAGCAAAGTATTGTTTTGAATCTAATGGATCTGAACATTCACGTCACATGAGAGGAGTTACAAAGGACATCTATGCTAGGTAGCATGCAAGCATCAAAAATTCATTCTTTATCACTTTCCTACTCGAGGGCGAGCAGGACTCACTAATAATTTTCTATTTCTTTGAAGGTTTTTCTCATATAAGTTATCACGAGAAAATAATCACTATATGTTGCATCATTTTCTCCTTATTATTTTTCTCACTGGGTTTAAAGGAGTTTTAACAACATATCCATACATTTCTCCTCATATTTTTTCGCACAGGGTTTTTGAAGGAGAATCTCAAGAGATGAATGATAAATATACAAGAAGCTTTCAAGATGAATCAAAAGACGTGGTACAAGGGGGAGTGTTGTGAACCGACATCAACGAAGCGTCATTAGCGAAACGTCGTTAGGAAACGTAGTTAGCGGTTATTAGTGTCCAACCGTCGTACGGACGCATCTGTCCGTACATGCGCCTCTTTGTAAAGACGCCTTCATGAATGCGTCCCAAAACTTGTATAAATATGTGATTCTCAATCAATGAAAGCAACAGATTATTCCTACAGTCATTTTAACTTTTACACATGGATTCATAATAATTGGTGAGCACTGTATTCTACTACAATAAGTGATGAGGTGATGACTCACTCCTCTACTACGGTTGAGAGACAGCTCACGGATACATAGCACGAGATATAATATCCACGTATGTAGATGACTTCCTGTTATTGCAGAATAGTGGTTGAGTGAGAGAGAGATTTGCACTAGCAGAAATTGAGTGGTACCTAGCTATGTCCAACTCTCATAACTTGTATGACCAACACACCGCCATCCCTCTATAAATAGAACTCTGGCTTTGTACGATTTCCATCCTTCCAGCATAGCCATTTCTCTTTCTTCTCCAGAAATTACAGCCAGCGAACCAACCACGGCAAAGAGCGAGGGCATTAAGAGTGTGGTTATTTGTGTTCTCATACTAGGTTTGGTTCTGGAGCAGGTCCTAGTAGAGGGCAAGAGTTGCTGCAGGAACACAGTGGCCAGAAACTGCTACAACGTTTGTCGTCTCCCCGGTGCTCCCCGACCAGTCTGCGCAAGTGCTTGTGATTGTAAAATCATAACCGGTCCAAGATATCCTCGTGACTATCCTTCGCTGAATCTTCTTGCTGAGTCCGGTAAAGAGATATCATTGTTAATTTTTCCAAATTGTTCGTAATTACCTCCCACTAGGAGATTATTTACATACTTGCTATTTAATTACTGTGGAAGGTGCGTCAGATGCCACTGAGTACTGCATCATTGGATGCAAGACGTCTGTTTGTGACAACATGAACAACGGTAATTATAATCTACCACATTTGTGTTTGTGTTTTATAGATGTTCTAAGAAAACATTTGTGTTTAAGACATACATAACGTCAACTATTTTGGAGCAGTTTTTCGTGGCCAAGAGATGAAAATCGATATGGGACTCTGCAGCAACGCATGTGTCAGTTTCTGTAACGAGCGTGCAGTCATTCAACCTGTTGGAGCCTAAGCATGTGTTCTTACGCATGATTTCTATGGCCAAGGTCGTATTGCCATTTCATCTTCAATAATGTTGGATACCATCAGTGGTACCAAAGCCAATGTATCATCTTACTTATGTATTTGTTTTTTCCCTTGTTCCAATAAGAGTCATCACGATGAATCTTTGTACCCTTGGCCAATTAATACAAATGCTATATGCATATATTCCATGATACATCACAATATTTACATTTTTCATGTTGTTTGCTATAAACCAGTCCATTTATATTAGGGCCATACGTTTTTTGATTCTATTCAGCTTTTAAAATCAGAGCTCTCGTGTTATTACCATGAAATACTTTTATAATAAGCTTTAATTGGGCGTTACACGATATAAAGCAATGCGAAACACGATCGACTAGATAGTAGAATAGAACTCAAAGTTTAAATAGAAGGACGGAGTGACAAATATGACCTTTCCCCGAGTTGTTACAAGGTCTCGCATAACGTCCAAATATGGACCCTACAGGGAGCTATGGATATGGTTAGGTATTTACCTTAGTAAATCATAGGATTTGTGTATTACTTGCTAAAAGCACAATCAAAATTATTTGTGACTCAAGGGTTTCGCATCACATAATATTAGGCTCTAGCCCTAAAACACTGATTAGGCAATATATATCAATGCAAGTCATCTATGGAACTTACAACTATGCAATTATCCTAGCGTCCTCGTGAGTGTTTGATAGTCATATGTAACACAAATGGCTTGTCCTTCGCATTAGTATGGCTTAGGCTACTTGTCGTACTCTTTTACTTTTTGTAGTTACTTGCATTTTCTAGCCATACCAAGTTCACAAATCACACCAACGCTACACCTTTTAGCACTTACAGTGAATCCTTACTACTCTCTTAATTACCATTTCCTCCATCTACTTGTGGGATCAATAATTTTACTAATCCAAAATATATACAATTATAGTCGTAACGGATGAAACTGAAACCCCCAAGGGCCCTTGCTCTTACCTCGTGTTATCCTGGTCAAAGATATTCTCACTAGAGTCACTCGTGTCAACTCGTAACCTTAGAACTTCATCAGCTCATCTCACACCAGCTTCTATAGTCTTTAATCAACAAACGGCCTTTTAATACACCGGTGGTTTGTTGTCAAATGAGTTGTACTTTTGTTATTATCGCACTAGGTACTAGGCAATGGGATCATTTTCGTCTTCCTTCGTCGAGTACCCTCGCGAGTGACCAATGCGTCATCAGGGGCTTACATGGAAATGCCTTGTGTGATGAGGTTGTTTGGAGATACATACTAGTTGGTGATCAGGAGATAGCGCCCATCTCGTTCACTCGAGTCATCGTGCTCGAGTCCTCCTGAGAGGTTGGCTTCCTCAGATGTTGGATTCCTGCAGTCTCGAGCAGCTTCATGGAGAGGACTAGCTGTGGGTGGGTAGCCTCCCGTGGTAGTTCCCTCATAGATATGTTGCCCTTTGGTCTGGCCGGGTCGCTATATTATGGTGGAGTCGGGATTGAAAGAGTGTATATCGTCTACGTTGTTGGTGTTGTGAGTAACAAAACCTAAGTGTTGTTCGTCCTGAAATCGTTGGCGGAATTAGTGAAGATGTATGTTAATATGCGGTCACTGAAGGTGACGGTTCCCATGGACACGAAGTTTACGACGGACAGATAAGTGATTTAAAAGATAATGTCAGTATCCACCTTTGTGTGATGCAGTTGTGGTATTATGTGGAAATGCTTTGTGTGATGCAGTTGTCTGGAGATACAGACTAGTTGGTGATCGGGAGATACCACACATCCCGTTCACTCGAGACATCGTGCTCCAGTGTTCCTGGGAGGTTGTCTTCCTCCACATATTGGATTCCTGCAGTCTCGAGCAGCTTCATGGAGAGAACCGGCTGTGGGTGTGTAGCATCCCGTGCTAGTTCCCTCATAGATATGTTGCCCTTTGGTTTGGCCAGGTCGGTATATTATGGTGGGGTCGACACTGAAAGATAGTATATTGTCTACGTGGTTGGCCTTGTGACTAACAAAACCTATGTGGTTGTCCTTCTAAAATTATTGGCGGAGATAGTGAAGATGTCGGTTAATATGCAGTCACTGAAAGTGACGGTGCCGATGGAGATGAAGTTTATGATGGAGATATAAGTGATTTAAAGGATAATGTCAGTGACGATGAAATTGGTATCTCGGACCCGATCTGTCCTCAAGAGGTCTTGAGGTGCCACAACTTGTCCAGGACATTTCATGAAATACCTAACCACATATGGTTGACACAAGTAGATTTATTTGCTAGTAGGATCCCTCCACCAAAGGAGCTCTGGAACTTGTTTTTGAACTGATCCTCGAATCTAACCCTCAATAGAGCCAACCCAGATGTACATTCGGTGGCAACTGATGACCCACAAGTATAGGGTATCTATCGTAGTCCTTTCGATAAGTAAGAGTGTCGAACGCAATGAGGAGCAGAACTAAATGACAAGTGGTTTTCAGTAAGGTATTCTCCGCAAGCACTGAAATTATCGGTGACAGATAGTTTTCTGATAAGGTAATTCGTAACGGGTAGCAAGTAGCAAATGTAACAATGGTGCAGCAAGGTAGCCCAATCCTTTTTGTAGGAAAGGACAAGCCTGTACAAACTCTTATATAAGGAAAAGCGCTCCTGAGGACACATGGGAATTTATGTCAAGCTAGTTTTCATCATGCTCATAAGATTTGCGTTCGTTACTTTGATAATTTTGCATGCGGGGTGGACCGGTGCTTGGGTGCTGCCCTTACTTGAACAAACCTCTCACTTATGATTAACCTCTCTCGCAAGCATCGGCAACTATAGCATGAAACATATGGATCCAAATCAGCCCCTTACGAAACAACGCATAAACTAGGGTTTAAGCTTATGTCACTCTACTTATTACTTCCCAATGCCTTCCCCTAGGACCAAATAATGGTGAAGTTTCATGTAGTCGACGTTCACATGACACCACTAGAGGTGAGACAACATACATCTTATCAAATATCGAATGAATACCAAATTCACATGATTACTTATAAAAAGACTTATCTCATGTCCTCAGAAACAAACGTAACTACTCACAAAGCATATTCGTGTTCATAATCGAAGGAGTATTAATAATCATAAAGGATCCGAACATATAATCTCCACCAAATAAACCAACTACCATCAACTACAAGGAGTAATTAACACTACTAGCAACCCACATGTAACAATCTCAGGTTTTGAGACAAAGATCGGATACAAGATATGAACTAGGGTTTGGAGAGGAGATGGTGTTGATGAAGATGTTGATGGAGATTGACCCCCTCTCGATGAGAGGATCGTTGCTGATGACGATGGCTTCGAGTTCCCCCTCTGGGAGGGAAGTTACGCCAACAGAATAGCTCCACCGGAGCTATAGATTGGTTCTGTCGAAGTTCCGCCTTGAGACCGTGGCGCCTCGTCCCGAAAGGTCTGATATGATTTTTTCCAGGTCAAAACCCTTCATATAGCAGAAGATCGACACCAGAGGCCTGCTAGGGTGCCCACAAGCATGTAGGGCGCGACCAGGGGGTAGGCGGCACCCCCTGACTTGTGACCTCCTGGTGGGACCCCTCCAGTATTTCTTTCACCCATTATTTTTGATATATTTCAAAACGATTCTCCGTAACTATTCAGGACTTTTGGAGCTGTGCATAATAGGTCTCTAAGGTTTGCTCCTTTTCTAGATCAGAATTCCAGCTGCCCGCATTCTCCCTCTTCATGTAAATCTTGTAAAATAAGAGACAAAAGGCATAAGTATTGTACCATAATGTGTATTAACAGCCCATAATGCAATAAATATAGATATAAAAGCATGATGCAAAATGGACGTAACAACTCCCCCAAGCTTAGACCTCGCGTGTCCTCAAGCAAAAGCCGAGATCAATAAATATGCCCACATGTTTAGAGATAGAGGTGTCGATAAAATAAAATACGGACATGAGGGCATCATGGTTATCTTTAGAACAACAACGCACATTGACATATAATATCTTATGTGATAGTAACAATTCATTCACAAGGTAAAATATGAATCAAGAACTCTACTGAGAACTAACAAGCTATGATTCCAGTCATTGAAGCAATTCCAATTTATTGCATCGTAGGAAAGAGTCAGTATAAGATCTTGTAAGGCAAATCCACATACTCAATCATCTTATGGTCTTTCATAATTAATAACACTCACGTGGTACCTGTGAGGTTACAGCTTCAATCGGACACAGAGAAAGATAGGGGCTTATAGTTTTGCCTCCCAACTATTTACCTCAAGGGTAATTTCAACAGTAATAACTCATGATCACCCACATCCGAGTGGTTATTTATGTAAAGATCATTGCCCAACACATGACGCTTGCCAAGAAATAAAGGAGAAATAAAGGAAATGGTGAAGATCACCATGACTCTTACATAAAGGTAAGTACTAGAAAAGTAAAGGTAACAGATAGGCCATTCGCACAGGAAAACAGAGGTTGTCATGCACTTTTATAGTTGGAAGTGCAATCCCTTAATGCAAAAGAACGTCACTTTATACTGTCCCTTGTCACTTTATTATGCAGGCCATCGCTTTTATTTCTTCTATATCACAAGTTCGTATAAAGTTTATTTTCCTCGCACTAATAAACCACACATATTTAAAGAGCAAGTTTTATTACTTGCACCGATGAAAACTTACTTGAAGGATCTTGCTCAATCCATTGGTAGGTATGGTGGACTCTCAAGGCAAAACTGGGTTAAAGGTTTTTGGAAGCACAAGTAGTACCTCTCCTTGGTGCAGGAGTTACTGGCTAATATGAGGTGGAAGCAAGTGACACATGTTGAAGGATCTACAACCATATAACTTCTATTCGGAAATAAGAAAACATAACTCATTATGTTGTCTTCCTTGTCCAACATTACCTTTTGGCATATGATATTTTAATGAGTGCTCACAATCATAAAACATGTCTAAGATGATTATGAACATCTCTTTATTTATTACTTCCTCATAATTGCAACAATGACCAATAACTTTTTTCTCAACTCACAACAAATTTCAATCTACATACTTTTTATATGTGAAGTCATCACTCCTCATAAGATTATTATGCATGTTCTTTTGCATTTATTCTATACTTCTCACTACACCACGACACCACAATCTTGACAAACACGTTGGTTGGAAAACCCGCCTCTGCCGACATAGAGTTGGTCGGGAAAGAGTATTGCCAATCGAAGGCTTCTGTTGGGGAAAGTCCAAACCGGAAAGCCTTTTCCCAACCGACATATCTTTCCCGACCGATTATTGGACGCCTATAAAGAGCATTGCCGATCAACTTTCCGATCGACACTGGTAGGGATCTTTTCCGATCGACTTGTAGTTGGCGTTTTCGTAGAATCTTTACCGACCATTTGATGGTGAAGTCTATGCCGACCGATATTCTGTTGGCTCTATCTGATCTTTTCCCCACCAACTGTGTGATGGTGTCCTTTTTGCCGACTTACTTTCTGTTGGTCCTTGCATGAGTCTTTTGACCACATTTTGTTCAGCTGAGTAATACAATATCCACCCTTGATTTTCCATCTGCCTTACAATACAATGTTTACCAGGTTGCATATCTCATGATATCAGTCAAGTACAGGAACTTGCAAATACTCGACAAATATTAAATCATGACCAAATAAAGATAACATATTATTTATTTCTCATAACTCACCGAATCACCAAATCGGTTTACAACATTATAGATGCATGTCCAAGATTCATTGTTTGCTCCATTACACAAAATGCCCAGATAACAAGATGCCATATAGGTTTCCAAAATGAGAACATTGCCGCAGCCATCGGCCGACGCGTGGGACGGACGAAGGGACGGCGGATCTACACCGTATGGGCTGCTAGTGCTCCGTGCGAAGGAGTCGTGTGAGAGGGGCGAGCCCTCCATGGCTAGACGCGCCCAGATCGACGACCTCATACGTACCTTTTTCTCCACTTCGTGTGAGAGGGTGGAGCTCGACTGCTTCATGCATCCAAATCGACGGGGCCATGAGACATTCCTTCCCATCGTGGGGCGAGGCCTTACTTCGCTTCGGGACATAGCTCGATTTGGGAGAGAGGAGTGGAGGAAGAGGATGGGATTCGTTGCCGCTCAAATTGGGAGAGAAAGGGATAAGACAGAGGGGGCAAAGAGATTAGGGTGGGCTGTGTGGATGAGGGCCAGAAAAATTTGGATTGGCTTCACGCGTTTACTTTCGTAGGCACGCGCGTGGGGGTATTTTGGGCGGCCCAATTGGCTTCCCATAGTCGGTTGGCATTATTTGCTGACCAACAGATTGATAGTAGTGTAAATCTTACCGACCCACAGATCGACGATATACATTTCAGCATTCCCGACCGAGAATTGGTCATCGGATGTGAGTATTGCCAAGCGACAGTTTGATAGAAGTTATCCCGACCAACAGTCGGTCGGCGAAACTGAGTTTTGCCAACACACGTCAGTAGGGAATTCGGTATCGTGGTGTAGTGTCTTTCTATTTGTTTTTCTTATGGTCATATGGCAAGCAAGCAAAGACCTTGACTCAAAACTACTCTTTATTATATAACTTTCAGACTTGCTTACATAGGGGGAACAAAAAGAAAAATCAAAAGTAGATCACATTAAAGCTATATTCTACTAGCTCTAGATATAACTAAAAGAATCGAGTGAAAAACAAAAAAAAGAATAAAAAGGTGTGATGGTGATACGATACCGGGGCACCTACCCCAAGCTTGGCACAAGCCAAGGGGAGTGCCCATACCCATGTGTCCAGTTGTCGTTCTTTGGAGGTAGTGGTTTTATATTCTTGGCGATGATGCCCCTGAGAATATGATTCTCCTCCTCAATCTTATTATTTCGCCAGTTGTGAGAAGTTTTCCAGTGACGGTTAGAGCTCCCATAACCCATGGATGTTCCATTGCTGCAGGGGGGAAAGGCAACACACTTTTTCATATTTTCATAAGTGAGAAATTTAGCATTAGGAGGGATAACCGAATTCGGAATTGCTGAGCTCTGAAGTTCTTCCATCATGACTTCAGGTTGTAAACGAGAGGTAACTTCTTGGTGTTCCTCCATACCATCTATCCTTTTCAAGAGAGCTTCCACCTTTTCCTTCGTGACCTGCACGAAGTGGTGAAAGGCATGGTTCTCCCCAACAAACTCTAGGAAAGACATATTGCTCTGAATCTGCTGCAGAAACAACTAAAAACGAAAACAAGAGATATTGTCGAGATACGAAGGTCAAAACCATCGGGAGATTATATAATGAGTTTTACCGACCCAAAGGAGTCTTCCACAAGAAAACGGAGTACGGAGGGTGCGCGGGGTGGCCACAAGCATGCAAGGCGAGCCCAGGGGGTAGGTCGCGCCCCCTAGCTTGTCGCCTCCTCGTGCACGCTTCGGACTACTTTAAATTTTCCTAATTTTTTAAATATTCCAAAACTGGTAAATATTGCCATTGAAAACGTTTTGGAATCGGTTTGCTTACCATAGCACGTACCTATTCCTTTTCAAGGTCCGAGACATTTTGATAGGTCTCCCTAATGGACTCTTCCGGGGTTATGGTATTGATAATATTAGTTTCAATATTTATGAGGGTACCTGAGATATAATGTTTGATTCTTTACCCATTTACCACCTTCGAATTTGTGCCTTCAGCATTGTTCATCGTGATAGCATCAGAACGATATACTTCCTCAATAACGTAAATCTTAAACGAGAGTTGTATAGCAAGACATGATCACCTACATTGAATTCACGCTTTTGTATCCTTCTATCATGCCATCTCTTAACCTTTTCTTTAAACAACTTAGCATTCTCATAGGCCTGGATTCTCCATTCATCAAGTGAGCTAATGTCAAATAACCTCTTTTCACCAGCAAGTTTGAAATCATAGTTAAGTTCTTTAATTTCCTAATAAGCTTTATGTTCTAGCTCTAGAGGTAAGTGACATGCTTTACCATAAACCATTTTATAAGGAGACATACCCATAGAATTTTTATAAGCGGTTCTATAAGCCCATAGTGCATCGTGAAGTTTCTTAGACCAATTCTTTCTAGATCTATTAACGGTCTTTACCAAGATCAACTTAATTTCTATGAAGCTCAATTCTACTTGCCACTAGACTGAGTTTGATAAGGAGATGCAACTCTATAATTAACATCATACCTAGCAATCAATTTACGGAAAGCACCATGAATAAAGTGTGAACCACCATCAGTCATTAAATAACTAGGAACTCCAAATCTAGGGAAAATAACTTCTTTTAGCATTTTAATAGAAGTATTAGGATCAGAACTACTAGTTGGAATAGCTTCTACCTACTTAATAACATAATCAACAACAACTAGAATATGAGTATACCCGTTGGAATTTGGAAAAGGTCCCATATAATCAAACGCCAAACGTCAAATGGTTCAATAACCAGAGAGTAATTCATAGTATTTCCTGACGTCTACTAATATTACCAATGCTTTGACATTCATCACAAGACAAGACAAACTTACGAGCATCCTTGAAAAGAGTAGGCCAACAAAAATCAGATTGTAATACCTTGTGTTTAGTTCTATCTCCAGCGTGATGTCCTTCGTAGGCCTAGGAGTGACACTTGTATAGCATATGTCCCCGTTCATGCCCACGTACACAACGTCTAATAATACCATCTACTCCTGCTTTATAAAGGTGTGGATCGTCCCAAAAGTAATGTCTTAAATCATAGAAAAACTTTTTCTTTTGTTAGTATGTGAAACTAGGCGGTATAAATTTAGCAACGATGTAATTAGCATAATCAGCATACCAAGGAGCATTGCATGAAGCATTTATGACAACTAATTATTCATCAGGAAAGCTATCATCAATAGGTAGTGCGTCATCAAGAACTTTCTCTAATCTAGATAAGTTATCTGTTACGGGGTTATCAGCGCCCTTTCTATCAATAATATGCAAATCAAATTCTTGTAGTAGAAGGACCCGCCTAATAAGTCTAGGTTTAGCATCTTTCTTTTCCACAAGGTACTTAATAGCAGCGTGATCTGTGTGAACAGTCACTTTAGAATCAACAATATAAGGTCTAAACTTATCGCAACCAATCACAATATACATCTTTTCAATAGCATCAAGTTTAGCTTTGTCAACTTCCTTAACCATAAAGTGGCACTTCTCCCAATTCAAGACAAAATTAGTTTCTTCACATCTCTGCAATCATCAAAATAAGTTTCATAAATGGAAAAATCATCCATGAAACCACAAAAAACTTTTCATAGAAGTCAGAGAATATAGCCATCATACATCTTTGAAAAGTAGGAGCTGCATTGCATAAACCGAAAGGCCGGCATACGTCCATAAGCAAAGGTACCGAAAGGAGAAGTAAAAGTGGTTTTCTCTTGATCCTCCTTTGATACAGGTATTTGAGAGCAGCTAGAATAATCATCTAGAAAAAAATTAGTAAAGAATCTGAAACTTTACACATTTGTTGGAATATGAGTGTTTCATGTATGCATTTGTCTATTTGTTGGAATTTCCCATTTGTCTATTTGTTAGGCACCAAACATTCATGAAGTCTCAAATAACATAAACTCAAATAGCAATGCAAATAATGGAAAATCACTAGTAGAAGAAAGGCTACCGGTAGCGCTGGTTTTAGCCTTACTAGTAGCGATGGGGCCAGTGCTACTGCTAACGCGCTACAACTAACCTGTTAGCAGTAGTGCTGGAATTGAAGCGCTACTGGTACCTTTCTAAGCGGTAGCGTTGGAAAAAATAAAGCGCTACTACTAAGCCAACGCTACAACTAATATTCCAGCGCTACCGCTAATATTCCTGCTTTCAATATTATTTTCATTGTATTTATGCCCCTCTACGTATTTGTGCATGCTGTAAACAATAGTTTCATCGTATCATAATAAACATGCATTATTCTCATCATATTATACACATAAAGTAGTCTCGTCATTTATAACAAGTTAATCATATACCAAGTTAAAATCACATAAAATAGAAAAACATCATAATAATTATCATATCATGCATCCTAATCGATCATGCCAAGTTAAAATCAACCAAATAAACTTGTCTCTCATAAGACCTAGTCCTCTCTCCTAGGTATAATGTCATAATAGAAAATGACACCTATGTTTCCGTGATGAAGCACACAGATCCAACGGTCTCCAATTTGTGGCTTGCGATCTTTTTTTATTTCTCTCCATGCTTCAAATTGGAGCCTTTTTTATTTGCGCTCACTCGAGTATGGATCATGGAACTCAGCCCTCAGCGGGCTTTTAACTTTCATATGACCTTCTGGGTGCATCAACAGAGGTACTACATCATTTGGCAGTTGCTGTTGAAGAACATAATAATACTCTAGTTAGCAATGTAATCAACACCATTTATGCAATAGTAGAGCGTACTTAATTATAAAACTCTTACCAAGATATTTCGGCGAATGTCATCCGCCCTCAACCTATGCACTAATGACATGTAAAATGTATAATTTGGCCCAGTTCCCAAATTATGTGTGAAGTTCTCCCTACCAACCAGGACACCAACAAGAATGTAGAGAAGAACAAACATCTCCTTCCAATTTAGATGTGATCCATACGTGTAGTGTTTCGTGTCAATTAATTTCCTTAATTCACTCGAAGTACCAAAATAAGATGTAAATTATAATTTAACAAAAATAGCATATGGATGAGCACCAACTATTTTTAAATATAGAATGAAATTTACTTGACAAATATGGTTGACAAACTTACATGAAGGTAAAACAGGAAGCATATCAACATCCACCCAAATGTCGATGTTACCTGGCATATTATCTTCAGGACGAAGATCGAAGGTTATTTGCATACCCTCCTAAAATCCATATGCCTTGCAAAGATATTCCCAATTTGGGCACCCTATTTTTGTGTTAAAAATTGAATTCATTACTTTGATCATAAATTTGTGACCATGTATAGTCCTTAGGTTAGCTCTCCTCCTCTCCATACTCTCGTGATCTTCAAAACCGAGCCTCTTCAACACATATATTCTTGCATGGCAAGAAAGGAACTAGTAGAATTGTATAAAAAATTACATGTTAAAGCAAAAAAACGGAGGTCATGCATGCTTAATTACGAAAAAGCACTTATCATCGTTGCGTACCATACAAACTTTAAAGGTGTCGTGAAGCTTCATGCTGAAGAATCCGTCGTGTCGCAGGTGAGGCGTGTCGCACATACCGTGATAGTCGCAGCAATATTCACACTCCCAATAATCATCGTCAGACATTTCCTGTTTTAATGTGGTAATTTAACTCATAACTTGTTTGTAAATGCGTAAACAACAACCGTGACACTATATCTAAAGAACTGAACATCTATATACAAACAGAAGCATGAATAATAAAAAAGGGATTATATTTGGTCCGAATGTTGATTCATTCCCTTTCTCGCAATTCCCGAACACTCAATATGTACTAGTTTCTAGCACAGTATGCATCATGTCTGGTCAATAGGATTGCTCACACCAAGATTATGCACAAGTGTCAAACGCAAGTGTCCAGAACAGCAGAATATTATATTTGAACATATCAAAATTGCAATGGCAGAAATTTCATGGTCCAAGCATCCAAAGAAACTTGATTTTGATAAAGAAGAGATTGTTTATTTTAACTTCCTACTTAGCTCTCATCTGCCTCGAACCACATGGAGGAAAAATGCACATGAATCGATCTAGGATTTGGCTCGACTAATCAATTGGCGATCTGAACATTATGACATTATGACGATTTGTGGTTTATTTTGAGGAAAAATGCTTTTGTGGATTTTTTTAACCTCGTGGACTAACCTGCTCATATACTTGGTATTTATGGTCAATCCTCTAAACAACATTTACACATGAAACCTGCATTTCCTAATTACTCCTAGAGTACTTTTCCTAGACTACATCCTGGTATAGCATGTCCACGCAATAAACTCGTAGAAACTAGTGGAATCCTAGGGATTTTGCATGCCCTTCCTATACTACATAAAGTAAATATTTATCTGACTCTTTTTTTGTGTGTGTTTGTTTTCTAGGGCATTGCTATATATGGATGTGAAGGCTACAAGCCAACTGTTGTTCACCCTAGCAGCCAAGCATATGGCAGGGGCCCTAGATGCTCTGTAGAACAGGAGTAAGTGTGTGGCTGTCAATGTGAGGATGAATCAGCAAGCTGGAGCAATCTAAAAAAAATCCTCTCCTTCCTCCTCCTCTTCTTCCTCTTCTTCTTCTTCTCCTCCTCTTCTTCCTCTCCTTCCGCTTCTTCCTCTCCTTCCAATACTTCCTCTCCTTCTCCTCTTCTTCCTCTCCCACAGGAGAACTGCTGCTGCTGCGGGGCACTACGAAGACTACAACGACGATAGCACGCGGCAACAGAGAGGGCAAGGAGGGGAGGGGACTGCGTTCCTCGGGGGAGAAAGAAGAGGTAGACGAAGCAGGCGCGAGGCGCTGGGTTCCGACGATGGAGCAGGTCTCCGGTGGGCGGCGTTAGGTCGAGGGCGCGCAGGGACGAGCGGCGGTGGAGAAACAGGAGCGGGGGGAGATGAGGGAGAGGCAGGTGTGGAGGGAGAGGGGGAGTTAGGGGAATTTTGGATCTGGTTAGGTAAACATAGTAGTAGCGTTGTATTGGAACCAGCGCTACTCCTACGTTAGCAGTAGCGCTGGTACTAGTCCACCGCTACTGCTATGTTAGCAGTAGCGCTGGTACAAATCCACAGCTACTGCTAACTTTATTTTTTTAATTTATTTTATTACTTTATTTTTATTATTTTCCTTTCCTTTTGTGTTTACATTCCTTTTTCTTTTCTATTGCTTTCTTACTTTTGTTTTTGTTTTTTGTTTTTATCCCGACGGACTCGCAAGTAGTCGACGATGAGAACGTCTCCCTCCCACACTACGCGAATGTTACTGGAACCATGTGTTATTTCATACATAAAAGACATACATATATATAAATGATTGTTTCTCAGCTACGTCGATGACGTTTCACATTGAGCTTCTTTTCTTTCTTGTTCGTTGTGTTGATTCTTCTTTTCCGGCGCCATGGAGTACGATCTTTCTTAGGTAATAAAGTCTCGATTCTTGTTTTCACGTATACTTCATCGTCATCGTCATCTTCGCTCATCAGGTTGCCCTATTGGTCGTCGTCTTCCTCGTTGGCGACTCCATGCATTCCGATGATGTTCCTTTTGCCTGTACTCAAGACAACACAACTGGGATTGGTCGGGTCGGTTATGAAGAAGCATTGTATCACGTGCTTAGCGTGTATCCATGGCTCAGTTTTGGCGAGGACATTAACGTTCACGGTAGCGCTCTTTGCGTCGGGTATAGACATGGTAGTGAAATACTTGTTTTTTCTTATGACGGCCTTAGCACACCTGACACGGAACATCGCCGCATCATGCTTTACATCATAGTTAAGCTCCCAGATCTCTTCGACCTTCCGTAGAATCTTTCAGTTACGCTGTTGGAGTCGGTCATGCATTCAGTCGTCACCCCTGAGTTCTGGTAATCACTATCCATGTCTTTGGCCTCTGTGTAGAACGTGTACCCATTGATATTGTATGCCTCATAGGACATGAGTTTGGGTGCGGGGCCCTGTGCTAAGACGTGTATGAGAAACTCATCCACAATGCCCTCTTCGGGGGGATTAGCACGAACCTGCTCTTTGAACCAACACAAGAAAGTGGCGTTGTGCTCTATACTAACTTCATCGTCCGTCTTTCGCACCCCCTGATCACGGTACTTCTTTGCGATGATTTCTTTGTGCAGTGTCACATAATCATCTACCATATCTAGGTGTTGTAGCACTACTAAGTTAGCCCTGTCAAAGTCATCCCGTCGATCCGAGTAGTTCACGTGCAATTCCCTCCCGCCATTGTTGTGACCTTATCCTCCGACCCTCCCCTGGACGGCGCTCCCCACAGGACGATACATGTTACGAACGGACCCTTTGATGAGCCCATTCATCCTCTCGAACATCATCATGTTGTGAAGGACTGTCGGCCCAAGGTCGATGATGTCGTCCACGATGTGGACACACAAATGCACCATGGCATCAAAGGAATTTCATTTTTTAATTTAATTTCAAAGAACTTCTAATATGCAAAAAATAACATATAAAAATAGAAAAAGTCAAAATAGATGCGCTCATAGAGAATATTCGACATATATTCAAAGTGTTAGTTGTACATCACTAGGAGTTGCCGCAGAACTAGCACTTTGAATCTTAGGTCGAATTTTCTCTATAAACGCACTTGGAGTTGGCATTCGTGGAGGGGTTTATAAACCACTACCAGCGTGCTTCATTTGGCAAGGTGGGACTAAACTTGTGGATGCGCCAGCCACGTGTAGCACTAGCGCTTATTATAAAGCAGCTCTACTGCTAAGTGGCTGCAATAGCCGTTGTGCTGGTTCCAGGAAAGCGCTACTTCTATGCTACTTAGAAGTAGCGCTTTTTACAAGCATGCGCTATTACTACTACTGTAGGTGCCCTCTTTGCGCCTCCTTTATCAGAAGCGCTTGAAATATATCCAGTGCTACTGTTATGGACCCTAGTAGTAGCGCTTTGTATATCCAGCGCTACTGCTAAGTAGCTGTAGCTTGCTTTTTTCCAACGCTGCTACTAGGTCCTACCTATAAGGTTTTTCCTACTAGTGAAGAGTGCCTAAATAAAAAAAATATGAAACTCACTAATAGAAATGCAAGTTGTGGTCCTGAATGTAGCTGTTAGAAAATTGAAGATGTCCATCGTCTTTTTGTACTTACTTCCATCTTTGAATGAATAATGGACAACCAAACTATGGGCAATAATAATGCATGCAAATACATGACGAACACATGCGTCTATCACGCAAGCCTATTGACAAAATTGTAGGGCATCACAACATATGTGGCATCACATGCAAAAAAGGGTTGTTCTTCAAAAAAAAATCGTCATAAAGCACTCCATGCATGATCAATTTTTTACAGATTACATTAATTGCCCGTATTACTGTATTAATCGACAAACTGAAAAATAGGCGACGATGACAATGTCACGGCCATTAACATGACTGTAATTGTTGCCATCTTTCTCCAATTGAGGGCCCATGAAAACTTCACTCTATTTTCTCTCTTTTCTCTATCGCGATGGGAGAGTTGATTCCCAACAGCCATGGTGGAAAAGGATACAGATGTGGCAGCGCGATTTCTTAAAATGGAGAAGATAGAGGTAGTTTGAACCCGCTATCGGGCAGGCTCAAGCATTAGCTCGTCCGGACGGTGAACTCTGATGGTAAGGTGGAGAAGGATGTTAGAAATTTATTAGTATTGTATTTTGGCCTTTTGCATTCTATTCTCACCCTTTTGACATCCTCATGTCTGCGTATATATGTTCCAGAGTGGATTTTCAGTACGCGGTTGAATAGGCACCCTCAATGAACAGTAACACCAAACAAATAGAAAAAAATAGAAAACAATCTGAAACTTTGCACATGTGTTGGAATATGTGTGTGTCACTTATGTATTTGTCTATTGTTGGAATTCCACATTTTTCTATTTGTTAGACACAAAACATTCATGAAGCCTCAAATAACATAAACTCAAATAGCAATGCAAAAAATGGCAAATGGTGCCCGAATAACATTTTTTAAAAAGAAATATGAAACTCATTGATAGAAATGCAAGTTGTGGTCCTGAATGTATGTGCTAGAAAATTGAAGACGTCCACCATCTTTCTGTACTTACTTCCATCTTTGAATTAATAATGTACAACCAAAGTATGGGCAACAATAATACATGCAAATACATGACAAACTCATGCGTGAATCACGCAAGGCTATTGACTAAATTGTAGGGCACCGCAACACATGTGGCATTATTTGCAATAAAGATCTTAATCAAAAAATTTCTTCAAAAAGAACCGCATACAAGATCTTTTTTTTACAGATTAAATTAATTGCCCGTGTTACCATATTAATCGACAAACTGCAAAATAAGCAAAGTTGACCATGTCATGGCCATTAACATGGCTTTAATTGTTGTCATATTTCTCCAATCGAGGGCCCATGAAAACTTCACGCTATTTTTCTCTTTTCTCTCTCGCGATGGGAGAGTTGATACCGTTACCCATGGTGCACAAGGGTAGAGTTGCGGCAGCTTGTTTCTTAAAATGGAGAAGATAGATGTAGTTTGAACACGCTGTCGGGCAGGCTGAAGCAACCGCCTGTCCCGGCGGTGAACTCTGATGGTAAGGTGGATCAGGATGTTAGAAATTTATTAGTAATGTATTTTGGCCTTTTGCATTCTAGTCTCTTGGCATTTTCCTGTACCGTTTTGACATCCTCATGTATATGCATATATGTTGGAGAGTGTATTTTCAGCACCCGGTTGCCTAGGCACCACCAGTGAACAGTAACACGAAAACAACTAGAAAAAAATGGAAAAAATCTGAAACTTTGCACATTTGTTGGAATATGTGTATTTCGCATATATATTTGTCTATTTGTTTGAATTCCACATTTGTCCATTTGTTAGACACCTAACGTTCACGAAGCCTCAATAACATAAACTCAAATAGCAATGCAAAAAATACCAAATGTTGCCCGAATAACATATTTTTAAAAACAAATATGAAACTCACTGATAGAAATGCAAGTTGTGGCCCCGAATGTATGTGCTAGAAAATTGAAGACGTCCACCATCTTTTTGTACTTAGTTCCATCTTTGAATTAATAATGTACAACCAAAGTATGGGCAACAATAATACATGCAAATACATGACAAACTCATGCGTGAATCACGCAAGGCTATTGACTAAATTGTAGGGCACCGCAACACATGTGGCATTATTTGCAATAAAGATCTTAATCAAAAAAATTCTTCAAAAAGAACCGCATACAAGATCTTTTTTTACAGATTACATTAATTGCCCGTATTACCATATTAATCGACAAACTGCAAAATAAGCAAAGTTGACCATGTCATGGCCATTAACATGGCTTTAATTGTTGTCATATTTCTCCAATCGAGGAACCATGAAAACTTCACGCTATTTTTCTCTTTTCTCTCTCGCGATGGGAGAGTTGATACCTGTTACCCATGGTGCAAAAGGGTAGAGTTGCGGCAGCTTGTTTCTTAAAATGGAGAAGATAGAGGTAGTTTGAACACGCTGTCGGGCAGGCTGAAGCAACCGCCTGTCCCGGCGGTGAACTCTGATGGTAAGGTGGATAAGGATGTTAGAAATTTATTAGTAATGTATTTTGGCCTTTTGCATTCTAGTCTCTTGGCATTTTCCTGTACCGTTTTGACATCCTCATGTATATGTATATATGTTGGAGAGTGGATTTTCAGCACCCGGTTGCCTAGGCACCACCAGTGAACAGTAACAGGAAAACAACTAGAAAAAAATGGAAAAAATCTGAAACTTTGCACATTTGTTGGAATATGTGTATTTCACGTATATATTTGTCTATTTGTTTGAATTCCACATTTGTCCATTTGTTAGACACCTAACGTTCACGAAGCCTCAATAACATAAACTCAAATAGCAATGCAAAAAATACCAAATGTTGCCCGAATAACATATTTTTAAGAAGAAATATGAAACTCGCTGATAGAAATGCAAGTTGTGGTCCCGAATGTATGTGCTAGAAAATTGAAGACGTCCACCATCTTTTTGTACTTACTTCCAGAACGATTCTCCGTAACTATTCAGGACTTTTGGAGTTGTGCATAATAGGTCTCTAAGGTTTGCTCCTTTTCTAGACCAGAATTCCAGCTGCCCGCATTCTCCCTCTTCATGTAAATCTTGTAAAATAAGAGAAAAGGCATAAGTATTGTACCATAATGTGTATTAACAGCCCATAATGCAATGAATATAGATATAAAAGCATGATGCAAAATGGACGTAACAACTCCCCCAAGCTTAGACCTCGCGTGTCCTCAAGCAAAAGCCGAGATCAATAAATATGCCCACATGTTTAGAGATAGAGGTGTCGATAAAATAAAATACGGACATGAGGGCATCATGGTTATCTTTAGAACAACAACGCACATTGACATATAATATCTTATGTGATAGTAACAATTCATTCACAAGGTAAAATATGAATCAAGAACTCTACTGAGAACTAACAAACTATGATTTCAGTCATTGAAGCAATTCTAATTTATTGCATCGTAGGAAAGAGTGAGTATAAGATCTTGTAATGCAAATCCACATACTCAATCATCTTATGGTCTTTCATAATTAATAACACTCACGTGGTACCTATGAGGTTACAGCTTCAATCGGACACAGAGAAAGATAGGGGCTTATAGTTTTGCCTCCCAACTATTTACCTCAAGGGTAATTTCAACAATAATAACTCATGATCACCCACATCCGAGTGGTTATTTATGTCAAGATCATTGCCCAACACATGACGCTTGCCAAGAAATAAAGGAGAAATAAAGGAAATGGTGAAGATCACCATGACTCTTACATAAAGGTAAGTACTAGAAAAGTAAAGGTAACAGATAGGCCATTCGCACAGGAAAACAGAGGTTGTCATGCACTTTTATAGTTGGAAGTGCAATCCCTTAATGCAAAGGAACGTCACTTTATATTGTCCCTTGTCACTTTATTATGCAGGCCATCGCTTTTATTTCTTCTATATCACAAGTTCGTATAAAGTTTATTTTCCTCGCACTAATAAACCACACATATTTAAAGAGCAAGTTTTATTACTTGCACCGATGAAAACTTACTTGAAGGATCTTGCTCAATCCATTGGTAGGCATGGTGGACTCTCAAGGAAAAACTGGGTTAAAGGTTTTTGGAAGCACAAGTAGTACCTCTCCTTGGTGCAGGAGTTTCTGGCAAATATGAGGTGGAAGCAAGCGACACATGTTGAAGGATCTACAACCATATAACTTCTATTAGGAAATAAGAAAACATAACTCATTATGTTGTCTTTCTTGTCCAACATTACCTTTTGGCATATGATATTTTAATGAGTGCTCACAATCATAAAACATGTCTAAGATGATTATGAACATCTCTTTATTTATTACTTCCTCATAATTGCAACAATGACCAATAACTTTTTTCTCAACTCACAACAAATTTCAATCTACATAATTTTTATATGTGAAGTCATCACTCCTCATAAGATTATTATGCATGTTTTTTTGCATTTATTCTATACTTCTCACTACACCACAACACCACAATCTTGACAAACACGTTGGTTGGAAAACCCGCCTCTACCGACATAGAGTTGGTCGGGAAAGAGTATTGCCAATCGAAGGCTTCTGTTGGGGAAAGTCCAAACTGGAAAGCCTTTTCCCAACCGACATATCTTTCCCGACCGATTATTGGACGCCTATAAAGAGCATTGCCGATCAACTTTCCGATCGACACTGGTAGGGATTTTTTCCGATCGACTTGTAGTTGGCGTTTTTGTAGAATCTTTACCGACCATTTGATGGTGAAGTCTATGCCGACCGATATTCTGTTGGCTCTATCTGATCTTTTCCCGACCAACTGTGTGATGGTGTCCTTTTTGCCGACTTACTTTCTGTTGGTCCTTGCATGAGTCTTTTGACCACATTTTGTTTAGCTGAGTAATACAATATCCACCCTTGATTTTCCATCTGCCTTACAATACAATGTTAACCAGGTTGCATATCTCATGATATCAGTCAAGTACAGGAACTTGCAAATACTCGACAAATATTAAATCATGACAAAATAAAAGATAACATATTAATTATTTCTCATAACTCACCGCAATCACCAAATCGGTTTACAACATTATAGATGCATGTCCAAGATTCATTGTTTGCTCCATTACACAAAATGCCCAGATGACAAGATGCCATATAGGTTTCCAAAATGAGAACATTGCCGCAGCCATCGGCCGACGCGTGGGACGAACGAAGGGATGGCGGATCTACACCGTATGGGCTGCTAGCGCTCCGTGCGAACGAGTCGTGTGAGAGGGGCGAGCCCTCCATGGCTAGACGCGTCCAGATCGACGACCTCATACGTACCTTTTTCTCCACTTCGGGGTGGAGCTCGACTGCTTCATGCATCCAAATTGACGGGGCCATGAGACATTCCTTCGCATCGTGGGGCGAGGCCTTACTCCGCTTCGGGACATAGCTCGATTTGGGAGAGAGGAGTGGAGGAAGAGGATGGGATTCGTTGCCGCTCAAATTGGGAGAGAAAGGGATAAGACAGAGGGGGCAAAGAGATTAGGGTGGGCTGTGTGGACGAGGGCCAGAAAAATTTGGATTGGCTTCGCGCGTTTACTTTCGTAGGCACGCGCATGGGGGTATTTTGGGCGGCCCAATTGGCTTCCCATTGTCGGTCGGCATTATTTGCCGACCAACAGATTGATAGTAGTGTAACTCTTACCGACCCACAGATCGATGGTATACATTTCAGCATTCCTGGCCGACTATTGGTCATCGGATGTGAGTATTGCCAACCGACAGTTTGATAGAAGTTATCCCGACCAACAGTCGGTCGGCGAAACTGAGTTTTGCCAACACACGTCAGTAGGGAATTCGGTATCGTGGTGTAGTGTCTTTCTATTTGTTTTTCTTATGGTCATATGGCAAGCAAGCAAAGACCTTGACTCAAAACTACTCTTTATTATATAACTTTCAGACTTGCTTACATAGGGGGAACAAAAAGAAAAATCAAAAGTAGATCACATTAAAGCTATATTCTACTAGCTCTAGATATAACTAAAAGAATCGAGTGAAAAACAAAAAAAGAGTAAAAAGGTGTGATGGTGATACGATACCGGGGCACATACCCCAAGCTTGGCACAAGCCAAGGGGAGTGCCCATACCCATGTGTCCAGTTGTCGTTCTTCGGAGGTAGTGGTTTTATATTCTTGGCCATGATGCCCCTAAGAATATGATTCTCCTCCTCAATCTTATTATTTCGTCATCTGAGATCCATTATTTCCTTGTGAAGTTTTCCAGTGACGGTTAGAGCTCCCATAACCCATGGATGTTCCATTGCTGCAGGGGGGAAAGGCAACACTCTTTTTCATATTTTCATAAGTGAGAAATTTAGCATTAGGAGGGATAACCGAATTCGGAATTGCTGAGCTCTGAAGTTCTTCCATCATGACTTCAGGTTGTAAACGAGAGGTAACTTCTTGGTGTTCCTCCATACCATCTATCCTTTTCAAGAGAGCTTCCACCTTTTCCTTCATGACCTGCACGAAGTGGTGAAAGGCATGGTTCTCCTCAACAAACTCTAGGAAAGACATATTGCTCTGAATCTGCTGCAGAAACAGCTAAAACGAAAACAAGAGATATTGTCGAGATACGAAGGTCAAAACCATCGGGAGATTATATAATGAATTTTTACCGACCCAAAGGAGTCTTCCACAAGAAACGGAGTACAAAGGGTGCGCGGGGTGGCCACAAGCATGCAGGGCGAACCCAGGGGGTAGGTCGCGCCCCCTAGCTTGTCGCCTCCTCGTGCACGCTTCGGACTACTTTAAATTTTCCTAATTTTTTAAATATTCCAAAACTGGTAAATATTGCCATTGAAAACGTTTTGGAATCGGTTTGCTTACCATAGCACATACCTATTCCTTTTCAAGGTCCGAGACATTTTGATAGGTCTCCCTAATGTACTCTTCCGGGGTTATGGTATTGATAATATTAGTTTCAATATTTATGAGGGTACCTAAGATATAATGTTTGATTCTTTACCCATTTACCACCTTCGAATTTGTGCCTTCAGCATTGTTGATCATGATAGCACCAGAACGATATACTTCCTCAATAACGTAAATCTTAAACGAGAGTTGTATAGCAAGACATGATCACCTACATTGAATTCACGCTTTTGTATCCTTCTATCATGCCATCTCTTAACTTTTTCTTTAAACAACTTAGCATTCTCATAGGCCTGGATTCTCCATTCATCAAGTGAGCTAATGTCAAATAACCTCTTTTCACCAGCAAGTTTGAAATCATAGTTAAGTTCTTTAATTGCCTAATAAGCTTTATGTTCTAGCTCTAGAGGTAAGTGACATGCTTTACCATAAACCATTTTATAAGGAGACATACCCATAGAATTTTTATGAGCGGTTCTATAAGCCCATAATGCATCGTGTAGTTTCTTAGACCAATTCTTTTTAGATCTATTAACGGTCTTTACCTAGATCAACTTAATTTCTATGAAGCTCAATTCTACTTGCCACTAGACTGAGTTTGATAAGGAGATGCAACTCCATGATTAACATCATACCTAGCAATCAATTTACGGAAAGCACCATGAATAAAGTGTGAACCACCATCAGTCATTAAATAACTAGGGACTCCAAATCTAGGGAAAATAACTTCTTTTAGCATTTTAATAGAAGTATTAGGATCAGAACTACTAGTTGGAATAGCTTCTACCCACTTAATAACATAATCAACAACAACTAGAATATGAGTATACCCGTTGGAATTTGGAAAAGGTCCCATATAATCAAAACGCCAAACGTCAAATGGTTCAATAACCAAAGTGTAATTCATAGGTATTTCCTGACGTCTACTAATATTACCAATGCTTTGACATTCATCACAAGACAAGACAAACTTACGAGCATCCTTGAAAAGAGTAGCCCAACAAAAATCAGATTGTAATACCTTGTGTTTAGTTCTATCTCTAGCGTGATGTACTTCGTAGGCCTAGGAGCGACACTTGTATAGGATATGTCCCTGTTCATGCCCACGTACACAACGCCTAATAATACCATATACTCCTGCTTTATAAAGGTGTGGATCGTCCCAAAAGTAATGTCTTAAATCATAGAAAAACTTTTTCTTTTGTTAGTATGTGAAACTAGGCGGTATAAATTTAGCAACGATGTAGTTAGCATAATCAGCATACCAAGGAGCATTGCATGAAGCATTTATGACAACTAATTATTCATGAGGAAAGCTATCATCAATAGGTAGTGCGTCATCAAGAACTTTCTCTAATCTAGATAAGTTATCTGTTATGGGGTTATCAGCGCCCTTTCTATCAATAATATGCAAATCAAATTCTTGTAGAAGAAGGACCCGTCTAATAAGTCTAGGTTTAGCATCTTTCTTTTCCACAAGGTACTTAATAGCAGCGTGATCTGTGTGAACAGTCACTTTAGAATCAACAATATAAGGTCTAAACTTATCGCAACCAATCACAACTAGTAAAAATTCCTTTTCAGTGGTAGCGTAGTTTCTTTGAGCAATGTATAGAATTTACTAGCGTAATGGATGCCATTTAATTTCTTATCAACTCTTTGTCCTAGAAAAGCACCAATAGCATAATCACTAGCATCACACATAATTTCAAAGTATAGGTTCCAATTAGGTGGTTGAACAATAGGTGCGGTGATCAAGGCTCTCTTAAGAATTTCAAATGCTCCTACACAATCATCATAAAAACGAATGGAACATTCTTTTGCAATATATTAGTGTGGGGCTTAGAAATTTTACAGAAGTCTTTAATAAATCTCCTATAAAAACCAGCATGACCAAGGAAACTAATTATACCTTTAATATCTGTTGGACACGACATCTTTTCAATAGCATCAAGTTTAGCTTTGTCAACTTCCTTAACCATAAAGTGACACTTCTCCCAATTCAAGACAAGATTAGTTTCTTCACATCTCTGCAATCATCAAAATAAGTTTCATAAATGGAAAAATCATCCATGAAACCACAAAAAACTTTTCATAGAAGTCAGAGAATATAGCCATCATACATCTTTGAAAAGTAGGAGCTGCATTGCATAAACCAAAAGGCCGGCATACGTCCATAAGCAAAGGTACCGAAAGGACAAGTAAAAGTGGTTTTCTCTTGATCCTCCTTTGATACAGGTATTTGAGAGCAGCTAGAATAATCATCTAGAAAAAAATTAGTAAAGAATCTGAAACTTTACATATTTGTTGAAATATGAGTGTTTCATGTATGCATTTGTCTATTTGTTGGAATTCCCCATTTGTCTATTTGTTAGGCACCAAACACTTATGAAGTCTCAAATAACATAAACTCAAATAGCAATGCAAATAATGGAAAATCACTAGTAGAAGAAAGGCTACCGGTAGCGCTGGTTTTAGCCTTACTAGTAGCGATGGGGCCAGTGCTACTGCTAACGCGCTACAACTAACCTGTTAGCAGTAGTGCTGGAATTGAAGCGCTACTGGTACCTTTCTAAGAGGTAGCGTTGGAAAAAATAAAGCGCTACTACTAAGCCAACGCTACAACTAATATTCCAGCGCTACCGCTAATATTCCTGCTTTCAATATTATTTCCATCGTATTTATGCCCCTCTAGTATTTGTGCATGCTGTAAACAATAGTTTCATCGTATCGTAATAAACATGCATTATTCTCATCATATTATACACATAAGTAGTCTCGTCATTTATAACAAGTCAATCATATACCAAGTTAAAATCACATAAAATAGAAAAACATCATAATAATTATCATATCATTCATCCTAATCGATCATGCCAAGTTAATATCAACCAAATAAACTTGTCTCTCATAAGACCTAGTCCTCTCTCCTAGGTATAATGTCATAATACAAAATGACACCTATGTTTCCGTGATGAAGCACACAGATCCAACGGTCTCCAACTTGTGGCTTGCGATGTTTCTTTATTTCTCTCCATGCTTCAAATTGGAGCCTTTTTTAATTACGCTCACTCGAGTATGGAGCATCGAACTCAGCCCTCAGCGGGCTTTTAACTTTCATATGACCTTCTGGGTGCATCAACAGAGGTACTACATCATTTGGCAGTTGCTGTTGAAGAACATGATAATACTCTAGTTAGCAATGTAATCAACACCACTTATGCAATAGTAGAGCATACTTAATTATAAAACTCTTACCAAGATATTTCGGCGAATGTCATCCGCCCTCAACCTATGCACTAATGACATGTAAAATGTATAATTTGGCCCAGTTCCCAAATTATGTGTGAAGTTCTCCCTACCAACCAGGACACCAACAAGAATGTAGAGAAGAACATACATCTCCTTCCAATTTAGATGTGATCCATATGTGTACTGTTTCGTGTCAATTAATTTCCTTAATTCACTCGAAGTACCGAAATAAACTATAAATTATAATTTATCAAAATTAGCATATGGATGAACACCAACTATTTTTAAATATAGAATGAAATTTACTTGAAATATATGGTTGACAAACTTACATGAAGGTAAAACAGGAAGCATATCAACATCCACCCAAATGTCGATGTTACCTGGCATATTATCTTCAGGACGAAGATCGAAGGTTATTTGCATACCCTCCTGAAATCCATATGCCTTGCAAAGATATTCCCAATTTGGGCACCCTATTTTTGTGTTAAAAATTGAATTCATTACTTTGATCACAAATTTGTGACCATGTATAGTCCTTAGGTTAGCTCTCCTCCTCTCCATGCTCTCGTGATCTTCGAAACCGAGCCTCTCCAACACATATATTCTTGCATGGCAAGAAAGGAACTAGTAGAATGGTATAAAAAATTACATGTTAAAGCAAAAAAAACGGAAGTCATGCATGCTTAATTACGAAAAAGCACTTGTCATCGTTGCGTACCATACAAACTTTGAAGGTTTGGTCAAGCTTCATGCTCAAGAATCTGTCGTCTCGCAGGTGAGGCGTGTCGCACATACCGTGATAGTCGCAGCAATATTCACACTCTCAATAATCATCGTCAGACATTTCCTGTTTTAATGTGGTAATTTAACTCATAACATGTTTGTAAATGCGTAAACAACAACCGTGACACTATATCTAAAGAACTGAACATCTATATACAAACAGAAGCATGAATAATAAAAAGGGGATTATATTTGGTCCGAATGTTGATTCATTCCCTTTCTCGCAATTCCCGAACACTCAATATGTCCTAGTTTCTAGCACAGTATGCATCTTGCCTGGTCAATAGGATTGCTCACACCAAGATTATGCACAAGTGTCAAACGCAAGTGTCCACAACATCAGAATATTATATTTGAACATATCAAAATTGCAATGGCAGAAATTTCATTGTCCAAGCATCCAAAGAAACTTGATTTTGATAAAGAAGAGATTGTTTATTTTAACTTCCTACTTAGCTCTCGTCTGCCTCGAACCACATGGAGGAAAAATGCACATGAATCGATCTAGGATTTGGCTCGACTAATCAATTGGCGATCTGAACATTATGACATTATGACGATTTGTGGTTTATTTTTGAGGAAAAATGCTCTTGTGGATTTTTTTAACCTCGTGGACTAACCTGCTCATATACTTCGTATTCATGGTCAATCATCTAAACAACATTTACACATGAAACCTGCATTTCCTAATTACTCCTAGAGTACTTTTCCTAGACTACATCCTGGTATAGCATGTCCACGCAATAAACTCGTAGAAACTAGTGGAATCCTAGGGATTTTGCATGCCCTTCCTATACTACATAAAGTAAATATTTATCTGACTCTTTTTGGGTGTGTGTTTGTTTTCTAGGGCATTGCTATATATGGATGTGAAGGCTACAAGCCAACTGTTGTTCACCCTAGCAGCCAAGCATATGGTAGGGGCCCTAGATGCTCTGTAGAACAGGAGTAAGTGTGTGGCTGTCAATGTGAGGATGAATCAGCAAGCTGGAGCAATCTAAAAAAAATCATGTCCTTCCTCCTCCTCTTCTTCCTCTTCTTCTTCTTCTCCTCCTTCTTATTTTCCTCCTCTTCTTCCTCTCCTTCCGCTTCTTCCTCTCCTTCCACTTCTTCCTCTCCTTCTCCTCTTCTTCCTCTCCCACAGGAGAACTG
This sequence comes from Hordeum vulgare subsp. vulgare, assembly GCF_904849725.1. Lineage (NCBI taxonomy): Eukaryota > Viridiplantae > Streptophyta > Magnoliopsida > Poales > Poaceae > Hordeum > Hordeum vulgare. The sequence continues at coordinate 1,726,701 of NC_058523.1, read as the reverse complement.
CTGCTGCTGCGGGCCACCTGCGGGGCACTACGAAGACTACAACGACGATAGCACGCGGCAACAGAGAGGGGCAAGGAGGGGAGGGGACTGAGTTCCTCGGGGGAGAAAGAAGAGGTAGACGAAGCAGGCGCGAGGCGCTGGGTTCCGACGATGGAGAAGGCCTCCGGTGGGCGGCGTTAGGTCGAGGGCGCGCAGGGACGAGCGGCGGTGGCGAAACAGGAGCGGGGGGAGATGAGGGAGAGGCAGGTGTGGAGGGAGAGGGGGAGTTAGGGGAATTTTGGATCTGGTTAGGTAAACATAGTAGTAGCGTTGGATTGGAACCAGCGCTACTACTACGTTAGCAGTAGCGCTGTTACTAGTCCATCGCTACTGCTATGTTAGCAGTAGCGCTGGTACAAATCCACCGCTACTGCTAACTTTATTTTTTTAATTTCTTTTATTACTTTATTTTTATTATTTTCTTTACTATTTCAGTTTTTTTTTCATTATTTTCCTTTCCTTTTCTGTTTACATTCCTTTTTCTTTTCTATTGCTTTCTTACTTTTGTTTTTATTTTTTGTTTTTATCCCGACGGACTCGCAAGCAGTCGACGATGAGAACGTCTCCCTCCCACACTACGCGAATGTTACTGGAACCATGTGTTATTTCGTACATAAAATACATACATATATATAAATGATTGTTTCTCAGCTACGTCGATGACGTTTCACATTGAGCTTCTTTTCTTTCTTGTTCGTTGTGTTGATTCTTCTTTTCCGGCGCCATGGAGTACGATCTTTCTTAGGTAATATAGTCTCGATTCTTGTTTTCACGTATGCATCATCGTCATCGTCATCTTCGCTCATCAGGTTGCCGTACTGGTCGTAGTCTTCCTCGTTGGCGACTCCATGCATTCCGGTGATGTTCCTTTTGCCTGTACTCAAGACAACACAGCTGGGATTGGTCGGGTCGGTTATGAAGAAGCATTGTATCACGTGCTTAGCGTGTATCCATGGCTCAGTTTTGGCGAGGACATTAACGTTCACGGTAGCGCTCTTTGCGTCTGGTATAGACATGGTAGTGAAATACTTGTTTTCTCTTATGACGGCCTTAGCAGTCCTGACACGGAACATCGCCGCATCGTATTTACATCATAGTTAAGCTCCCAAATCTCTTCGACCCTTCCGTAGAATCTTTCAGTTACGCTGTTGGAGTCGGTCATGCATTCAGTCGTCACCCCTGAGTTCTGGTAATCACTATCCATGTCTTTGGCCTCTGTGTAGAACGTGTACCCATTGATATTGTATGCCTCATAGGACATGAGTTTGGGTGCGGGGCCCTGTGCTAAGACGTGTATGAGAAACTCATCCACAATGCCCTCTTCGGGGGGATTAGCACGAACCTGCTCTTTGAACCAACACAAGAAAGTGGCGTTGTGCTCTATACTAACTTCATCGTCCGTCTTTCGCACCCCCTGATCACGGTACTTCTTTGCGATGATTTCTTTGTGCAGTGTCACATAATCATCTACCATATCTAGGTGTTGTAGCACTACTAAGTTAGCCCTGTCAAAGTCATCCCGTCGATCCGAGTAGTTCACGTGCAATTCCCTCCCGCCATTGTTGTGACCTTATCCTCCGACCCTCCCCTGGACGGCGCTCCCCACAGGACGATACATGTTACGAACGGACCCTTTGATGAGCCCATTCATCCTCTCGAACATCATCATGTTGTGAAGGACTGTCGGCCCAAGGTCGATGATGTCGTCCACGATGTGGACACACAAATGCACCATGGCATCAAAGGAATTTCATTTTTTAATTTAATTTCAAAGAACTTCTAATATGCAAAAAATAACATATAAAAATAGAAAAAGTCAAAATAGATGCGCTCATAGAGAATATTCGACATATATTCAAAGTGTTAGTTGTACATCACTAGGAGTTGCCGCAGAACTAGCACTTTGAATCTTAGGTCGAATTTTCTCTATAAACGCACTTGGAGTTGGCATTCGTGGAGGGGTTTATAAACCACTACCAGCGTGCTTCATTTGGCAAGGTGGGACTAAACTTGTGGATGCGCCAGCCACGTGTAGCACTAGCGCTTATTATAAAGCAGCTCTACTGCTAAGTGGCTGCAATAGCCGTTGTGCTGGTTCCAGGAAAGCGCTACTTCTATGCTACTTAGAAGTAGCGCTTTTTACAAGCATGCGCTATTACTACTACTGTAGGTGCCCTCTTTGCGCCTCCTTTATCAGAAGCGCTTGAAATATATCCAGTGCTACTGTTATGGACCCTAGTAGTAGCGCTTTGTATATCCAGCGCTACTGCTAAGTAGCTGTAGCTTGCTTTTTTCCAACGCTGCTACTAGGTCCTACCTATAAGGTTTTTCCTACTAGTGAAGAGTGCCTAAATAAAAAAATAAAAAAATATGAAACTCACTAATAGAAATGCAAGTTGTGGTCCTGAATGTAGCTGTTAGAAAATGTGGTCCATCGTCTTTTTGTACTTACTTCCATCTTTGAATGAATAATGGACAACCAAACTATGCGCAATAATAATGCATGCAAATACATGACGAATACATGCGTCTATCACGCAAGCCTATTGACAAAATTGTAGGGCATCACAACATATGTGGCATCACATGCAAAAAAGGTTGTTCTTAAAAAAAATCGTCATAAAGCACTCCATGCATGATCAATTTTTTACAGATTACATCAATTGCCCGTATTACTGTATTAATCGACAAACTGAAAAATAGGCGACGATGACAATGTCATGGCCATTAACATGACTCTAATTGTGGCCATCTTTCTCCAATCGAGGGCCCATGAAAACTTCACTCTATTTTCTCTCTTTTCTCTATCGCGATGGGAGAGTTGATTCCCATCGGCCATGGTGGAAAAGGATAAAGATGTGGCAGCGCGATTTCTTAAAATGGAGAAGATAGAGGTAGTTTGAACACGCTGTCGGGCAGGCTGAAGCAACCGCATATCCCGGCGGTGAACTCTGATGGTAAGGTGGATAAGGATGTTAGAAATTTATTAGTAATGTATTTTGGCCTTTTGCATTCTATTCTCACCCTTTTGACATCCTCATGTCTGCGAATATATGTTCCAGAGTGGATTTTCAGTACGCGATTGAATAGGCACCCTCAATGAACAGTAACACCAAACAAATAGAAAAAAAAGAAAACAATCTAAAACTTTGCACATGTGTTGGAATATGTGTGTTTCACTTATGTATTTGTCTATTGTTGGAATTCCACATTTTTCTATTTGTTAGACACAAAACATTCATGAAGCCTCAAATAACATAAACTCAAATAGCAATGCAAAAAATGGCAAATGGTGCCCGAATAACATTTTTTTAAAAGAAATATGAAACTCATTGATAGAAATGCAAGTTGTGGTCCTGAATGTATGTGCTAGAAAATTGAAGACGTCCACCATCTTTTTGTACTTAGTTCCATCTTTGAATTAATAATGTACAACCAAAGTATGGGCAACAATAATACATGCAAATACATGACAAACTCATGCGTGAATCACGCAAGGCTATTGACTAAATTGTAGGGCACCGCAACACATGTGGCATTATTTGCAATAAAGATCTTAATCAAATTTTTTCTTCAAAAAGAACCGCATGCAAGATCTTTTTTTTACGGATTACATTAATTGCCCGTATTACCATATTAATCGACATACTGCAAAATAAGCAAAGTTGACCATGTCATGGCCATTAACATGGCTTTAATTGTTGTCATCTTTCTCCAATCGAGGGCCCATGAAAACTTCACGCTATTTTTCTCTTTTCTCTCTCGCGATGGGAGAGTTGATACCCGTTGGCCATGGTGGAAAAGGGTAGAGTTGCAGCAGCTTCTTCCTTAAAATGGAGAAGCTAGAGGTAGTTTGAACCCGCTGTCCGGCAGGCTGAAGCAACCGCTTGTCCAGGCGGTGAACTCTGATGGTAAGATGGATAAGGATGTTAGAAATTTATTAGTAATGTATTTTGGCCTTTTGCATTCTAGTCTCTTGGCATTTTCCTGTACCGTTTTGACATCCTCATGTATATGTATATATGTTAGAGAGTGGATTTTCAGCACCCGGTTGCCTAGGCACCCCCAGTGAATAGTAACAGGAAAACAACTAGAAAAAATGGAAAAAATCTGAAACTTTACACATTTGATGGAATATGTGTATTTCGCGTATATATTTGTCTATTTGTTTGAATTCCACATTTGTCCATTTGTTAGACACCTAACGTTCACGAAGCCTCAGATAACATAAACTCAAATAGCAATGCAAAAAATACCAAAGGTTGCCCGAATAACATATTTTTAAAAAGAAATATGAAACTCACTGATAGAAATGCAAGTTGTGGTCCCGAATGTATGTGCTAGAAAATTGAAGACGTCCACCATCTTTTTGTACTTACTTCCAGAAGGATTCTCCGTAACTATTCAGGACTTTTGGAGTTGTGCATAATAGGTCTCTAAGGTTTGCTCCTTTTCTAGACCAGAATTCCAGCTGCCCGCATTCTCCCTCTTCATGTAAATCTTGTAAAATAAGAGAGAAAAGGCATAAGTATTGTACCATAATGTGTATTAACAGCCCATAATGCAATGAATATAGATATAAAAGCATGATGCAAAATGGACGTAACAACTCCCCCAAGCTTAGACCTCGCGTGTCCTCAAGCAAAAGCCGAGATCAATAAATATGCCCACATGTTTAGAGATAGAGGTGTCGATAAAATAAAATACGGACATGAGGGCATCATGGTTATCTTTAGAACAACAACGCACATTGACATATAATATCTTATGTGATAGTAACAATTCATTCACAAGGTAAAATATGAATCAAGAACTCTACTGAGAACTAACAAACTATGATTTCAGTCATTGAAGCAATTCCAATTTATTGCATCGTAGGAAAGAGTGAGTATAAGATCTTGTAATGCAAATCCACATACTCAATCATCTTATGGTCTTTCATAATTAATAACACTCACGTGGTACCTATGAGGTTACAGCTTCAATCGGACACAGAGAAAGATAGGGGCTTATAGTTTTGCCTCCCAACTATTTACCTCAAGGGTAATTTCAACAATAATAACTCATGATCACCCACATCCGAGTGGTTATTTATGTCAAGATCATTGCCCAACACATGACGCTTGCCAAGAAATAAAGGAGAAATAAAGGAAATGGTGAAGATCACCATGACTCTTACATAAAGGTAAGTACTAGAAAAGTAAAGGTAACAGATAGGCCATTCGCACAGGAAAACAGAGGTTGTCATGCACTTTTATAGTTGGAAGTGCAATCCCTTAATGCAAAGGAACGTCACTTTATATTGTCCCTTGTCACTTTATTATGCAGGCCATCGCTTTTATTTCTTCTATATCACAAGTTCGTATAAAGTTTATTTTCCTTGCACTAATAAACCACACATATTTAAAGAGCAAGTTTTATTACTTGCACCGATGAAAACTTACTTGAAGGATCTTGCTCAATCCATTGGTAGGCATGGTGGACTCTCAAGGCAAAACTGGGTTAAAGGTTTTTGGAAGCACAAGTAGTACCTCTCCTTGGTGCAGGAGTTTCTGGCAAATATGAGGTGGAAGCAAGCGACACATGTTGAAGGATCTACAACCATATAACTTCTATTAGGAAATAAGAAAACATAACTCATTATGTTGTCTTTCTTGTCCAACATTACCTTTTGGCATATGATATTTTAATGAGTGCTCACAATCATAAAACATGTCTAAGATGATTATGAACATCTCTTTATTTATTACTTCCTCATAATTGCAACAATGACCAATAACTTTTTTCTCAACTCACAACAAATTTCAATCTACATAATTTTTATATGTGAAGTCATCACTCCTCATAAGATTATTATGCATGTTCTTTTGCATTTATTCTATACTTCTCACTACACCACAACACCACAATCTTGACAAACACGTTGGTTGGAAAACCCGCCTCTACCGACATAGAGTTGGTCGGGAAAGAGTATTGCCAATCGAAGGCTTCTGTTGGGGAAAGTCCAAACTGGAAAGCCTTTTCCCAACCGACATATCTTTCCCGACCGATTATTGGACGCCTATAAAGAGCATTGCCGATCAACTTTCCGATCGACACTGGTAGGGATTTTTTCCGATCGACTTGTAGTTGGCGTTTTTGTAGAATCTTTACCGACCATTTGATGGTGAAGTCTATGCCGACCGATATTCTGTTGGCTCTATCTGATCTTTTCCCGACCAACTGTGTGATGGTGTCCTTTTTGCCGACTTACTTTCTGTTGGTCCTTGCATGAGTCTTTTGACCACATTTTGTTTAGCTGAGTAATACAATATCCACCCTTGATTTTCCATCTGCCTTACAATACAATGTTAACCAGGTTGCATATCTCATGATATCAGTCAAGTACAGGAACTTGCAAATACTCGACAAATATTAAATCATGACAAAATAAAAGATAACATATTAATTATTTCTCATAACTCACCGCAATCACCAAATCGGTTTACAACATTATAGATGCATGTCCAAGATTCATTGTTTGCTCCATTACACAAAATGCCCAGATGACAAGATGCCATATAGGTTTCCAAAATGAGAACATTGCCGCAGCCATCGGCCGACGCGTGGGACGAACGAAGGGATGGCGGATCTACACCGTATGGGCTGCTAGCGCTCCGTGCGAACGAGTCGTGTGAGAGGGGCGAGCCCTCCATGGCTAGACGCGCCCAGATCGACGACCTCATACGTACCTTTTTCTCCACTTCGGGGTGGAGCTCGACTGCTTCATGCATCCAAATTGACGGGGCCATGAGACATTCCTGCGCATCGTGGGGCGAGGCCTTACTCTGCTTCGGGACATAGCTCGATTTGGGAGAGAGGAGTGGAGGAAGAGGATGGGATTCGTTGCCGCTCAAATTGGGAGAGAAAGGGATAAGACAGAGGGGGCAAAGAGATTAGGGTGGGCTGTGTGGACGAGGGCCAGAAAAATTTGGATTGGCTTCGCGCGTTTACTTTCGTAGGCACGCGCATGGGGGTATTTTGGGCGGCCCAATTGGCTTCCCATTGTCGGTCGGCATTATTTGCCGACCAACAGATTGATAGTAGTGTAACTCTTACCGACCCACAGATCGATGGTATACATTTCAGCATTCCTGGCCGACTATTGGTCATCGGATGTGAGTATTGCCAACCGACAGTTTGATAGAAGTTATCCCGACCAACAGTCGGTCGGCGAAACTGAGTTTTGCCAACACACGTCAGTAGGGAATTCGGTATCGTGGTGTAGTGTCTTTCTATTTGTTTTTCTTATGGTCATATGGCAAGCAAGCAAAGACCTGGACTCAAAACTACTCTTTATTATATAACTTTCAGACTTGCTTACATAGGGGGAACAAAAAGAAAAATCAAAAGTAGATCACATTAAAGCTATATTCTACTAGCTCTAGATATAACTAAAAGAATCGAGTGAAAAACAAAAAAAGAGTAAAAAGGTGTGATGGTGATACGATACCGGGGCACATACCCCAAGCTTGGCACAAGCCAAGGGGAGTGCCCATACCCATGTGTCCAGTTGTCGTTCTTCGGAGGTAGTGGTTTTATATTCTTGGCCATGATGCCCCTAAGAATATGATTCTCCTCCTCAATCTTATTATTTCGTCATCTGAGATCCATTATTTCCTTGTGAAGTTTTCCAGTGACGGTTAGAGCTCCCATAACCCATGGATGTTCCATTGCTGCAGGGGGGAAAGGCAACACTCTTTTTCATATTTTCATAAGTGAGAAATTTAGCATTAGGAGGGATAACCGAATTCGGAATTGCTGAGCTCTGAAGTTCTTCCATCATGACTTCAGATTGTAAACGAGAGGTAACTTCTTGGTGTTCCTCCATACCATCTATCCTTTTCAAGAGAGCTTCCACCTTTTCCTTCATGACCAGCACGAAGTGGTGAAAGGCATGGTTCTCCTCAACAAACTCTAGGAAAGACATATTGCTCTGAATCTGCTGCAGAAACAGCTAAAACGAAAACAAGAGATATTGTCGAGATACGAAGGTCAAAACCATCGGGAGATTATATAATGAATTTTTACCGACCCAAAGGAGTCTTCCACAAGAAACGGAGTACAAAGGGTGCGCGGGGTGGCCACAAGCATGCAGGGCGAGCCCAGGGGGTAGGTCGCGCCCCCTAGCTTGTCGCCTCCTCGTGCACGCTTCGGACTACTTTAAATTTTCCTAATTTTTTAAATATTCCAAAACTGGTAAATATTGCCATTGAAAACGTTTTGGAATCGGTTTGCTTACCATAGCACATACCTATTCCTTTTCAAGGTCCGAGACATTTTGATAGGTCTCCCTAATGTACTCTTCCGGGGTTATGGTATTGATAATATTAGTTTCAATATTTATGAGGGTACCTGAGATATAATGTTTGATTCTTTACCCATTTACCACCTTCGAATTTGTGCCTTCAGCATTGTTGATCGTGATAGCACCAGAACGATATACTTCCTCAATAACGTAAATCTTAAACGAGAGTTGTATAGCAAGACATGATCACCTACATTGAATTCACGCTTTTGTATCCTTCTATCATGCCATCTCTTAACCTTTTCTTTAAACAACTTAGCATTCTCATAGGCCTGGATTCTCCATTCATCAAGTGAGCTAATGTCAAATAACCTCTTTTCACCAGCAAGTTTGAAATCATAGTTAAGTTCTTTAATTGCCTAATAAGCTTTATGTTCTAGCTCTAGAGGTAAGTGACATGCTTTACCATAAACCATTTTATAAGGAGACATACCCATAGAATTTTTATGAGCGGTTCTATAAGCCCATAATGCATCGTGAAGTTTCTTAGACCAATTCTTTTTAGATCTATTAACGGTCTTTACCTAGATCAACTTAATTTCTATGAAGCTCAATTCTACTTGCCACTAGACTGAGTTTGATAAGGAGATGCAACTCCATGATTAACATCATACCTAGCAATCAATTTACGGAAAGCACCATGAATAAAGTGTGAACCACCATCAGTCATTAAATAACTAGGGACTCCAAATCTAGGGAAAATAACTTCTTTTAGCATTTTAATAGAAGTATTAGGATCAGAACTACTAGTTGGAATAGCTTCTACCCACTTAATAACATAATCAACAACAACTAGAATATGAGTATACCCGTTGGAATTTGGAAAAGGTCCCATATAATCAAAACGCCAAACGTCAAATGGTTCAATAACCAAAGTGTAATTCATAGGTATTTCCTGACGTCTACTAATATTACCAATGCTTTGACATTCATCACAAGACAAGACAAACTTACGAGCATCCTTGAAAAGAGTAGCCCAACAAAAATCAGATTGTAATACCTTGTGTTTAGTTCTATCTCTAGCGTGATGTACTTCGTAGGCCTAGGAGCGACACTTGTATAGGATATGTCCCTGTTCATGCCCACGTACACAACGCCTAATAATACCATATACTCCTGCTTTATAAAGGTGTGGATCGTCCCAAAAGTAATGTCTTAAATCATAGAAAAACTTTTTCTTTTGTTAGTATGTGAAACTAGGCGGTATAAATTTAGCAACGATGTAGTTAGCATAATCAGCATACCAAGGAGCATTGCATGAAGCATTTATGACAACTAATTATTCATGAGGAAAGCTATCATCAATAGGTAGTGCGTCATCAAGAACTTTCTCTAATCTAGATAAGTTATCTGTTATGGGGTTATCAGCGCCCTTTCTATCAATAATATGCAAATCAAATTCTTGTAGAAGAAGGACCCGTCTAATAAGTCTAGGTTTAGCATCTTTCTTTTCCACAAGGTACTTAATAGCAGCGTGATCTGTGTGAACAGTCACTTTAGAATCAACAATATAAGGTCTAAACTTATCGCAACCAATCACAACTAGTAAAAATTCCTTTTCAGTGGTAGCGTAGTTTCTTTGAGCAATGTATAGAATTTACTAGCGTAATGGATGCCATTTAATTTCTTATCAACTCTTTGTCCTAGAAAAGCACCAATAGCATAATCACTAGCATCACACATAATTTCAAAGTATAGGTTCCAATTAAGTGGTTGAACAATAGGTGCGGTGATCAAGGCTCTCTTAAGAATTTCAAATACTCCTACACAATCATCATAAAAACGAATGGAACATTCTTTTGCAATATATTAGTGTGGGGCTTAGAAATTTTACAGAAGTCTTTAATAAATCTCCTATAAAAACCAGCATGACCAAGGAAACTAATTATACCTTTAATATCTGTTGGACACGACATCTTTTCAATAGCATCAAGTTTAGCTTTGTCAACTTCCTTAACCATAAAGTGACACTTCTCCCAATTCAAGACAAGATTAGTTTCTTCACATCTCTGCAATCATCAAAATAAGTTTCATAAATGGAAAAATCATCCATGAAACCACAAAAAACTTTTCATAGAAGTCAGAGAATATAGCCATCATACATCTTTGAAAAGTAGGAGCTGCATTGCATAAACCAAAAGGCCGGCATACGTCCATAAGCAAAGGTACCGAAAGGACAAGTAAAAGTGGTTTTCTCTTGATCCTCCTTTGATACAGGTATTTGAGAGCAGCTAGAATAATCATCTAGAAAAAAATTAGTAAAGAATCTGAAACTTTACATATTTGTTGAAATATGAGTGTTTCATGTATGCATTTGTCTATTTGTTGGAATTCCCCATTTGTCTATTTGTTAGGCACCAAACACTTATGAAGTCTCAAATAACATAAACTCAAATAGCAATGCAAATAATGGAAAATCACTAGTAGAAGAAAGGCTACCGGTAGCGCTGGTTTTAGCCTTACTAGTAGCGATGGGGCCAGTGCTACTGCTAACGCGCTACAACTAACCTGTTAGCAGTAGTGCTGGAATTGAAGCGCTACTGGTACCTTTCTAAGAGGTAGCGTTGGAAAAAATAAAGCGCTACTACTAAGCCAACGCTACAACTAATATTCCAGCGCTACCGCTAATATTCCTGCTTTCAATATTATTTCCATCGTATTTATGCCCCTCTACGTATTTGTGCATGCTGTAAACAATAGTTTCATCGTATCGTAATAAACATGCATTATTCTCATCATATTATACACATAAGTAGTCTCGTCATTTATAACAAGTCAATCATATACCAAGTTAAAATCACATAAAATAGAAAAACATCATAATAATTATCATATCATTCATCCTAATCGATCATGCCAAGTTAATATCAACCAAATAAACTTGTCTCTCATAAGACCTAGTCCTCTCTCCTAGGTATAATGTCATAATACAAAATGACACCTATGTTTCCGTGATGAAGCACACAGATCCAACGGTCTCCAACTTGTGGCTTGCGATGTTTCTTTATTTCTCTCCATGCTTCAAATTGGAGCCTTTTTTAATTACGCTCACTCGAGTATGGAGCATCGAACTCAGCCCTCAGCGGGCTTTTAACTTTCATATGACCTTCTGGGTGCATCAACAGAGGTACTACATCATTTGGCAGTTGCTGTTGAAGAACATGATAATACTCTAGTTAGCAATGTAATCAACACCACTTATGCAATAGTAGAGCATACTTAATTATAAAACTCTTACCAAGATATTTCGGCGAATGTCATCCGCCCTCAACCTATGCACTAATGACATGTAAAATGTATAATTTGGCCCAGTTCCCAAATTATGTGTGAAGTTCTCCCTACCAACCAGGACACCAACAAGAATGTAGAGAAGAACATACATCTCCTTCCAATTTAGATGTGATCCATATGTGTACTGTTTCGTGTCAATTAATTTCCTTAATTCACTCGAAGTACCGAAATAAACTATAAATTATAATTTATCAAAATTAGCATATGGATGAACACCAACTATTTTTAAATATAGAATGAAATTTACTTGAAAAATATGGTTGACAAACTTACATGAAGGTAAAACAGGAAGCATATCAACATCCACCCAAATGTCGATGTTACCTGGCATATTATCTTCAGGATGAAGATCGAAGGTTATTTGCATACCCTCCTGAAATCCATATGCCTTGCAAAGATATTCCCAATTTGGGCACCCTATTTTTGTGTTAGAAATTGAATTCATTACTTTGATCACAAATTTGTGACCATGTATAGTCCTTAGGTTAGCTCTCCTCCTCTCCATGCTCTCGTGATCTTCGAAACCGAGCCTCTCCAACACATATATTCTTGCATGGCAAGAAAGGAACTAGTAGAATGGTATAAAAAATTACATGTTAAAGCAAAAAAACGGAAGTCATGCATGCTTAATTACGAAAAAGCACTTGTCATCGTTGCGTACCATACAAACTTTGAAGGTCTGGTCAAGCTTCATGCTCAAGAATCTGTCGTCTCGCAGGTGAGGCGTGTCGCACATACCGTGATAGTCGCAGCAATATTCACACTCTCAATAATCATCGTCAGACATTTCCTGTTTTAATGTGGTAATTTAACTCATAACATGTTTGTAAATGCGTAAACAACAACCGTGACACTATATCTAAAGAACTGAACATCTATATACAAACAGAAGCATGAATAATAAAAAGGGGATTATATTTGGTCCGAATGTTGATTCATTCCCTTTCTCGCAATTCCCGAACACTCAATATGTCCTAGTTTCTAGCACAGTATGCATCTTGCCTGGTCAATAGGATTGCTCACACCAAGATTATGCACAAGTGTCAAACGCAAGTGTCCACAACATCAGAATATTATATTTGAACATATCAAAATTGCAATGGCAGAAATTTCATTGTCCAAGCATCCAAAGAAACTTGATTTTGATAAAGAAGAGATTGTTTATTTTAACTTCCTACTTAGCTCTCGTCTGCCTCGAACCACATGGAGGAAAAATGCACATGAAACGATCTAGGATTTGGCTCGACTAATCAATTGGCGATCTGAACATTATGACATTATGACGATTTGTGGTTTATTTTTGAGGAAAAATGCTCTTGTGGATTTTTTTTAACCTCGTGGACTAACCTGCTCATATACTTCGTATTCATGGTCAATCATCTAAACAACATTTACACATGAAACCTGCATTTCCTAATTACTCCTAGAGTACTTTTCCTAGACTACATCCTGGTATAGCATGTCCACGCAATAAACTCGTAGAAACTAGTGGAATCCTAGGGATTTTGCATGCCCTTCCTATACTACATAAAGTAAATATTTATCTGACTCTTTTTGGGTGTGTGTTTGTTTTCTAGGGCATTGCTATATATGGATGTGAAGGCTACAAGCCAACTGTTGTTCACCCTAGCAGCCAAGCATATGGTAGGGGCCCTAGATGCTCTGCAGAACAGGAGTAAGTGTGTGGCTGTCAATGTGAGGATGAATCAGCAAGCTGGAGCAATCTAAAAAAAATCATGTCCTTCCTCCTCCTCTTCTTCCTCTTCTTCTTCTTCTCCTCCTTCTTATTTTCCTCCTCTTCTTCCTCTCCTTCCGCTTCTTCCTCTCCTTCCACTTCTTCCTCTCCTTCTCCTCTTCTTCCTCTCCCACAGGAGAACTGCTGCTGCTGCGGGCCACCTGCGGGGCACTACGAAGACTACAACGACGATAGCACGCGGCAACAGAGAGGGGCAAGGAGGGGAGGGGACTGAGTTCCTCGGGGGAGAAAGAAGAGGTAGACGAAGCAGGCGCGAGGCGCTGGGTTCCGACGATGGAGAAGGCCTCCGGTGGGCGGCGTTAGGTCGAGGGCGCGCAGGGACGAGCGGCGGTGGCGAAACAGGAGCGGGGGGAGATGAGGGAGAGGCAGGTGTGGAGGGAGAGGGGGAGTTAGGGGAATTTTGGATCTGGTTAGGTAAACATAGTAGTAGCGTTGGATTGGAACCAGCGCTACTACTACGTTAGCAGTAGCGCTGTTACTAGTCCATCGCTACTGCTATGTTAGCAGTAGCGCTGGTACAAATCCACCGCTACTGCTAACTTTATTTTTTTAATTTCTTTTATTACTTTATTTTTATTATTTTCTTTACTATTTCAGTTTTTTTTTCATTATTTTCCTTTCCTTTTCTGTTTACATTCCTTTTTCTTTTCTATTGCTTTCTTACTTTTGTTTTTATTTTTTGTTTTTATCCCGACGGACTCGCAAGCAGTCGACGATGAGAACGTCTCCCTCCCACACTACGCGAATGTTACTGGAACCATGTGTTATTTCGTACATAAAATACATACATATATATAAATGATTGTTTCTCAGCTACGTCGATGACGTTTCACATTGAGCTTCTTTTCTTTCTTGTTCGTTGTGTTGATTCTTCTTTTCCGGCGCCATGGAGTACGATCTTTCTTAGGTAATATAGTCTCGATTCTTGTTTTCACGTATGCTTCATCGTCATCGTCATCTTCGCTCATCAGGTTGCCGTACTGGTCGTAGTCTTCCTCGTTGGCGACTCCATGCATTCCGGTGATGTTCCTTTTGCCTGTACTCAAGACAACACAGCTGGGATTGGTCGGGTCGGTTATGAAGAAGCATTGTATCACGTGCTTAGCGTGTATCCATGGCTCAGTTTTGGCGAGGACATTAACGTTCACGGTAGCGCTCTTTGCGTCTGGTATAGACATGGTAGTGAAATACTTGTTTTCTCTTATGACGGCCTTAGCAGTCCTGACACGGAACATCGCCGCATCGTATTTACATCATAGTTAAGCTCCCAAATCTCTTCGACCCTTCCGTAGAATCTTTCAGTTACGCTGTTGGAGTCGGTCATGCATTCAGTCGTCACCCCTGAGTTCTGGTAATCACTATCCATGTCTTTGGCCTCTGTGTAGAACGTGTACCCATTGATATTGTATGCCTCATAGGACATGAGTTTGGGTGCGGGGCCCTGTGCTAAGACGTGTATGAGAAACTCATCCACAATGCCCTCTTCGGGGGGATTAGCACGAACCTGCTCTTTGAACCAACACAAGAAAGTGGCGTTGTGCTCTATACTAACTTCATCGTCCGTCTTTCGCACCCCCTGATCACGGTACTTCTTTGCGATGATTTCTTTGTGCAGTGTCACATAATCATCTACCATATCTAGGTGTTGTAGCACTACTAAGTTAGCCCTGTCAAAGTCATCCCGTCGATCCGAGTAGTTCACGTGCAATTCCCTCCCGCCATTGTTGTGACCTTATCCTCCGACCCTCCCCTGGACGGCGCTCCCCACAGGACGATACATGTTACGAACGGACCCTTTGATGAGCCCATTCATCCTCTCGAACATCATCATGTTGTGAAGGACTGTCGGCCCAAGGTCGATGATGTCGTCCACGATGTGGACACACAAATGCACCATGGCATCAAAGGAATTTCATTTTTTAATTTAATTTCAAAGAACTTCTAATATGCAAAAAATAACATATAAAAATAGAAAAAGTCAAAATAGATGCGCTCATAGAGAATATTCGACATATATTCAAAGTGTTAGTTGTACATCACTAGGAGTTGCCGCAGAACTAGCACTTTGAATCTTAGGTCGAATTTTCTCTATAAACGCACTTGGAGTTGGCATTCGTGGAGGGGTTTATAAACCACTACCAGCGTGCTTCATTTGGCAAGGTGGGACTAAACTTGTGGATGCGCCAGCCACGTGTAGCACTAGCGCTTATTATAAAGCAGCTCTACTGCTAAGTGGCTGCAATAGCCGTTGTGCTGGTTCCAGAAAAGCGCTACTTCTATGCTACTTAGAAGTAGCGCTTTTTACAAGCATGCGCTATTACTACTACTGTAGGTTACAGTGCCCTCTTTGCGCCTCCTTTATCAGAAGCGCTTGAAATATATCCAGTGCTACTGTTATGGACCCTAGTAGTAGCGCTTTGTATATCCAGCGCTACTGCTAAGTAGCTGTAGCTTGCTTTTTTCCAACGCTGCTACTAGGTCCTACCTATAAGGTTTTTCCTACTAGTGAAGAGTGCCTAAATAAAAAAATAAAAAAATATGAAACTCACTAATAGAAATGCAAGTTGTGGTCCTGAATGTAGCTGTTAGAAAATGTGGTCCATCGTCTTTTTGTACTTACTTCCATCTTTGAATGAATAATGGACAACCAAACTATGCGCAATAATAATGCATGCAAATACATGACGAATACATGCGTCTATCACGCAAGCCTATTGACAAAATTGTAGGGCATCACAACATATGTGGCATCACATGCAAAAAAGGTTGTTCTTAAAAAAAATTCGTCATAAAGCACTCCATGCATGATCAATTTTTTACAGATTACATTAATTGCCCGTATTACTGTATTAATCGACAAACTGAAAAATAGGCGACGATGACAATGTCATGGCCATTAACATGACTCTAATTGTGGCCATCTTTCTCCAATCGAGGGCCCATGAAAACTTCACTCTATTTTCTCTCTTTTCTCTATCGCGATGGGAGAGTTGATTCCCATTGGCCATGGTGGAAAAGGATAAAGATGTGGCAGCGCGATTTCTTAAAATGGAGAAGATAGAGGTAGTTTGAACACGCTGTCGGGCAGGCTGAAGCAACCGCATATCCCGGCGGTGAACTCTGATGGTAAGGTGGATAAGGATGTTAGAAATTTATTAGTATTGTATTTTGGCCT
The DNA here is from genome assembly GCF_904849725.1 of Hordeum vulgare subsp. vulgare. NCBI lineage: Eukaryota > Viridiplantae > Streptophyta > Magnoliopsida > Poales > Poaceae > Hordeum > Hordeum vulgare. Next base: position 1,710,093 of record NC_058523.1, on the reverse strand, counting down.
TTTGCATTCTATTCTCACCCTTTTGACATCCTCATGTCTGCGTATATATGTTCCAGAGTGGATTTTCAGTACGCGATTGAATAGGCACCCTCAATGAACAGTAACACCAAACAAATAGAAAAAAATAGAAAATAATCTGAAACTTTGCACATGTGTTGGAATATGTGTGTTTCACTTATGTATTTGTCTATTGTTGGAATTCCACATTTTTCTATTTGTTAGACACAAAACATTCATGAAGCCTCAAATAACATAAACTCAAATAGCAATGCAAAAAATGGCAAATGGTGCCCGAATAACATTTTTTAAAAAGAAATATGAAACTCGTTGATAGAAATGCAAGTTGTGGTCCTGAATGTATGTGCTAGAAAATTGAAGACGTCCACCATCTTTTTGTACTTACTTCCATCTTTGTATTAATAATGTACAACCAAAGTATGGGCAACAATAATACATGCAAATACATGACAAACTCAAGCGTGAATCACGCAAGGCTATTGACTAAATTGTAGGGCACCGCAACACATGTGGCATTATTTGCAATAAAGATCTTAATCAAAAAATTTCTTCAAAAAGAACCGCATGCAAGATCTTTTTTTACAGATTACATTAATTGCCCGTATTACCATATTAATCGACATACTGCAAAATAAGCAAAGTTGACCATGTCATGGCCATTAACATGGCTTTAATTGTTGTCATCTTTCTCCAATCGAGGGCCCATGAAAACTTCATGCTATTTTTTTATTTTCTCTCTCGCGATGGGAGAGTTGATACCCGTTGGCCATGGTGGAAAAGGGTAGAGTTGCGGCAGCTTCTTTCTTAAAATGGAGAAGATAGAGGTAGTTTGAACACGCTGTCGGGCAGGCTGAAGCAACCGCCTGTCCCGGCGGTGAACTCTGATGGTACGGTGGATAAGGATGTTAGAAATTTATCAGTAATGTAATTTGGCCTTTTGCATTCTAGTCTCTTGGCATTTTCCTGTACCGTTTTGACATCCTCATGTATATGTATATATGTTGGAGAGTGGATTTTCAGCACCCGGTTGCCTAGGCACCCCCAGTGAACAGTAACAGGAAAACAACTAGAAAAAAATGGAAAAATCTGAAACTTTGCACATTTGTTGGAATATGTGTATTGCGCGTATATTTTTGTCTATTTGTTTGAATTCCACATTTGTCCATTTGTTAGACACCTAACGTTCACGAAGCCTTAAATAACATAAACTCAAATAGCAATGCAAAAAATACCAAATGTTGCCCGAATAACATATTTTTCAAAAGAAATATGAAACTCACTGATACAAATGCAAGTTGTGGTCCCGAATGTTTGTGCTAGAAAATTGAAGACGTCCACCATCTTTTTGTACTTACTTCCATCTTTGAATTAATAATGTACAACCAAAGTATGGGCAACAATAATGCATGCAAATACATGAAAACTCATGCGTGAATCACGCAAGGCTACTGACGAAATTGTAGGCACCACAACACATGTGGTATTATTTGCAATAAAGGTTGTTCTTCAAAAAAAATTCTTCAAAAAGCACCACACGCAAGATCTGGTTTTTACAGATTACAATAATTGCCCGTATTACCGTACTAATCGACAAACTGCAAAATAGACAAAGTTGACCATGTCATGGCCATTAACATGACTTTAATTGTTGCCATGTTTCACCCAACTAGGGCCCATGAAAACTTCACGCTATTGTTCCCTTTTCTCTCTCGCGATGGGAGTGTTGTTACCCATTGTCCATGGTGGAAAAGGGTAGAGTTGCGAAAGCTTGTTTCTTAAAATGGAGAAGCTAGAGGTAGTTTGAACCCGCAGTCGGACGGGCTGAAGCAACCGCTTGTCCCGGCGGTGAACTCTGATGGTAAGGTAGATAAGGATGTTAGAAATTTATTAGTAATGTATTTTGGCCATTTTCATTCTAGTATCTTGGCATTTTTCTGTACCCTTTTGACATCCTCATGTATATGTATATATGTTGGAGAGTGGATTTTGAGCACCCGGTTGCCTAGGCACCCTCAGTGAGCAGTAACAGGAAAACAAATAGAAAAAAATCTGAAACTTTGCACATTTGTTGGAATATGTGTGTTTCACGTATGTATTTGTCTATTTGTTGGAATTCCACATTTGTCTATTTGTTAGACACCAAACATTCATGAAGCCTCAAATAACATAAACTCAAATAGCAATGCAAAAAATGGAAAATGGTGCCTGAATAACATTTTTTTAAATAAATATGAAACTCACGGATAGAAATGCAAGTTGTTGTCCCGGATCTAGGTGCTAGATAATTGAAGACGTCCACCGTATTTTTGTACTTAGTTCCATCTTTGAATTAATAATGTACAACGACAGTATGGGCAACAATAATGCATGCAAATATATGACAAACTCATGCGTGAATCACGCAAGGCTATTGTCTAAATTGTAGGGCACGGCAACATATGTGTCATCACTTGCAAAAAAGGTTGTTCTTCAATTTTTTTCTTCAAAAAGCACCGCACGCAAGATATGTTTTTCTACAGATTACAATAATTGCCCGTATTACCGTATTAATCGACAAACTGCAAAATAGGCAAAGTTGACAATGTCATGGCGGTTTACATGACTTTAATTGTTGTCATCTTTCGCCAATCGAGGGCCCATGAAAACTTCACGCTGTTTCTCTCTTTTCTCTCTCGCGATGGGATACTTGATACCCATTGCCCATGGTGCAAAAGGGTAGAGTTGCGGCAGCTTGTTTCTTAAAATGGAGAAGATAGAGGTAGTTTGAACACGCTGTCGGGCAGGCTGAAGCAACCGCCTGTCCCGGCGGTGAACTCTGATGGTAAGGTGGATAAGGATGTTAGAAATTTATTAGTATTGTATTTTGGCTATTTGCATTCTAGTCTCTTGGCATTTTCATATACCCTTTTGACATCCTCATGTATATGTATATATGTGGGAGAGTGGATTTTTAGCACCCGGTTGCCTAGGAACCCTCAGTGAACAGTAACAGGATAACAAATAGAAAAAAATGGAAAACAATCTGAAACATTGCACATTTGTTGGAATATGTGTGTTTCACGTATGTATGTGTCGATTTGTTGAAATTCCACATTTGTCTATTTGTTAGACAACAAACATTCATGAAGCCTCAAATAACATAAACTCAAATAGCAATGCAAAAAAATGGAAAATGGTGCCCGAATAACATTTAAAATAAATAAATATGGAACTCACTCATAGAAATGCAAGTTGTGGTCCCGAATGTATGTGCTAGAAATTGAAGACGTCCACCATCTTTTTGTACTTACTTCCATCTTTGAATTAATAATGTACATCCAAAGTATGGGCAACAAAAATACATGCAAATACATGAGAGATGTCATGCGTGAATCACGCAAGGCTATTGACCAAATTGTAGGGCACCACCACACATGTGGTATTATTTGCAATAACGGTTGTTCTTCAAAAAGCACCGCACACAAGATCTGGTTTTTACAGATTACAATAATTGCCCGTATTACCGTATTAATCGACAAACTGCAAAATAGGCAAAGTTGACCATGTCATGGCCATTAACATGACTTTAATATTTCCCATCTTTCTCCCATCAAGGGCCCATGAAAACTTCACGCTATTTTTCTCTTCTCTCTCTCGCGATGGGAGAGTTGTTACCCATTGACCAAGTTGGAAAAGGGTAGAGTTGCGGCATCTTGTTTCTTAAAATGGAGAAGCTAGAGGTAGTTTGAACCCGCTATAAGGCAGGCTGAAGCAGCCGCTTGTCCCGGTGGTGAACTTTGATGATAAGGTGGAGAAGGATGTTATAAATTTATTAGGAATGATTTTTGGCCTTTTGCATTCTAGTCTCCTGGCATTTTCCTGTACCATTTTGACATCCTCATGTATGTGTATATATGTTGGACAGTGGATTTTCACCATCCGGTTGCCTAGGCACCCTCAATGAACAGTAACACTAAAACAAATAGAAAAAAGGAAAAAAAATATGAAACTTTGCACATTTGTTGGAATATGTGTGTTTCACGTATGTATTTGTCTATTTGTTGGAATTCCACATTTGTCTATTTGTTAGACACCAAACATTCATGAAGTCTCAAATAACATAAACTCAAATAGCAATCCAAAAAATGGCAAATGGTGCCCAAATAACACTTCTTTAAAAAGAAAATTGAAACTCACTTATAGAAATGCAAGTTGTGGTCCCAAATGGAGGTGCTAGAAAATTGAAGACGTCGACCAACTTTTTTTACTTACTTCCATCTTTGAATTAATAATGTACAACAGAAGTATGGGCAACAATAATGCATGCAAATACATGACAAACTCATGAGTGAATCACGCAAGGCTATTGACTTAATTGTAGGGCACCACAACATATGTGGCATCATTTGCAGAAAAAGGTTGGTCTTCAATTTTTCTTCAAAAAGCACCGCACGCTAGATTTGTTTTTTTACAGATTACATTAATTGCCCGTATTACCATATTAATCGATAAAGTGTAATATAAGCGACGATGACCATGTCATGGCCATTAACATGACTTTAGTTGTTGCCATCTTTCTCCAATAGAGGGTCCATGAAAAATTCATTCTATTTTCTATCTTTTCTCTCGCGCTATGGGAGAGTTGATTCCATCGGCCATGGTGGAAAAGGATATAACTGCGGGAGCGCCGTTTCATAAAATGGAGAAGCTAGAGGTAGTTTGTATCCGCTGTCAGGCAGGCTGAAGGAGCCGCTCATCCAGGCGGTGAACTCTGATGTTAAGGAGGAGAAGGATGTTAGAAATTTATTAGTAATGTATTTTGGCCTTTTGCATTCTAGTCTCTTGGCATTTTCTTGTACCCTTTTGACATCCTCATGTATGTATATATATATTGGAGAGTCGATTTTGAGCACCTGGTTTCTTAGGCACCCTCAATGAACAATAACACCAAAACAAATAAAGAAATGGAAAAAAATCTGGAACTTTGCACATTTGTTGGAATATGTGTGTTTCACGTATGTATTTATCCATTTGTTGGAATTCCACATTTGTCTATTTGTTAGACACTAAACATTCGTGAATCCTCAAATAACATAAACTCAAATAGCAATGCAAAAAATAGCAAATGGTGCCCGAATAACATTTTTTAAAAGAAATATGAAACTCACCGATAGAAATGCTAGTTGTGGTCCCGAATGTAGCTGCTAGAAAATGTAAGACGTCCACCGTCTTTTTGTACTTAGTTGCATCTCTGAATAAATAATGTACAACCAAAGTATGGGCAACAATGATGCATGCAAATACATGACGAACTCATGGGTGAAAAACGCAAGGCTATTAACTAAATTTTTGGGCACCCCAACATATGTGGTATCACTTGCAAAAAAGTATGTTCTTCAAAAAGCACCGCACGCAAGTTACATTAATTGCCCGTACTACCGTATTAACAGAGAAGCTGCAAAATAGGTGACGATTACCATGTCATGGCCATTAACACGACTTTAATTGTTGTCATCTTTCTCCAATCGAGGGCCCATGAAAATTCACTCTATTTTCACTCGCGCTATGGGAGAGTTGATTCCCATCGGCCATGGTGGAAAAGGATAGAGTTGCGGCAGGTTCGTTTCTTAAAATGGAGAAGCTAGAGGTAGTTTGAACCCGCTGTCGGGCAGATTGTAGCAGCCGCTCGTCCCGACGGTGAACTCTGATGGTAAGGTGGAGAAGGATGTTAGAAAATTATTAGTAATGTATTTTGGCCTTTTAGTTTGAACCCGCTGTCGGGCAGATTGAAGCAGCCGCTCGTCCCGACGGTGAACTCTGATGGTAAGGTGGAGAAGGATGTTAGAAAATTATTAGTAATGTATTTTGGCCTTTTGCATTGTAGTATCTCATTACAGAAATCATGCATTTTACCATCAGGACGCTACAGATGGCAAACAGAGATTTACACGTAGAATTTTTTTTGTCGTCAGCCCGTGACGGCAAACAATGACCGCGTCACCATGCCCGCAAATGGTATTTTTGTCGTCATCATTTGTTCGGGCAGACGACAAAATCTTTGCCGTTAGTCAACCGGTTTTGCCGTTAGCAAGAAGTACCATATGGCAAAAACAAGCACCTAACGAAATGTCGTTATCAACGAACGGGGTTAGTACTTTTGCCGTCAGCATGGACTACCAAACGACAAAGTTGTACTCGAACTTTTCCGTCAGCCTCAAGGCTACAGACGGCAAAGCATTTTATTTTATTTAAAAAAAAAGCCGAACCAACAATCTACACATAGGCAAAATTCTCAAAACATAAGTTTGCTTGAACCGCCAATGTTTTCTAATGGAAAATTCACTTCAAACTTCATTAGTCAACCGCCGTATACAAATTTACACAAAGGACCCTCATATTAGAACAAGTACTAAAGCAGTCATCATGTATTACATAAAGCAACCTAGAACTACATATAAAAAAAGCAATCTGGGTCATTGGTCTTCTTCTCCACTTCAACGTCATGGGTCCAGGTGCTGCACATCACTGAGCTCGGAGGGATGCCATGGTCGAAGTACAGTCCCTGGTTAGGGCGAGGATGGCTGGGGTAAAGAGGGGGAGGGGGTCAGAGCCGACGGCGCCGATGAGCAGGGCCCACCACGAGAGGTTGTTCGAGGTGACGGGAAGGACGGGGTCGGCCACGTGCAGCTGATCCGGTGTCGGGGGAGGGCCAGGGACGGCCGCGTGCGGCTACTCGAGTGACGTGGAGGGTCGGGGCCGGCGGCGTCATGGCTGGTCACGGGCGGCTGCTCGAGCGACGGGGTGGGCCGGGACGGCGGCGCCATGGACGGCTGTCCGTAGCTGCTCAAGCGACAGGGATGGCTGCGGGCCGACTATGACTGCTGATGGGTGACGGGGGAGTGTCGGGGCCGCCGGCGTCATGGTGGGGGCCGAGAGGAGAGGGGCCGGTGATGACGGGCGAGCGAGGGAGGGGCCGGTGGGCGACGTGGCGTCCGGTCCGGGGGAGTGGTACTAGCCGGCGGAGAACGAAGGGATGTGGCATAGTGGCTGATTGCTTTAGGAAAACGAGGAGAGAGGAGCCAGCGAGGGTCGTCGGTGGGACCTCGTCGTGGGGATGTGTGCGTGGACTCGATGGGTGGTCATACAACGCCGTGAGGTGGGGTGGGATGTGCGACTAGATATTGCCACGTCATCGATCCGCGTGATTGATTCGTGTGTTGTGCTACTTCTTTGTCGTCTGCATAATAAATCATAAACGGCAAAGATTTTTTGCCGTCAGCAGTTTTTATTACACACGTCAAAATATGTCTTTGCCGTCATTACTTTTTTTCCACACGACAAAATATGTCTTTGCCGTCATTACTTTTTTTACAAACGGCAAGATATCTTTGCCGCCAACTATTTTTATTACAGACAACAAATTATGTGTACGCCGTTAGTCATTATTTGCCGTCAGCAGCTGAGGGCAAAAGTAATATTTGCCGTCATCTAGGATTAAAAGCTGACGGCAAAGATTTTCACATACGGCAAATTATCTGATTCCCGTAGTGTGTTCGAATTTTCCTGTACCCTTTTTGTTGGAATTATGCCCTAGAGGCAATAATAAATATAGTTATTATTATAATTCATGTATCAAGATAATCGTTTACTATCCATGCTATAATTGTATTGAATGAAGACTCATTTACATGTGTGGATACATAGAAAAAACACCGTCCCTAGCAAGCCTCTAGTTGGCTAGCCATTTGATCAAATATAGTCAGTGTCTTCTGATTATGCAAAGTGTTGTTGCTTGATAACTGGATCACGTCATTAGGAGAATCGCGTGATGGACTAGACCCAAACTAATAGACGTAGCATGTTGATCGTGTCATTTTATTGCTACTGTTTTCTGCGTGTCAAGTATTTATTCCTATGACCATGAGATCATATAACTCAGTGACACCGGAGGAATGCTCTGTGTGTATCAAACGTCGCAACGTAACTGGGTGACTATAAAGATGCTCTACACGTATCTCTGAAGGTGTTAGTTGAGTTAGTATGGATCAAGACTGGGATTTGTCACTCCGTGTGACGGAGAGGTATCTCGGGGCCCACTCGGTAATACAACATCACACACAAGCCTTGCAAGCAATGTAACTTAGTGTAAGTTGCGGGATCTTGTATTACGGAACGAGTAAAGAGACTTGCCGGTAAACGAGATTGAAATAGGTATACGGATACTGACGATCGAATCTCGGGCAAGTAACATACCGAAGGACAAAGGGAATGAAATACGGGATTATATGAATCCTTGGCACTGAGGTTCAAACGATAAGATCTTCGTAGAATATGTAGGATCCAATATGGGCATCCAGGTCCCGCTATTGGATATTGACCGAGGAGTCTCTCGGGTCATGTCTACATAGTTCTCGAACCCGCGGGGTCTGCACACTTAAGGTTCGACGTTGTTTTATGCGTATTTGAGTTATATGGTTGGTTACCGAATGTTCTTCGGAGTCCCGGATGAGATCACGGACGTCACGAGGGTTTCCGGAATGGTCCGGAAACGAAGATTGATATATAGGATGACCTCATTTGATTACCGGAAGTTTTCGGAGTTACCGGGAATGTACCGGGAATGACGAATGGGTTCCGGGAGTTCACCGGGAGGGCAACCCATCCCGGGGAAGCCCATAGGCCATGAGGGTGGCGCACCAGCCCTTAGTGGGCTGGTGGGGCAGCCCAAAAGGGCCCTATGCGCCTAGGAAAGAAAATCAAAGAGAAAAGAAAAAAAAGGAGGAGGTGGGAAGGGAAGGAAGGACTCCCACCCACCAAACCAAGTCCAACCCGGTTTGGGGGGGAGCCTTCCCCCTTGGACTCGGCCGACCCCCTTGGGGCTCCTTGAGCCCCAAGGCAAGGTCCCCTCCCTCCCACCTATATATACGGAGGTTTTAGGGCTGATTTGAGACGACTTTTCCACGGCAGCCCGACCACATACCTCCACGGTTTTTTCTCTAGATCACGTTTCTGCAGAGCTCGGGCGGAGCCCTGCTGAGACAAGGTCATCACCAACCTCCGGAGCGCCGTCACGCTGCCGGAGAACTCTTCTACCTCTCCGTCTCTCTTGCTGGATCAAGAAGGCCGAGATCATCGTCGAGCTGTACGTGTGCTGAACGCGGAGGTGCCGTCCGTTCGGTACTAGATCGTGGGACTGATCGCGGGATTGTTCGCGGGGCGGATCGAGGGACGTGAGGACGTTCCACTACATCAACCGCGTTCACTAACGCTTCTGTTGTACGGTCTACAAGGGTACGTAGATCACTCATCCCCTCTCGTAGATGGACATCACCATGATAGGTCTTCGTGCGCGTAGGAAAATTTTTGTTTCCCATGCGACGTCCCCCAACACTTTTGACATCCTCATGTATGTGTATATATGTTGGAGAGTCGATTTTCAGCCCCCGTTGCCTGGGCACCTTTAATGAACAGTAACACGAAAACCAACAGAAAAAATGGAAAAAATCTAAAACTTTGCACCTTTGTTGGAATATGTGTTTTTCACGTATGTATTTGTCCATTTGTTAGAATTCCACATTTGTCTATTTTTTACACACCAAACGTTCATAAAGCCTCGAATAACATAAACTCAGATAGCAATGCAAAAAATGGCAAATGGTGCCTAAATAACATTTTTGCAAGTTGTGATAGAAATGCAAGTTGTGGTCCCTGCTAGAAAATTGAAGATGTCCACCGTCTTTTTGTACTTACTTCCATATTTGAATTAATAATGTACAACCAAAGTACGGGCAACAATAATGTGTGCAAATACATGACAAACTCAAGCGTGAATCTCGCAAGGCTATTGACTAAATTGTAGGGCACCACAACATATGTGGCATCACTTGCAGAAAAGGTTGTTCTTCCATTTTTTTTTTTCAAAAAGCACCGCACGCAAGATCTGTTTTTTACAGATAACATTAATTGCCCGTACTACCGTATTAACAGAGAAGCTGCAAAATAGGTGACGATTACCATGTCATGGCCATTAACACGACTTTAATTGTTGTCATCTTTCTCCAATCGAGGGCCCATGAAAATTCAATCTATCTTCACTCGCGCTATGGGAGAGTTGATTCCCACCGGCCATGGTGGAAAAGGATAGAGTTGCGGCAGCTTCATTTCATAAAATGGAGAAGCTAGAGTTAGTTTGAACCCGCTGTCGGGCAGGCTGAAGCGGTCGCTTGTCCCGGCGATGAACTCTGATCGTAAGGTGGAGAAGGATGTCAGAAATTTATTAGTACTGTATTTTGGCCTTTTGGCTTTTAGTCTCTCGCTATAGGAAGCGGGCATTTTATCGTCCGGACGCTACAGATGGTAAAGAAAGAATTACATACGGCAAAAAACATTTGCCGTCAGCCCATGATGGCAAACAATATAGGCGTCCATCATGCCCGCAAAGGGTATTTTTGTCGTCATCATTTGTTCGGCCAGACGGCAAAATCTTTGTCGTTAGTCAACCGGTTCTGCCGTTAGCAAGAAGTACCAGACGGCAAAAAAAAAAAAAAAGAGCTCCTAACAGAATGTCGTGATCGACAAACGGCGTTAGTAATTTTGCCGTTAGAATGGACTACCAGATGGCAAAGTTGTACTCGATCATTGCCGCCAGCCTCAAGGCTACAGCCGGCAAAGCAATTTATTTTATTTTTAAAAAAGCCGAACCAACAATCTACACATAGCTGAAAATATCAAAACATAAATTTGTTTGAACTGCCAATGTTTTCTAACGGAAAGGCATTGGAAACTTCATTAGTCAACCGGTGCATACAAATTTACACAAAGGAGGCTCGCATAAAAAAACAGTCCTCACGTATTACATAAAGCAACCTAGAACTACATACAGATAAAAAAAGCAATCCGGTCCCTGGACTTCTTCTCCACTTCATCGTCATGGGTCCAGGCGCTGCACATTGCCGAGCTCGGAGGGACGCCATGGCCCTGGTTGGGGCGACGATGGCTGGGGTAAAGAAGGGGATGGGGTCAGAGTCGGCGGCGCCGATGAGTAGGGCCCACCACGTGAGGCTGTTCGAGGCGACGGGAAAGGACGTGCAGCTACTCCGGTGACGGGGGAGGCCCAAGGCCGGCCGCGTGCGGCTACTCGAGTGACGTGGAGGGTCGGGGCTGGCGGCGTCTTGGCCGGTCGCGGGCGGATGCTCGAGCGAAGGGAGGGCCGGCGCCATGGACGGCTGCCTGCAGCTGCTCAAGCGACAGGGATGGCTGGGGGCCGGCGGCACTATGGACGGCTGCCTGCGGCTCCTCAAGCGACGGGGATGGCCGGGGCTGGCGGCGCCATGGCCGGCCGCCTTCGACTGCTTGGGCTCCTGCGCTGCCTGCGTAGCCTTCCTCACCCATGTGAAGAAGCTGGGTCACGGACCCTGTCAAGTTGCGCCCGACGGGAAACCTCGCGACGGACGCCCTCCAGAAGCGTGTGGCGACGATCTTCAAGCCATCACCTCGTGAGGCAAGGGCCCTCGTGAGAGTCCTCCTTGCTGGGCCCGCCGATCGGCCGAACCCGGCTTATCCTGCCGTGTCGCGCCCGGGGCCGCAGGCCGATGGGCCTGGGTACCCCCGGGTTCCACGAGCCCGACATAGATCTTAAAAAATTTCATCCATTTTCAAAAAGATGTTCATCAAAATTCAGAAAAGTTCATCGATATTTAAAAAGTTAATCAATCTTAAAAACTATTAGCTGAAATTAAAATAAATGTTCATCGATACACAAATAAGTTGATACAATTTAAGAAAATGACGAACGGCGCCTAGATGGTTGGGCCATTTACGTTAAGTGTCGCCTGTGACGACAAATATAAAATGCCCCTGTTTTGTCTCTTGTCAGAATGTGACTTCCTATCTCGATTAATGGCTCATGGAGTAATTAATGAGAAGATGTATTGGGCTGCTCATAGTGGGGAGTAACATATAGTACTATGATGCATATGTTATTATTGTGTATGATACTAACTTCATAGTGCATAGTATCATAAACTAGTATCACTAGTCGTCAACCCGTGCGTTCGCACGGCCTAGCATACAAAAGTTTATGGTAATTCAATTTGTCTGTCCTAATCAATTTAATTTCATCTACTAACCTAATTGAAACACTTCATTTTTACACTTTTTTGTTGGACATTTAAACAAAATAATTTAGTTGTCACCAGAATATAATAACTCGTATGTTAACACTTTGTTGTTGTACTCTCCCATCTTAGTACGTAGTAGCATATTCAGTACAAAAACCATGTACAATAATCATTGTCTTACAATTTCTTTGTAAAATTGTGCTTGTATTAATCAAAAGATATAGTTTGATGCTAATATTACACATTCCTTGAACAAATTAGCATTAAAAAATTGAAGCCCAGCATATTCTATGACCATCTTTAATATAAGAGTAACGCATCCAAAACTTAGCCAATGGTGCCTTTCCCCATATTTTTCTATATCTCAGTGTTTTGCACAAACATCGTTGGAATAAAATTTAATCACTAAATCAGTTTTGTTCCTTCACTTTCCAACACTGTGCAGGTTTTCGTCCACATCACTTAGCTCTGGTTCGTATATACAAAAGTATTATATATATACGCAACAAAATCATAGCGCCTATTTTGGAATTTGGTTGTTGTAGGGTTATCCAAATAAACTTTTAGCATCGTAATTTAACGTAATAATATATAAATGTATATAGTAGATTTCTTCTGCATTTGAAAATTAATGTTAATGTACCAAACTATAAGGTAAAATTGTCATGAGTTAGCTTAGTGTAACTTTCTCATGCTAGGTATCGTGGTTGTGTATGGAAACAGTAAAAGTTGCGACCAACTATAATTTATATATTTGAATTGTGCTATATATAGCACACACAGTTGAAAACCTAATATCTCGAATCATGTAAATTACATGTCTTGCATATGTATCATTAATAAGCAAACATTCCTCTCACGTACTCCCTCGACTCCTAAATATAAGACATTCTTTGAAGATATCAGTGTGAATTACATACCGATCTATATTTGCACATTTTAGAGTGTAGATTTATTTATTTTTCTTTGTATGTAGTATGTATTGAAATTTCAATCTCCCCTAATAATAAAGCGCGGAGCGCTTCTGTCGTCCGTCGCTGGCGGTTTTAAAAAAAACCCTTCTATTTCAAAGAAAATAACCCGCAGTGCTTTGTTTAGTTAAAAAACGTTTTGTTTTTATAGAAACACCCCTCCCCGTGGTCAAGGTAGCAGGGAGATCGAGGCGGCGGCTAGCCTGGAGCAGAGGAGAGGTGCCGCGCTGAGATGCGGCGGCGAGGCACGCAGGGACATGTGCGGGGATGTGGACGGCGCGGGGAGTTGAGGAGGCCAGCAGCTGCAGCCCGGCCGCGGCGGCCAGCAGCTTGACCTCCAGCTCGGGGCCATCGACGAACCCACAACACTGCAGGATGGAGGCGGCAGAGGAGACGAGGACGGCGAGGTGGAGGAGGAGGCGCGTGGGGTGGAGGATGCGAGGACGGCGAGCCCGGTGCGTGGCTGGTCGGTGCCGAGCCAGAAGGCGTGCGCGGAGCGCCATGCGGGGAGCGAGGCGACGGAGCCGGCGAAGGGGCTGGAGGAGAGCACGGTGGCGGCGAGCAGCGCGGCGACGAGGTGCGCCGGGCGGGGCGGCGAGGCGAGCGCGACTTGGCGAAGGAGCGCGACAAAGAGGAAGGCGAGCGGCAGGAGCGGCGCGAGCAGGGCGGCGGGGGAGCGGGGCGGCGGGAGGAGGAGCGCCAGGGGCAGGAGCGCGAGCGGGAGGAGCAGGGAGAGGTGGAAGCCGACGAAGTGTGGGCGGGAGGCGAGCGTGGCGTGGGAGAGGCGCAGACGGTACAACTGTTGGAGCCGTCGGAGGCCGGTGGGGCCCCGCCTTCGCGCTTGCCGGAGGGCGCGGCGGAGCCCGGCGGGCGGAGGACGGTGTGCAGCCCCGTGGAGGGGACGGCGTCCGGGTGGATGTAGGTGTGGACGGCGTAGAGAAGGAGGGACGGGACGTGGAGGAAGTGCGCGGCGGCCGCGAAGGCCAGCCACGCCGCGACCTGCGGCGCGTACGGTGGGACCGGGAAGGGGAGGAGGTCGTCGACGGCTGGAGCTGGAAGGGTGGGTGGGTGGATCGATCAGCGCGGTGGAGATCTGGGTGGGTGGGGAGTGTGACGGAGTTACCAGAGACGAGGGGAGGACTGAGTTGCACATGGGCCGGGCCTACGGTCCTAGATCTGGGCTCGCTTTGAACGCTACCTTGACCCATGTTTAAAGCATTCGAACTTTATTAGTAGATTCTCAAAAGAATAATGGAGTAGATCCTCATTAACCTTTTATACTCTACATAAAACTTGAAAACTTTTTTTTGAAAGGAAAAATTATGTGTCTGAGGACAAGGATTCTGAATTTTTTTATGAATGAATTCTCGCATCCTTGAATTTGAGATCACACTACATGCAAAATCAGACGTCGCTCTGTAAAACCAGGCTGCGCTACCAAAAACAGTTTCAGACATCACATTTTGTTCCAACTGAAAAGGTAGCTATCTCACACAAATTTACAAATCGGAGCAAATATGGCGGCACGACAAGCGCGGTTCAAGAGATCCAACCAAAGTGCAGAGGGGCGGCGGGATGGATAAACAGAATCATCATCATTATTATTGTGTATATGCATATGAAATGAGTAGCCAAATGTTTAATCTCATAGGTGTTTCAAAAACTAAATAAAAAATATGCAGCCTAAATTAGTGGGCGTGGTCTTAAATCATGGTTATTGGATTAAGAACGTGTTTTCTTTCTATCCCGTTGCAACGCACGGGCTCTTTTGCTAGTATGAATTACATACGGATGTATATACATACATGCATGTTAGAAACGGAGGGAGTATTTCATACCGGATTATTAATTAATTGGGATATCATAAAAATCTTCACCGTCTACCAAATCGATGGTAATCAAGTTCTGCTACCGATTGGATAGAACGTTGGAATCCTAATGTTGTGTGCCTTCAATCTTACAAACTATATGTAGGAGGGCACAAATGATTAGTACTCCTGACAGCAATATTAGATTATTCAAATTATGATAGAACAGTGGCAATAGACCTTACAGCCATGCGTTGAGAGGAGGGCCATCATTCACACGGGAGCTGATATGTATATTTTTGTTTTCCATTTCAGCGTGCATTTGTCTAAACATCCACGTACACATGTATAGTATGTTTTTAGGCAATCCATGTATAGCATGCATGTTCTAACAGAAACAGAAAATATTATCCTCAGTTTTTGTTATATCTACTCAATATATATTTGTATTTGGCGGGTATCCTCAATTTCAATTTTGAAGAAACAATAACCAAAACTTAGAAACCAATCAGATAAATTTCCATTCATTAACTTCATCCATAGAGCATTACATAACTAATAGCTAAGTCATATTGTACATAAGACCAAACCTGAGGGTAGTTTGGATTGAGGTAATTGTTTTCAGATCCATCCTTTTTCTGTCGCAGGTGGTGGCATCAAAGAGTATGTCGCCCCAGGCCGCTTCGCCAAATACTTTCCGGCGACACGCGACGATCGACGACGAACGGCGGCAAATAGAGCTTGCTGATTGTCTTGACTTCTGTCCCAAGCGGCTGAAGCAATATACAGCACGTGGCATCAAAGAGTATGTCGCCCAGGCCGCGTCACCAAATACTTTTCGGCACACGCGACGATCGACGACGAACCGTGACAAACAGAGCTTGCTGATTGCAATATGCAGGACAAAGCTGGTCTCCATCCAATCCTCTGATTAATCTAGCTCTGTATACGTGCACGTATTAGCTTTGTCCAACAGTGGATCGATCCGGAGCAGGATGGCTAGCTTGATGCTAGCTTTGCACTGCGTTGGTGTATCGATTAACAGTCGATTTTGGTTCATCGTCATCGCGGTGACACGAGCCGGCCCAACAGAGTACAGTTAGCGGCATCTTACCGAAAAGGGATAAGGTAGATCGGACAGAGAAGGAATAGACTACATCACGGATGGGAGCAGCTAACAATTGGGAGGAGCTAGCGTTGTAAGGAGAGAACAAAGTCATGGGAGGACGCGGCGTGTTAGGGCATGGAAACCTTTTGTTAGTACTCCCTTATTTTGAATCTCACTGCGGTGTGAACGTTTTGGGAATCCCAAGGTACGGTTACGGGGAACTCATCAAAACTCGCAGTTTTGGTCAAGTCTGGCTAGTTTTGTATGCTATTACGCACGATTTTGGGTCCTCCTCCGATTCGAACGTTTCGGGAACCCCGGGGTCCGGTTACGGAGGACTCGTCAAAACTCGTAGTTTTCGCCTATTCCGGCCAGTTTTCTATGCTATTAGTGACTAATTTCGGGTCCTGCTACAATCCGAACGTTTCGGGAACCCCGGTGTCCGGTTACGTGGAACTCGTCAAAACTCGTAGTTTTGGTCTATTCCGGCTAGTTTTGGATGTTATTACTCCCTGATATTCGGTCCCACTGCGGTGTGAACGTTTCGGGAACCCCAAGGTCCGGTTACGTAGAACTCGTCAAAACTCGAAGTTTTGGCCTATTCTGGCTAGTTTTGTAGGCTATTAGGCACCAATTTTGGGTCCTGCAATTCGAATGTTTCGGGAACCCCAGGTCCGGTTACGGAGAACTCGTCAAAACTCGCATTTTTGGCCTATTCTGGCTATGTTTGTATGCTATTGTTTGCTGATTTTTGATCCCGCTGTGATCCGAACGTTTCGCGAACCCCGGGAACCGGTTACGTGGAACTCGTCAAAACACGTAGTTTTGGCCTATTCCGGCCCATTTTGTATGCTATTAGTCACCGATTTTGGGTCCCGCTGTGATCCGAACGTTTTGGAAACCCAGGTTCCGGTTACGGGGAACTCGTAAAAAATCGCAGTTTTGGCCTATTGTTGCCAGTTTTGTATCCTATTGCTCAATGCGTTTGGGTCCCGCTGTGATCCAAAAGTTTCGGGAACCTCGGGGTCCAGTTACGGGGCACTAGTCAAAACTCGTACTTTGGGCCTATTCCGACCGGTTTTGTATTCTATTAGTCCTCGATTTTGGGTCCCGCTGCGATCCGAATGTTTCGGAAACCCCAAGGTCATGTTATGGAGGACTCGGCAAAACTCGCAGTTTTGGTCTATTGTGGCCATTTTTGTATGCTATTATTCACTGATTTTGGGTCCGAGTACGATCCGAACGTTTAGGAAACCCCGGGGTCCAGTTACGCGGACCTCGAAAAAATCTCGGAGTTTTGGACTATTCCGGCTAGTTTTGTATGTTATTAGTCCCTGATATTGGGTCCCGCTGCGGTGTCAACGTTTCGGGGACCCGAAGGTCCGGTTACGGGGAACTCGTCAAAACTCGTAGTTTTGGCCTATTCTGGCTAGTTTTGTAGGCTAATTAGGCACCGATCTCCTGTAATTCGAACGTTTCGGGAACCCCGGGGTCCGGTTATGTGGAACTCGTCAAAACACACAGTTTTGGCTTATTTCAGCCCGTTTTGTATGCTATTAGTCACAAATTTTGAGTCCCGTTGTGATCCGAACATTTCGGGAACCCCGGGATCCCGTTACGGGGAACTCGTAAAAAATCACAATTTTGGCCTATTGTGGCCAGTTTTGAATGCTATTGCTCACTGATTTTGGGTCCTGCTGCGATCCGAACGTTTCGGGAACCTCGATGTCCGGTTATGGGGAACTCACCAAAACTCGTAGTTTGGGCCTATACCGGCCGATTTTCTATGCTATTTGTCCTTGATGTTGGGTCCCATTGCGATCTGAACGTTTCGGGAACCCTAAGGTCCTGTTATGGAGAACTCGGCAAAACTCGCAGTTTGACCTATTGTGGCCATTTTTGTATGCTATTAGTCACTCATTTTGGGTCCCAGTACGATCCGAACGTTTAGGGAACCCCGGGGTCCGGTTACGTGGACCTCGTAAAAACTCGGAGTTTTGGTCTATTCCGGCTAGTTTTGTATGTTATTACTCCCTGATATTGGGTCCCGCTGCTATGTGAACGTTTCGGGAACCCAAAGGTCCGGTTACGGGGAACTCATCAAAACTCGCAGTTTTGGCCGATTCTGACTAGTTCTGTAGGCTATTACGCACCGATTTTGGGTCCTCCTGTAATTCGAACGTTTCGGGAACCCCGGGGTCCGGTTACGTGGAACTCGTCAAAACACGCAGTTTTGGCTATTCCGGCCCGTTTTGTATGCTATTAGTCACAATTTTTGAGTCCCGTTATGATCCGAACGTTCCGGGAACCCCGGGGTCCCGTTACGGCGAACTCGTAAAAAAGCGCAGTTTTGGCCTATTATGGGCAGTTTTGTACGCTATTGCTCACTGATTTTGGGTCCCGCTGCGATCCAGAAGTTTCGGGAACCTCGGGGTCCGGTTAGAGGGAACTCGTCAAAACTCGCAGTTTGGGCCTATTATGGCTGGTTTTCTATGCTATTAGTCCTTGATTTTGGGTCCCGTTGCGATCTGAACGTTTCGGGAACCACAAGGTCCGGTTACGTGGAACTCATCAAAACTCGCAGTTTTGGCCAATTCTGGCTAGTTTGTATGCTATTACGCACCGATTTTGGGTCCTCCTCTGATTCGAACGATTCGGGAACCCCATGGTCCGGTTACGGAGAACTCTTCAAAACTCACATTTTTGGTCTATTCTGGCCAGGTTTGTATAATATTAGGCACTGATTTTGGATCCTCCTGTGATCCCACCATTTCAGGAACCCCGGGGTCCGATTACGGAGAACCCGTCAAAACTCGCAGTTTTGGCCTATTGTGGCCAGTTTTGTATGCTATTAGTAACTGATTTTGGGTCCCACTACGATCCCAACGTTTCAAGAACCCCGGGGTGCGGTTACGTAGAACTCGTCAAAACTCGCAGTTTTGGTCTATTCCAGCTAGTTTTGTATGTTAGTACTCCCTGATTTTGGGTCCCACTGCGGTGTGAATATTTTGGGAATCCCAGGGTCCGGTTACGGGGAACTCGTCAAAACTAGCAGTTTTCTCCTATTCTGGCCAGTTTTCTCTGCTCCTAGTCACTGACTTCTGGTCCTGCGGTGATCCGAACGTTTCGGGAACCCCGGGGTCCGGTTACGTGCAACTCGGCAAAACTCGTAGTTTTAGTCTATTCCGGCTAGTTTTGTATGTTAATACTCCCTAATATTGGGTCCCGTTGAGGTCCGAACATTTCGGGAACCCTATGGGCCGGTTACGGGGAACTCGTAAAAAATCGCAGTTTTGGCGTATTGTGGACAATTTTGTATGCTATTGCTCATTGATTTTGGGTCCCGCTACGATCGGAACGTTTTGCGAACCCGGGAGTCCGGTTACATGGAACTCGTCAAAACACGCAATTTTGGCCTCTTCCGGTCCATTTTGTATGCTATTAGTCAGTGATTTTGGGTCCCGTTATGGGGAACTCGTCAAAACTCGCAGTTTTGGCCTATTGTGGCCAGTTTTGTATGCTATTTCTCACTGATTTTGGGCCCCGCTGCAATCCAAAAGTTTCAGGAACCTCGGGGTCCGGTTATGGGGAACTCGTCAAAACTCGTAGTTGGGGCCTATTCCGGCCGGTTTTGTATGCTATTAGTCCTTGATTTTGGGTACCGTTGCGATCCGAACGTTTCGTGAACCCCAAGGTCCGGTTATGGAGAACTTGGCAAAACTCGCACTTTTGGCCTATTTTGGCAATTTTTGTATGCTATTAGTCACTGATTTTGGGTCCCACTACGATCCGAATATTTCGAGAACCCCGGGGTTCGGTTACGTGGAACTCGTCAAAACTCGCAGTTTTGGTCTATTCCAGCTTGTTTTGTATGTTATTACTCCCTGATATTGGGTCACACTGCGGTGTGAACGTTTCGGGAACCCCAAAGTCCGGTTACGGGGAACTCGTCAAAACTCGCAGTTTTGGCCTATTCTGGCTAGTTTTGTAGGCTATTACGCACCGATTTTGGGTCCTCCTACAATTCGATTTTTTCGGGAATCCTGGGGCTCGATTAAGTAGAACTCGTCAAAACTCGCAGTTTTGGCCTATTCTGGCCAGGTTTGTATGCTATTGGTCACTGATTTTGGGTCCTCCTGCGATCCTACCGTTTCGGGAACCCCAGGGTCCGGTTACGGAGAACTCGTCCAATCTCACAGTTTTGGCCTATTCCGACCAGTTTTCTATGCTACTAGTCACTGATTTTGGGTCCCGATGTGATCCGAACGTTTCGGGAACCCCGTGGTCCGGTTACGGAGAATTCGGCAAAACTCGCAGTTTTGGCCTATTGTGGCCGGTTTTGTATGCTATTAGTCACTAATTTTGGGTCCAACTACGATCCGAACGTTTTGGGAACCCCGGGGTCCGATTACGTGGAACTCATGAGTACTCGCAGTTTTGGTCTATTCCGGCTAGTTTTGTATGTGAGTACTCCCTGATTTTGGGTCCCAGTGCGGTGTGAACGTTTTTGGAACCCCAAGGTCCGGTTACGGGGAACTCGTCAAAACTCGTAGTTTAGTCCTATTCTCGCTAGTTTTGTATGCTATTACACACCAATTTTGCGTCCTCCTCCGATTCGAACATTTGGGAACCCCGGGGTCCCGTTATGTAGAACTCGTCAAAACTCACAGTTTTGGCCTATTCTGGCCAGGTTTGTATGCTATTAGTCATTAATTTTGGGTCCTCCTTGATCCGAGCGTTTGAGGAACCCCGATGTCCGCTTATGGACAACTCGTCAAAACTCGCAGCTTGGCATATTCCGACCAGTTTTCTATGCTACTAGTCACTAATTTTGGGTCCCACTGTGATCCAAACGTTTCGGGAACCCCGGGGTCCGGTTACGGAGAACTTGGCAAAACTCGCAGTTTTGGCCTATTGTCACTACAGGAATCAGCTTCTTTGCCGTCTGCCATCACAGACGGCAACGACAATATCCCGGACGGCGAAGACAATATCACAAACGGCAAAGATTCTCACGGCCGGCCAAATTTCTGCGTCAGCCTACGACGGCATATGACCTTCTTTGCCGTCTGCTCCCCCAAAGTGGACGGCGAAGCTCTCTGCCGTCAGCTTTCCTTAGGAGTAGTCGGCAAAGTGCTCAAGACGGCAGCCGACAAGCATTGCCTCCGTTAGGGGTTAACGGAGGCTTTGCCGTCTGCCTCCCCCTCCATCTTTGCCGTCTGCCTCCCCGTCCATCTTTGACGTCTGCCTTCTCCTCCCCTCCCCTCCCCCTCCATCTTTGTCGTCTTCCTCCCCGTCCATCTTTGCCGTCTGCCTGCTCCTCCCCTCCCCCTCTCTCCACTCTTTGCCATCTGCCTCCTCCTCCCCCCTCCTCTGTTCCCTCTTCTTTGATGTCTGCCCACCCTGGAGGCTGACGGCGAAGAGACTACATAGACACCCCAGGATGCACAGCTGGGTGCCATGTGGCACCTTTGCCGTCTGCCAGCTGATGGCACAGGTCTTTGCCATCAGCTGGCAGACGGCAAAGAGCCCATATAGTTCTTGTTTTCTTTGTTTTATATTATTTCACATCACACACACACACACACACACATATATATATATATATGTATATATATATTTGACAGCATATTTATATAATTCACCACACATATATGATATATAGTTCACCACACATATACTTGCCAACACATATATATAATTCACCACACATATCTATAATTCACCACACATATATGATTCACCAATGTACATCCCCATATATCCAAAGAACAAACATACCAAGTATTGCACTGTTTATCCATATATACATATACATATAGTTCGACATTGTTCATCAACTCAAATGAAAACTATATGATATACATATAAAGTTCATCCATCGACATTGTTCAACTCCATGAATGCCAGCTTCCATGCATGTAGTCTATCCAATCTGCAAAAATGTGAATAAGAAAGTTAGAAGAAGAACAAAATATGATGTTTTTCAGCTAATTATGTCATTTTTAGCAGAAAACAAGCTAAGTATATATGTGTGGTGAACTATATATCATTTCTTGGAGCTAAATTAGCTAATTATGTCTTTTTTGAGCTAACGGGCTAATTATGTCATTTTAGAGGAAAACAAGCTAAGTATATAATATTAATGAGCTAACCAAGGTTCTTATGCCATTTTGAGCTTATTATGGCATTTTGGAGCTAAATGGGCTAATTATGTCATTGTTGGGTTAATTGAAGCAAGGATAATATGAAAGAGGAGAAGAAAGAGGAGGAGGAGGAGAAGAAGGAGAAATCAAGAAGAAGGAGGAGAAGGAGGAGGAGGAGAAGGACTAGAAGGTCCTTGGCCTTCTCCTCCTCGTCCTCCTCCTCCTTCTCCTTCTTCTCTTCTTCTTCTTATTCTTCTTTCTTTTCAATTTGCCTATTTCTTCTCCTCTTCTCCTCTTGTTGGAGCTAAATTACCTAATTATGTCTTTTTCAGCTAAATGGGCTAATTATCCCATTTTAGAGGAAAACAAGCTAAGTATATAATATTAATGAGCTAACCAAGGTTCTTATGCCATTCTGAGCTTATTATGGTATTTTGGAGCTAAATAGGCTAATTATGTCATTGTTGGGTTAATTAAAGCAAGGATAATATGAAAGAGGAGAAGAAAGAGGAGGAGGAGGAGGAGAAGAAGAAGAAATCAAGAAGAAGGAGGAGAAGGAGGAGAAGGAGGAGGAGGAGAAGGACTAGAAGGTCCTTGGCCTTCTCCTCCTCCTCCTCCTCCTCCTCCTTCTCCTTCTTCTCTTCTTCTTCTTCTCTTCTTCTTCTTCTTCTTCTTCTTTCTTTTCATTTTGCCTATTTCTTCTCCTCTTCTCCTCTTGTTGGAGCTAAATTACCTAATTATGTCTTTTTTGAGCTAAATGGGCTAATTATCCCATTTTAGAGGAAAACAAGCTAAGTATATAATATTAATGAGCTAACCAAGGTTCTTATGCCATTTTGAGCTTATTATGGTATTTTAGAGCTAAATGGGCTAATTATGTCATTGTTGGGTTAATTAAATCAAGGATAATATGAAAGAGGAGAAGAAAGAGGAGGAGGAGGAGGAGAAGACGAAATCAAGAAGAAGGAGGAGAAGGAGGAGACGGAGGAGGAGGAGAAGGACTAGAAGGTCCTCGGCCTTCTCCTCCTCCTCCTCCTCCTCCTCCTTCTCCTTCTTCTCTTCTTCTTCTTCTCTTCTTCTTCTTCTTCTTCTTTCTTTTCATTTTGCCTATTTCTTCTCCTCTTCTCCTCTTGTTGGAGCTAAATTACCTAATTATCTCTTTTTTGAGCTAAATGGGCTAATTATCCCATTTTAGAGGAAAACAAGCTAAGTATATAATATTAATGAGCTAACCAAGGTTCTTATGCCATTTTGAGCTTATTATGGTATTTTGGAGCTAAATGGGCTAATTATGTCATTGTTGGGTTAATTAAAGCAAGGATAATATGAAAGAGTATAAGAAAGAGGAGTATGAGGAGAAGAAGAAGAAATCAAGAAGAAGGAGGAGAAGGAGGAGAAGGAGGAGGAGGAGACGGTCTAGAAGGTCCTTGGTCTTCTCCTCCTCCTCCTCCTCCTCCTCCTCCTCCTCCTTCTTCTCTTCTTGTTCTTCTCTTCTTCTTCTTCTTCCTTCTTTTCATTTTGCCTATTTCTTCTCCTCTTCTCCTCTTGTTGGAGCTAAATTACCTAATTATGTCTTTTTTGAGCTAAATTTGCTAATTATCCCATTTTAGAGGAAAACAAGCTAAGTATATAATATTCATGAGCTAACCAAGGTTCTTATGCCATTTTGAGTTTATTATGGTATTTTGGAGCTAAATGGGCTAATTATGTCATTGTTGGGTTAATTAAAGCAACGATAATATGAAAGAGGAGAGGAAATAGAAGGAGGAGGAGGAGAAGAAGAAATCAAGAAGAAGGAGGAGGAGGAGGAGGAGAAGGAGGAGGAGGAGAAGGATAGAAGGTCCTTGGCCTTCTCCTCCTCCTTCTCCTTCTTCTCTTCTTCTTCTTCTTCTTCTTCTTTCTTTTCATTTTGCCTATTTCTTATCCTCTTCTCTTCTTGTTGGAGCTAAATTACCTAATTATGTCTTTTTTGAGCTAAATGGGCGAATTATCCCATTTTAGAGGAACACAAGCTAAGTATATAATATTAATGAGCTAACCAAGGTTCTTATGCTATTTTGAGCTTATTATGGTATTTTGGACCTAAATGGGCTAATTATGTCATTGTTGGGATAATTAAAGCAAGGATAATATGGAAGAGGAGAAGAAAGAGGAGGAGGAGGAGAAGAAGAAGAAATCAAGAAGAAGGAGGAGAAGGAGGAGAAGGACTAGAAGGTCCTTGGCCTTCTCCTCCTCCTCCTCCTCCTTGTCCTTCTTCTCTTCTTCTTCTTCTTCTTCTTCTTCTTTCTTTTCATTTTGCCTATTTCTTCTCCTCTTCTCCTCTTGATGGGGCTAAATAACCTAATTATGTCTTTTTCAGCTAAATGGGCTAATTATCCCATTTTAGAGGAAAACAAGCTAAGTATATAATATTAATGAGCTAACCAAGGTTCTTATGCCATTTTGAGCTTATTATGGTATTTTGGAGCTAAATTGGCTAATTATGTCATTGTTGGGTTAATTAAAAAAGGGATAATATGAAAGAGGAGAAGAAAGAGGAGGAGGAGGAGGAGAAGAAGAAGAAATTACGAAGAAGGAGGAGAAGGAGGAGAAGGAGGAGGAGGAGAAGGACTAGAAGGTCCTGGGCCTTCTCATCCTCCTCCTCCTCCTCTTCCTCCTCCTTCTCCTTCTTCTCTTCTTCTTCTTCTTCTTCTTCTTCTTCTTCTTTCTTTTGATTTTGCCTATTTCTTCTCCTCTTATCCTCTTGTTGGAGCTAAATTACCTAATTATGTCTTTTTTGAGCTAAATGGGCTAATTATCCCATTTTAGAGGAAAACAAGCTAAGTATATAATATTAATGAGCTAACCAAGGTTCTTATGCCATTTTGAGCTTATTATGGTATTTTAGAGCTAAATGGGCTAATTATGTCATTTTTGGGTTAATTAAATCTAGGATAATATGAAAGAGGAGAAGAAAGAGGAGGAGGAGGAAGAGAAGACGAAATCAAGAAGAAGGAGGAGAAGGAGGAGAAGGAGGAGGAGGAGAAGGACTAGAAGGTCCTTGGCCTTCTCCTCCTCCTCCTCCTCCTCCTCCTTCTCCTTCTTCTCTTCTTCTTCTTCTCTTCTTCTTCTTCATCTTCTTTCTTTTCATTTTGACTATTTCTTCTCCTCTTCTCCTCTTGTTGGAGCTAAATTACCTAATTATGTCTTTTTTGAGATAAATGGGCTAATTATCCCATTTTAGAGGAAAATAAGGTAAGTATATAATATTAATGAGCTAACCAATGTTCTTATGCCATTCTGAGCTTATTATGGTATTTTGGAGCTAAATGGGCTAATTATGTCATTGTTGGGTTAATTAAAGCAAGGATAATATGAAAGAGGAGAAGAAAGAGGAGTAGGAGGAGAAGAAGAAGAAATCAAGAAGAAGGAGGAGAAGGAGGAGAAGGAGGAGGAGGAGAAGGACTAGAAGGTCCTTGGTCTTCTCCTCCTCCTCCTCCTCCTCCTCCTTCTTCTCTTCTTGTTCTTCTCTTCTTCTTCTTCTTCCTTCTTTTCATTTTGCCTATTTCTTCTCCTCTTCTCCTCTTGTTGGACCTAAATTACCTAATTATGTCTTTTTTGAGCTAAATGAGCTAATTATCCCATTTTAGAGGAAAACAAGCTAAGTATATAATATTCATGAGCTAACCAAGGTTCTTATGCCATTTTGAGCTTATTATGGTATTTTGGAGCTAAATGGGCTAATTATGTCATTGTTGGGTTAATTAAAGCAAGGATAATATGAAAGAGGAGAGGAAATAGGAGGAGGAGGAGGAGAAGAAGAAATCAAGAAGAAGGAGGAGGAGGAGGAGAAGGAGGAGGAGGAGAAGGATAGAAGGTCCTTGGCCTTCTCCTCCTCCTCCTCTCCCTCCTCCTTCTCCTTCTTCTCTTCTTCTTCTTCTTCTTCTTCTTCTTCTTTCTTTTCATTTTGCCTATTTCTTCTCCTCTTCTCTTCTTGTTGGAGCTAAATTACCTAATTATGTCATTTTTGAGCTAAATGGGCTAATTATCCCATTTTAGAGGAACACAAGCTAAGTATATAATATTAATGATCTAACCAAGTTTCTTATGCTATTTTGAGCTTATTATGGTATTTTGGAGCTAAATGGGCTAATTATGTCATTGTTGGGTTAATTAAAGCAAGGATAATATGAAAGAGGAGAATAAAGAGGAGGAGGAGGAGAAGAAGAAGAAATCAAGAAGAAGGAGGAGAAGGAGGAGAAGGAGGAGGAGGAGAAGGACTAGAAGGTCCTTGGCCTTCTCCTCCTCCTCCTCCTCCTCCTCCTCCTCCTCCTCCTCCTTGTCTTTCTTCTCTTCTTCTTCTTCTTCTTCTTCTTCTTCTTCTTCTTCTTCTTCTTTCTTTTCATTTTGCCTATTTCTTCTCCTCTTCTCCTCTTGATGGGGCTAAATTACCTAATTATGTCTTTTTTCACCTAAATGGGCTAATTATCCCGTTTTAGAGGAAAACAAGCTAAGTATATAATATTAATGAGCTAACCAAGGTTCTTATGCCATTTTGAGCTTATTATGGTATTTTGGAGCTAAATGGGCTAATTATGTCATTGTTGGGTTAATTAAAGCAAGGATAATATGAAAGACGAGAAGAAAGAGGAGGAGGAGGAGAAGAAGAAGAAATCAAGAAGAAGGAGGAGAAGGAGGAGAAGGAGGAGGAGGAGAAGGACTAAAAGGTCCTTGGCCTTCTCCTCCTCCTCCTCCTCCTTCTCCTTCTTCTCTTCTTCTTCTTCTCATCTTCTTTATCTTCTTCTTCTTTCATTTCATTTTGCCAATTTCTTCTCCTCTTCTCCTCTTGTTGGAGCTAAATTACCTAATTATGTATTTTTTGAGCTAAATGGGATAATTATCCCATTTTAGAGGAAAACAAGCTAAGTATATAATATTAATGAGCTAACCAAGGTTCTTATGCCATTTTGAGCTTATTATGGTATTTTAGAGCTAAATGGGCTAATTATGTCATTGTTGGATTAATTAAATCAAGGATAATATGAAAGAGGAGAAGAAAGAGGAGGAGGAGGAGGAGAAGAAGAAATCAAGAAGAAGGAGGAGAAGGAGGAGGAGGAGAAGGACTAGAAGGTCCTTGGCCTTCTCCTCCTCCTCCTCCTCCTCCTCCTCCTTGTCCTTCTTCTCTTCTTCTTCTTCTTCTTCTTCTTCTTCTTTCTTTTCATTTTGCCTATTTCTTCTCCTCTTCTCCTCTTGATGGGGCTAAATTACCTAATTATGTCTTTTTTCAGCTAAATGGGCTAATTATCCCATTTTAGAGGAAAACAAGCTAAGTATATAATATTAATGAGCTAACCAAGGTTCTTATGCCATTTTGAGCTTATTATGGTATTTTGGAGCTAAATGGGCTAATTATGTCATTGTTGGGTTAATTAAAGCAAGGATAATATGGATGAGGAGAAGAAAGAGGAAGAGGAGGAGAAGAAGAAGAAATCAAGAAGAAGGAGGAGAAGGAGGAGAAGGAGGAGGAGGAGAAGGACTAGAAGGTCCTTGGCCTTCTCATCCTCCTCCTCCTCCTTCTCTTCTTCTTCTTCTCTTCTTCTTCTTCTTCTTCTTCTTCTTTCATTTCATTTTGCCAATTTCTTCTCCTCTTCTCCTCTTGTTGGAGCTAAATTACCTAATTATGTCTTTTTTGAGCTAAATGGGATAATTATCCCATTTAGAGGAAAACAAGCTAAGTATATAATATTAATGAGCTAACCAAGGTTCTTATGCCATTTTGAGCTTATTATGGTATTTTAGAGCTAAATGGGCTAATTATGTCATTGTTGGGTTAATTAAATCAAGGATAATATGAAAGAGGAGAAGAAAGAGGAGGAGGAGGAGGAGAAGAAGAAATCAAGAAGAAGGAGGAGAAGGAGGAGGAGGAGAAGGACTAGAAGGTCCTTGGCCTTCTCCTCCTCCTCCTCCTTGGGTCCCGCTGTGATCCAAGTGTTTCGGGAACTCCGGGGTCTGGTTACGGCAAACTTGGCAAAACTCGCAGTTTTGGCCTATTGTGGCCAGCTTTGTATGCTATTAGTCACTGATTTTGGGTCCCACTACAATCTGAACGTTTCGGGAACCCCGGGGTACGGTTACATGGAACTCATCAAAAGTCGCAGTTTTCGTCTATTCCGACCAGTTTTGTATGTTATTATTCCCTGATATTGGGTCCCGCTGCTGTCCAAACGTTTCGGGAACCCAATGGTCCGGTAATGGGGAACTCGTAAAAAATCGTAGTTTTGGCCTACTATGGCAGTTTTGTATGCTATTGCTCACTGATTTTGGGTCCCGCTGCGATCAGAACATTTCGGGGACCCCGGTGTTTTGGCCTATTCCGTCAAAACACATAGTTTTGGCCTATTCCGGCCCATTTTGTATTCTATTAGTCACTGATTTTGGGTTCCGCTGTGATCCGAACATTTCGGGAACCCCAGGGTCCGGTTACGGGGAACTCGTCAAAAATCGCAGTTTTGGCCTATTGTGGCCAGTTTTTTATGCTATTGCTCTCTAATTTTGGGTCACGCTGCGACCCAAAAGTTTCGGGAACCTCGGGGTCCGGTTACGGGGAACTCGTCAAAACTTGCAGCTTGGGCCTATTCCTGACGGTTTTCTATGCTATTAGTCCTTGATTTTGGGTCCCGTTGCGATCCGAATGTTTCGGGAACCCCAAGGTCCGATTATGGAGAACTCGTCAAAACTCGTAGTTTTGGCCTATTGTGGCCATGTTTGTATGCTATTAGTCACCGATTTTGGGTCCCACTACGATCCGAACGTTTCGGGAACCCCGGGGTCCGGTTATGTGGAACTCGTCCAAACTCGCAGTTTTGGTCTATTCCGGCAAGTTTTGTATGTTATTACTCCCTGATTTTGAGTCCCTTTGCGGTGTGAAAGTTTCAGGAACCCCAAGGTCAGGTTACGAGGAACATGTCAAAACTCGCAGTTTTGGCCTATTCTGGCTAGTGTTGTATGCTATTATGGTCCAATTTTGGGACCTCCTGCGATTCAAACGTTTCGGGAACCCCAGGGTCCGGTTACGGAGAACTCGTCAAAACTTGCAGTTTTGGCCTATTCTGGCCAGGTCTGTATGCTATTAGTCACTGATTTGGTGTCCTCCTGCGATCCGACCGTTTTGGGAACCCCGGTGGTCCGGTTACGGAGAACTAGTGAAAACTCGCACTTTTCTATGCTACTAGTCACTAATTTTGGGTCCCCTTGTGATCCAAACGTTCCGGGAACCCCCGGGGTCTGGTTACGGAGAACTAAGCAAAACTTGCAGTCTTGGCCTATTGTGGCCAGTTTTGTATGTTATTCGTCACTGATTTCGGGTCCCACTATAATCCGAATGTTACGGCAACCCGGGGGTCCGATTACCTGGAACTCGTCAAAACTCGCAGTTTTGGTCTATTCCGGCCAGTTTTGGATGTTATTACTCCGTGATATTGGGTCCCGCTGCGGTTTGAATGTTTCGGGAACCCCATGGTCCGGTTACGGGGAACTTGTAAAAAATTGTAGTTTTGGCCTACTGTGGGCAGTTTTGTATGCTACTGCTCACTGATTTTGGGTCCCGCTGCGATCCGAATGTTTCGGGAACCCCGTGGTCCGGTTATGGGGAACTCGTAAAAAATCGCAGTTTTGGCCTATTGTGGCAAGTTTTGTATGCTATTGCTCACTGATTTTTGGTCCTGCTGCGATCAGAACGTTTCAGGAACTCCGGGGTCTGGTTACGTGGAACTCATCAAAACACGCAGTTTTGGCCTATTCCGGCCCATTTTGTATGCTATTGGTCACTGATTTTTTGTCCCGCTCTGACCCGAACATTTCGGGAACCCTAGGATCTGGTTACGGGGAACTCGTCAAAAATTGCAGTTTTGGCCTATTGTGGCCAGTTTTCTATGCTACTAGTCACTGATTTTGGGTCCCCGTGTGATCCAAACGTTTCGGGAACCCCGGGGTCCGATTACGGAGAACTCGGCAAAACTCGCAGTCTTGGCCTATTGTGGCCAGTTTTGTATGCGATTAGTCACTGATTTCGGGTCCCACTACAATCCGAACGTTTCGGGAACCCGGGGGTCCGATTACGTGGAACTCGTCAAAACTCACAGTTTTGGTATTCCGGCCAGTTTTGTATGTTATTACTCCCTGATATTGGGTCGCTCTACGATCCGAACGTTTTGGGAACCCGGTGGTCCGGTTACGGGGAACTCGTAAAGAATCGCAGTTTTGGCCTGTTGTTGCAAGTTTTGTATGCTATTGTTCACTGATTTTGGGTCCCGCTGCGATCAGAAAATTTCAGGAACCCCGAGGTCTTGTTACGTGAAACTCATCAAAACACGCAGTTTTGGCCTATTCCGGCCCATTTTGTATGCTATTAGTCACTGATTCTGGGTCCGCTGTGACCTGAACATTTCGCGAGCCCCGGGGTCCGGTTACGGGGAACTCGTCAAAAGTCGCAGTTTTGGCCTATTGTGGACAGTTTTCTATGCTACTAGTCACTTATTTTGGGTCCCGCTGTGACTCGAACATTTCGAGAACCCCCGGGTCCGGTTACGGGGAACTCGTCAAAAATCGCAGTTTTGGCCTATTTTGGCCAGTTTTGTATGCTATTGCTCACTGATTTTGGGTCCCGCTGCGATCCAAAAGTTTCGGGAACCTCGCGGTCCAGTTACGGGAACTCGTCAAAACTCGCAGTTTGGGCCTATTCCGGCCGGTTTTGTATGCTATTAGTCCTTGATTGTGGGTCCCGTTGCAATCCGAACGTTTCGGGAACCCCAAGGTCCGGTTATGGAGAACTCCTCAAAATTCGCAGTTTTGGCCTATTGTGGCCGTTTTTGTAAGCTATTAGTCACTGATTTTTGGTCCCACTATGATCAGAACGTTTAGGGAACCCTTGGGTCCGGTTACGTGGAACTCATAAAAACTCAGAGTTTTGGTCTATTCTGGCTAGTTTTGCATGTTATTACTCCCTGATATTGGGTACCACTGTGGTGTGAACGTTTCGGGAACCCCAAGTTCCTGTTACGGGGAACTCTTTAAAACTCGCAGTTTTGGCCTATTCTTACTAGTTTTGTACGCTATTAGTCACTGATTTTGGGTCCTCCTGCAATCCAACCGTTTCGGTAACCCCGGGGTCCGGTTACGAAGAACTCGTCAAAACTCGCAGTTTTGGTCTATTTCGGCCAGTTTTGTATGTTATTACTCCCTGATATTGGGTCCCTCTGTGATCCGGACGTTTCAGGAACCCCATGGTCCGGATACGGGAAATTCGTCAAAACTCGCAGTTTTGGCCTATTGTGGCCAGTTTTGTATGCTACTGCTCATTGATTTTGCGTCCCGCTGCGATCCGGTCGTTTTGGGGACCCCGTGGTCAGGTTACGGGGAACTCGTCAGAAAACACAGTTTTGGCCTATTGTGGTCAGTTTTGTATGCTATTGCTCACTGATTTTGGTCCCGATGCGATCCGAACGTTTCGCGAACCCCGGGGTCCGGTTACGTGGAACTCGTCAAAATTCTCATACTGGGTTTAGTTCTTGAGCATGACCAAGTAGAAGGCAAGAGTTGCTGCAAGAACACGAGGGCAGAGACTGCTACAACACCTTCCATTTCGCAGGTTGTTCCCGTCCAGTGTGCGCAGGTGCTTGTGGTTGTAAAATCATATAAGCGGCCCATCATGTCCTAGGGACTATCCTAAGCTGAATCTTGTCCGTGAATCCAGTAAAGAAATATCATTTTTATTATTCCCAACTTGTTGATAGTTACCTACTAATAGGAAATTATTTACATTCTTGTGGTTCAAATTACTTTTGTAGGTGAACCAAATGCAACTGAGTACTCCACAATTGGATGCACGTCTTCCGTTTGTGACAACATCGACAATGGTAATTTTAATTTACCACAAATATTTTTATTTTACCGATAGAGAAAGTATTGTGTTTTAGACATACATAACTCAACTATTTTGTAACAGTTTTCCGTGGCCAAGAGATGAAATTCGACATGGGACTCTGGAGCAACGCATGTGCCCGTTTCTGTAATGAGGGTGCAGTCATTTAGTCTGTTGAAGCCTAATCATGCCTTGTTGGGCATGATTTCTATGGACAAGGTCGTATTGTCATTTTCTCTTCAATAATCTTGGTACCATCAGCAGCAAATGTATCATCTTATTTATGTATTTCTGTTTTTCCCTCGTGCCAATAAGAGTCGCCACGATGAATCTATTTGTACCCTTGGCTTAATATAAAAGTTCCATGGATATATTATGTGATACACTGCAATTTTTAAAATTTCCGATGTTGTTTTACGTATATCAATCATTTTATATTAAGACCAAACATTTCGAGATTATATTTACCTTCGAACATATGAGGTATCATGTTTTTACCGTGAAAGTTTTTTCTCCACTAAACATTAATTAGGCGTTACACGATATAAAGGAACTCGAAAATGGGCATACTTCATGCGGAGGCCAGCATGTGCATGCGACTGCATGCATATCTGTGGTACGTGTTGTCTATCCGCAGCATGTATGTTGCTAACATGGCAGTCGGTGACATCGGCGGGACAACGCTTGGTCCGTAAACCTTCAAACAACTGGTTGTATAGATTTGCCTCTTTTGACGTCGTCCAGTTGGTCCTCGGCTGTCCCTTTCAATCTCCACACGCAAGTAACCTTTCCTCATTTTTTTAATTCCCCTGATTTATTTCCCGTCAGTTGGTATCATGAGAAATCACAATAAAATCTCCGTCGAAATCACTGTTTTTACCTTGAGGACGAACTTCATCACAAATTGAACTCGACAAGGAAATTTTTTGCGATCTGACCCTTTTGGCAACGTCAGAGACCGCGGCGTTGCAAATATGCATAGAAACGCCGAACCAGTATGCGTTGCTGACAAACTTCAAAATTCCGGGGGCACATACGGGTTCGGCGTTTATATGCATATTGGCAACGCCGCGGTCTCCGACGTTGCCAAAAGGGTTAGACGATCGTGAATTTTTTTCCTATTGAGTTCAGTTTGTGATGAAGTTCGACCTCAAGGTCAAAACAGTGATTTCGGCCCAAAATCTCTTTATACATATAGCATGTGATCAAAAATAAATTCACCATGTACATGCCCATCCAACACGTCTAGACTTGATTATGTTGTATGGATAGGAGCAGATTCAGTAAGTGGGGGAGCCAACATCTAAACAATGGGTGTACAGAGCTCACAAAATATTTATCAAAATTTCTACTAATCAATTGATTTGTTTCTTCTATAGTGTATTATCTCCTAATAATCTTCTCACAATGCAACGAAGGGGGCTGTCTTGTTCTGTCTCTAACAGTGAGGCTGTCGAGTGAATGAATTGCAGCGGACTGGTGACATGATGACCCCATATGTATTCTCGATCCTTCAAATTAAATCCATCGCGTAAAAAACAACCATGCAATTGGCATAATCCGTAACTTCTTATAAGGAAAAACTTTGTTCAATACTGGTGATCTACAACTCTGCACCCACTCCGGCAGCATTAGGTAATCTATATGCAGTACTGACTGTTCGTATAATGTTTTATGGAAGGCTTAAATTATTTGTTTTCATGTTACCATATGTTAGACAACATAAATCAGCTGATGTTGTTTAGAAGATTATATATTTCGTTCAAGTATGTGCTAAAGCTTCGATTATCTGCCTATACATCTCTGATTATCCTTCATGTTAGAATTATGTGAAGAAATGATGATTAGGGTTTCAACATTCTCCATATATTAAGCACCTAGATATTATACTTATTATTATATTGCATAGTTAGATTATAACGAACTGGCCATATATACATGTAGCTGAAGCCGCATTTGAGTTGCACATGTTTCTTAGTTGCATGGTTCCGTGATGTATGAAAGAAGAGATTCATAGTTTGGTTATTAAATATGACCACAAACATGTTTTTGGAGTAATGGATCCACGTTTAATGGATCCATTTGAGTAATTTCTTCATTGCAGCACTGAATTTTGTTTGGATGACGTCGCACGATTTACTGTACAACTTCAGCCAGAAGCATCTGCTATCTGGTATTGTGTTCTGAAGCTATATTTTTCTTTAATTTTTTGCTAGATGTTGGATGAAATTCCTGCGACAAAAAATAAATTATTTTGTTACCAGATATACAAGTGAAATCCTAAGGAGAATCTATGAACGACCATTAGGTTTTATGATATATTTGTTTGTGGGAGAGAATGGTGTACAGTCAACTGTGACAAGACCTGATCAGCAAGGTCTGCGACTGCGAGATGCATGAATATTTGGTATGTGCTACTCTACAAGCAAAAATAAAGTGTTTGTCTTCGACAATAAAGTTGGTGGCGTCAAACCTCTACAGAACTAGAATTAAGGATTGGAGGCAATATTATTTCTTTACACTTGCTAATATGGTAATCTGCATGCATGATTATGGAATTAGTCTCTTTAGTATCTAAGATCAACGGCAAAAATATTTGAGTGGAATTATGTTCACAAGGATTTGTAAATTCCTTTGTGCTTAAATTGTTCTGTAGACGATTGTGTTTATGACATGCAATAGAGTGACAAAGTCACTCTTCAGATCTATATTTCCTTAGTTAACGAGATTAAAAAGAGTACTACTACCATATATTTAAAGAATTTTCTGGATGTATTCTTATGAACTATAGAAATGGTATAGATGAGTGCATCATGAAATAACAAGAGGTGGAACGTACATACTTGGCTACACACCCAGAAGGAAAAATATTACAGATTTATGCACAAGTAAGATATGCCCACATTTGAATTATTCTCTTTCATAATTTGAGTTTGAAATTTCTCAAACTGACATGTAAGATGTGCATGTTATTTTTTGTTGGGCTTTATCACGCCTAAGCATGTTATTATAAGGTTTTCGAGCTTATAATTGTGATTAAATGGAAGTATTACCGTTAAAACCATGACAACAAGGCACATGATATGGGATATCGACAAATAAAATAAGAGCCCATGTACATGTACGCATGATGTGTCTTAATATGAGCCATACAAAGTTTTATTAATATACATTTGTATCCGTGGTGTATGCAATAGAAGGGGAAATATATGGATCCATGTAGACTCAACTATTCCATTTTTGGAGCCACAAATTTGCCCTTTTGTGTAGCTTACAAATGACCGTATTTGTAAGAAAAAATTACAATACGTAGAAACATCAACAAATTTACGTGGATTTTTCGGCACCAACCCTTTGAAAGTGCTTGCTTATGTTTCAAAAATACTTTGGGAATATCAGTAGTGATTCACAATATATCTAGACCTAGACCGTGGGAATGCACGGGTTGACGACTAGTACTCATAGTTGCACTTTGATCTAGGCTCCTATATATGAAATTTTACTCTCCTACTTCATGACGATAGTAGCTTCTCTCTATGAAAGAATAGACAGTTTCAAAAATTAGTATTCACAATAAAAAACGATTTTAAATGAAAATCTTGCATAAAATATGCTGTCTAAATTGGACAAACAATATGCCCTCTTTCACTTGGTCGATAAGCCAGATGGAACACTGAAATTTAATAAAGTCAAGAGCTTGGCAAGAAAGATACAAACACTCACATCTAAATCACCTTTTACTAGTTTAAGTCACCATTTTAAAATCTAATTAAGTAATCATTTATAAATCTCAGTAACCAGCTCAGCCATGAATTAATAATTAGTATGCACTGCATTCTACTACTATAAAGGATGAGGTGACGAGGCACTCCTATATGATTTGGTCACTCGTTTTACTTTATTAACCAAATTCAAGGTCAACAAAGACTGCATTGAAAGGTTGGGACTGAAGGTGCATCAGAGTACACCACCATGACGAGCAGCTGCATTATCCTGTCCAAGAGCGGGTTCAATGCTTGTTTAAAAAACTACCTCTGGCTTCTCCATTTGAAGAAATGGCGTCGCTGCCTTCTCATCCATGGATGATAGGAATCCACTATGCCATCGCTAGAGAGAAAAGAGAGAAGAGAGAATGGAATTTGCATTGGTTGCCGATTGGAGAAAGATGACAACAATCAAAGGCAAGTTAATTGCCATCACATGGTCGACGTCGCCTCTTTTGTTGTATTTTGATTAATTGAGTACAATAGGTACTTAGTGTAATTTACAAAGATATAGAATTAGCGCATGGTACTTTTTTGTTAAAAAATGGAAGAACAACCTTTTCTATGGGTGATGCCACATATGTGGTGGCTCCCTAAAATGTAATCAATAGTCTTGCGTGATTCACGTATGAGTTTGGCGTCTATTGGCATGCATTATTGCTGCCCATACTATGATTGTATCTTATTGATTTATATATGCAAGTAAGTACAAAGTGATGGTCCATGTCATCAATTTAATAGCAGCTTTATGCAGGACCGCAACATACATTTCTACCAGTAAGATTGGTAACTTTAAAAGAAAAATGTTATTCGGGCATCTTTTCGCATTTTTTGCGTTGGTATTTGGTTTAAGATATTTGTTTCTTCATGAATGCTTTGTTTCTAGCAAGTAGACAAATACTAGAGTCCTACAAAGAGACAAGTAAAAACGTGAAACACGCACACACATAAAATCTAGATCAACAAGTGTACTAAGAGACGAATGCATACGTGAAACATGCAAGCCAACTTTCTAGGCTCCTTATCATGTTGGTGTTTCAACAGGGATGGGAGGCTGTGTCCTACTAAAAGATCTAAGCAATAAGACTTCCATATAATAAAAATGCAAAATTGTTTCGGCTGGTTGGTGGTCCATAATTTCTCTGAAGTTATTAGAGATCTGAGCATGGGCTCTGAATTTTTGAGATGGTCCCTGTATGGTCTTGACCAGTGGGTTGGCATGTAAATGTGATATATTACTCTAACCTATATATGCATCTATTATCTACTAAAAGAAAAATACGAATATAAAATAGGGAAATAGGCTAGAAAATCACACATTAACCTGCAACATATGACCATTATTTAAATTATGTATGAAATAGCTAGTCTATGGATATAAAAGTTCCATAATTATTACTTACCTATGACCATTATTTAGTATGCAGAAGATTATTGACTATACCGTGGCAAGAAAGAGATGAAAACAAAAGGGCTATTTAGTAAACATAAGGTTGTTTTTGCCAGTGCATGTAACTAGTATTCAATTAGTGCGTGTAGTGACTAGTTGGGTAATGGGTCTATTACCAGCAATACACTATTCAATCCATGCAGTAAGGGTTCAAGTAGCCAACAACGATGTTGTCTTTCAGCTCACCTCCATTATTGCGGATCACGGAGTCATCACCTCCATTAGTGTGGATCACGTAGTCATCACCTCCACAGTTTTGGACCATGCGTCAGTTTTTGTAATGAGGGTGCAGCCATTCAACCCGTTGAAGCCTAATCATGCATTGTTATGCATGATTTCTATGGCCAAGGTCGTATTGCCATTTCATCTTCAATAGTATAGGATACCACCAGTTGTATCAAAGCCTATGTTGCATCTTACTAATGTATTTATGTTTCTTACTTGTTCCTATAAGAGTCGTCACGGTGAATCTATTTGTACCCTTGGCCAATCAATGTAAATGATTCATGCATATATTATGTGATATATTGTAATTTTTACATGTTTTATATTGTTTCCTCTAAATCAATCCTTTTAAATTACGACCATGTGTTTTCATATTCTATTCAACAATCAACATATGAGCTATCATGTTGTTACCATGAAAGTTTTCTCCACTAAGCTTTAATTAGGTATCATACATATAAAGGAACTTAAAGTTTGATCAAGTAGCTAGTTGAACAGAACTCGAAATTTCGAATAGGAGGATGGAGTGACAGAAATGATAGTTCCTCGGTTGACAAGTTCTCACATAAGGTCTAAATATGGAGCCAAGAGGAAGTTATGGCTATGGTTGGGTATTTAGCCTAATAAATCTTAGGATTTGTGTATTATTTGCTAAAAGCACAATCAAAGTATATGTGAGTCACTGGTCTCTCATGACATTATTTTTGTACTTGGGAAGGCAAGCAATTTAATTTATTTTCTACAGAAAAATATTGGTTGGAAACAATTTTTCATAATATACTTGAATCCAGATTGTTGTGTTAGGATTAAGGAAGATAACTATGTAGCTCGCAAATCACGTTAACTAGCCATAGTTTAAGCATGTGAATCCGAAAATAACTAGCCGGACGCCCCCACCCCTTTTACTAGCCTTTATAAAGTAAGCTCAGGCAAGCAATTTAATTTATTTTCTACATAAAAATATTGGTTGGAAACAATTTTTCATAATATACTTGAATCCAGATTGCTGTGTAAGGATTAAGGAAGATAACTATGTAGCTCGTAAATCACGTTAACTAGCCATAGTTTAAGCATGTGAATCCAAAAATAACTAGCCGGACGCCCCCACCCCTTTTACTAGCCTTTATATAGTAAGCTCAGTATCTCTTCCTCCATCCGTCCCAAAATTCGTGTCTTAGATTTGTCTAGATATGAATGTACTTAGTCATGTTTTAATATTTAGATAATTCATTTTTAGACAAACCTAAGACAAGAATTTTAGGATAGAGGGAGTATTTACTAATTGGAGGCACCTTTTAAGGATCTCTCATTAATCCACATCATTAAAATTAATTACACCATTGGATTGTGGAATTAACGTTGAGGATAAAAAAGAAAACGTACGTAACGCGGATGACCCCATGCCACAAAAAATAGGCATCTGACATGTGAAACATTCCATTACAGTTTTTTTATAGAAAACACAACAACACGTACATGTAGAAGGACTAAACCGACACGTACATGTAAGAGTCCTCCATCTCCACGTTCATGTTCTAAGCACTAAAAATACACGTTCATGTTCTAAGCACTAAAAATACACGTGTTCTGCCTACAGAAAAAGTAAACAAATAATGACCAGTTATCAAGCGTTTAAGCCCAAGGATAAAAAGTGTCCACGTCCCAATTATGGAAAAAACACGTGCATGTTCCATTCAAAAATTAAAAAAAACAATACACTAATTTTCCCGGAATTGTTTTTCAGTAGCACATACAATGAATAGTACTCAACGTTCAAGTCACAAGGATAAAAAGGCCTGTATCCCGATTTCCTGAAAAACACGTGCATGTTCCCCTCAAAAATGAAAGAAGACACATAATGTTTTTATCAAGCACCACGTTATGGGGAATAAAGAGTTGATGCATGATAAAGACCGATGTAACCACGTTATGGGTTGGGAAATCGGACCATACAAAATATTAAATAACAACGTATACATAAAGTTGCATGCCCAAAATAATATATATGAATATAAACCCCGTAATTTTTATTGTTATTTCAAATAGGTGTATTTTTCGCAACCATGCCAACTTAAATTGTAAATTAATTGGTAATTGTTTTTGAAGTATTACGGTATACTCAATTTTTTAATTCGATAAACAAGAGATACATTCACAATTAAATGTTCTTTAGTTAAAGAGTAAGCTCTAAGCAATGCACACAGATGTGATGGAGATTATCTAAAATGCAGAAATAGCTTTGTTTTTCTTTGTCTGAGTATTTTTTCCGATGTGAATGAAGTCGAATTGTGGTTGTGCTATATTTACACCGAGCATGACAAATCAATACAATCTTAGATAAACGAATTGAACACAAAATGGAACACACATTCACGCAAAAAGTATTCGGTAGAATAATATTTCGAAAACATGTTGTACTTCTTCTGATAATTTCAGTTTATTTAATATTTCCATGATTTATATATGCATCATCTTTGGAGAAAAAACAAACCCATGTGAGCCACTACATCTTGATTAGGGGACTCGATCATCATGAATCCCTTTTGTAAATGTATATCCGAGGAATAATATATCATGGCCAAACTACATTTTTGTTAGCCAGAATATAAATTATTTTATATTATATTTTTGTACAAATTTTTGACTCTTTTATATGACAAAATTTAATTATCGTAGTAGCATGCAATTACTGAACAATGTTAAAAAGGACTATATCTAGCCCGTGCAGAAGCACGGGTTGATGACTAGTTAACCTAATCCAGCAACACTTGATTAGTATGATAGGATATAAAATTTCAGCCGTCTGATGCCTAGTAGCGCACGTTGATGAAACCACATATAGTCAGCCTTGCAAAATACCCGTGTAGTTGTAATACTAATGATGGCATTGAATGAGTCTAGTACATCCATCAATTACTGATGTGCATCCTGCTGGACGCTGGAGAAGCATGAAGATGTGATGGACAAAATAATTGACGAATCTTAACTACGTTGTGTGTCGATTTTTTGTGTGTTATTAAGATCTATGTTAGTTCCCATAATTTGCTGGTTCCGTACAAGTTTAGGCCTACGATCTTCAATAATTGCAAAAAACCACCACATGTGTGCCATCACTTGTAAACAAGCTAGTTTTTATTCCGTTTTTGAAAGCACCGCCCACAAATTCTATAATTGTAGATTGCACAGGCGCACTCATTTCGCTTTATTAACAAAATTGAAGGTCAACAAGTATTACACGGAGAGGTTGGGGACTGAAGGAGATTACGAGCAGTTACATGCCGGCCGTTGGATGTCCTTCTCCACATTAGCATCAGAGTGCACCGCCACGACGAGCGGCTGTTTTATCTTGCTCGACAACGAGTTCAAACTAGAGCAATGCTCGTTAATAAAACTACTTCTACCATCTCCATTTTAAATATCTTTCTCCACCATGGCCGATAGGAATCAACTATGCCATCGCCAGAAAGAAAAGAGAGAAAAGAGACTGGAGTTTTCATGGGCCGCCGATTGGAGAAATATGACAACCAACAAAGGCGCCTTAACGGCCATCACATGGACATGGTCGTCACTTTACCTATTTTTTGGTTAATTGAGTAAAACATGCAGTTGGTGTAGTCTGTACAGTAATAGAATTAGCTTTTTTTGCAAAAAATAATAAAGAACAAACTTTTTTTCCCGTGTTTCCATATGTGGGGTGGTTCCCTACAATTAAGTCAATAAATTAGTCGGTTGTCTTGCGTGATTCTTATGCGATTTTGTCGTGTATTGGCATGCATTATTGCTGCCCATATTGTGGTTGTATATTATTAATTTGGAGATGCAAGTAAGTACAAAGAGATGGTGCATGTCTTGAATGAACTAGCAGCTTCATGCCGGACCCTCAACTTGCATTTCTACGAGTGAGTATGGTAAAAAAAATGTTATTCGGGCAGGCATTTTTTGCGTTGGTATTTGGGTTTAAGGTATTTGTTGCTTCATGAATATTTGGTGTCTAATATTCATACGTGAAACACGCACAAGCATACATCCTAAATCAACCGGGGTACTAAGAGATGAATGCATATGTGAAACACGAAAGAGAGCCTTCTACCCTCGTTATCATTTCGGTGTTTCAATAGGGGCTCAGGATTGCGGTGGACGGCTGTTCCTACAAAAAATATATCAAAACAATAAGACTTCCATATAATAAGAAATGGAAAATTGTTTGGTCTATTTGGTGGTTCATAGTCCCGGTTGGTAAGGGCCTATAGCCCCGGTATATCAACCGGGACAATTAACTTGGGACTAAAGACGCATCTCCCTTTAGTCCCGGTTAGCATCAAACCGGGATTAATACCTCTCCACGTGACTGGCAGCGTGTGTGGCGTGGCCGGGATCTTTAGTGCCGGTTGGTAACATCATCTGAGACTACAGGCTATGGTGATTTTGGGTTTTCGGGTTTATTGTTTATTTTTGCTTTTTATTTTATGTTTTCTATTTAATTATTTTTCATTTAGAACATATCTTACGCTAGTACATACCGTACACGTTATGCATATATCATAAGATATCTCGTAGGACCAATCATATATCATAGAATTTCGAGAGGGACCATATATATGCATGCGCATATTATATAACACACCCATATATATATATATATATATATATATATATATATAAAATTTGCTATATATAATTTCTCCTACAACTTGCGGATCAATTACATGCATGCATTAATTGCTGAAGTGGTATTCTCCTTTCGAATCTATAACCTACTCCAGCAAAAATCCCGAAAATAATATTTGAAACGCTCGTATGCGTTCCATTAGGAGGAGTTCCAATTAGTTTTGATGCGTAAAATGGCCTCTAGGCACTTGTGGGAGTAGTTGCTACGAGTTTTGTTGAGCCTTGTTCACTTTTCCTTAGAATCACTAAAAAATTCAGAAATTTTCAGAGATAGAAAAGGGAAAAGAGGCTCTTCAAGCCGTGCCCCCAAGGATGATGGAAGTGAGAAGAAGACCAAGTATCCGGTCCCTCGAGTTGCAGAAGTTTGAGCGTGCGAATGGCCAAGCGATGTGTTCTTACGCGCCGCCGGAATTTATGAGGACTTTTACTACTTGGTGGAGAACGCAGGCCTTACCGCCTTCGTTGAAGATAAGTGTCCGCAATACCTCCTCCTCACTAATATCTTCATACAAAGCTTTAACTTCTATGCGAGGAAGAATCCTCCTATGGTTGAGTTCACACTTTATGATATCCCCGAGTGCATGTCACTCCAGGATTTTTGCAATGTTTGCAAATTACCTTACGTTGGGGATATTTACGAACCTCGTCCAGGGGACTTGGAAGCTTTCATCAATACTATTGTTGTAGGAGAGGAGAGAGGAGTATCTTGCGCTAGAGCTGCTAGCGTTCATTTTCCCGTGCTTCGGTACTTCTCACTATTTGTGGGAAAATGTTTGATTGGCCGTGAGAAAGCTGGGTCACATAGTTCCCCAGATATTGCGGTCTTGCGCAAAGCCCTTTATAACGATAAAACTTATAGCTTGGGCGCAATAGTAGCTCAACGGTTGAACACGAACGGTTCTAAAGGGGTTGTCTATGGAGGTATCTATGCTACTCGTCTTGCTAGACAATTTGAGATACCTATTAGACTTGACGAGGAAGAAGAGATTCTTCTTCCTGAGTAATATCTAGATTATGATAGCATGGTTTGCCATGACTTTCTTGATAGAGATACAAATAGAAGGATGATTTATAACCTGTTATTTAGTCAGGGTACTCGTGAGACTATTACTTTGCCTGCTCCTTCTTTGTTCAATCTTCATGCAGGCAGGTACATTATTATGCCCTCAGACATCTACGCATATTGGGGCCTAGCCCAACCACAGGTGTCCATGCCCGAGCCATCAGTCGAGTACCAGACGCCGGTTTATCTGTGGAAGCCAGAGGAGCTCACACAGCAGTGGCATCCTCAGTCAACTCCGGAGTACCCCGGAGCTGGTTATTTCCCTCCATGGGAGTAGACCAACTTAGGCCAAAAGCCTAAGCTTGGGGGAGTATGTGTTTCTCACCTACTTTACATTCTTGCTTATGCTTTCACTTTGTTCGTCGGTGTTCACACTTTGCCACTATATCATCCATGTTAGTTTATTCTTTTTCTCGTTTTCTTTTCGTGTTCCTGTCTAGTTTGAGAAAACCCAAAAATATTTTCTTGTTCTTCTTTTTCTTGTTGGGACCTTTCCCGCGTAAATAGTTTTCTTTTTCTTTGGGTCAAGGTAGAAGACCATGGTTACAATGTTTAGTGGCTCTCGCATGCATATCTGCTTATGTGTTAAAGAGCCATATTACTTTGTCTTCTCCTTTGTGTTTGCCTGCAGATTCCAGCTTTAGACCAATGCACGAGCACTCTTATTATTTTTACATTATTCGATCGTGCAAGTGAAAGGCAATAGTGACGATATATGATGAAGTGACTGAGCCTGGAAAAGATGGTATGAACTCCATCTATTTTGTTTTTCTAAATATGACTAGCTCATTGTGCCTGATTCAGCTTTGTTGTGAGAGAAACATGTTTGCACTGACAACTTAGAGATCATAGTCGCTGATGTCATGCTTACTTAGCTAGGAGCTTATAATGGTTTGTCTTTGATGCCCACATGAATGTTGAGATGACTATGATGTAGTATGATAGGATGGTATCCTCCTTTGAATGATTCAAGTGGCTTGACTTGGCGCATGTTCATGCATGTAGTTGAAACAAAATCAACATAGCCTCTATGATATTCATGTTCATGGTGATTTATGTCCTACTCATGCTTGCACTCAATGTTAGTCAATCTCAATGTATTTTGATGACTGTTGTCGCTCTCTAATTGGTCGCTTTCGCAGTCTTTTGCTAGCCTTCACTTGTGCTAAGCAGGAATACTGCTTGTGCATCCACTCCCATGAACCCAAAGTTGTTCCATATGAGTCCACCATACCTACCTATGTGCGGTATCTACCTGCCGT
Source organism: Hordeum vulgare subsp. vulgare (assembly GCF_904849725.1). Classification (NCBI taxonomy): domain Eukaryota; kingdom Viridiplantae; phylum Streptophyta; class Magnoliopsida; order Poales; family Poaceae; genus Hordeum; species Hordeum vulgare. The sequence continues at coordinate 1,665,614 of NC_058523.1, read as the reverse complement.
TCCAAGTAAATTTGCATGTGCCACTCTCTAAATTTTAAAGAAATAATATGTTTTGCATGCCCGAACCGCTCATGTGGTGACACGGGGCTACCAGTATCTTCCATGCTAGGCATGTTATCCTCGATATGTATTTATTCACTATCATTCACGAGAAAGGGGCCGGTAATTGGAATGCACAGTTCCATGCTCAAATCGAAAAGATAATTGCACACAAAACTCCCCCAGGATTGTTGTTGGTATGGACGGTACCCGAGGATTCGTCTAGCCGTGGAGTGTGATTGATCGGTGGTGGGGGAGTCAAAAGTTTACTTTTCTGTTTGCTAACCGCCTATAGCATGTTTAGCGTCGAAGATGGTAAGAACTCTTAGTCATTGCGTTAACAATGAAAGTATGCCACCCAAAATTATTATCTCTGTTTTCAAAGCTTGAGCTCCGGCGAAGGGTCTGTCTATTTATTTTCCTGTTAAGTCTCCTCCTCTTACAAAAGCACCAATTCGAGAGCACCTCTGTCATTTTTATGCTTTGCTTTTAACTTTGTTGACTATGACTGTGACTGGATCTTCTTTGCCATGAATTACAATGTTTAGTCAACCCTTGGTCTTTGAAGGTGCTCTGTATTTATGTTTTGCGGTTTCAGAAAGAGCTAGCGAGATACCATCTGTTCGTACTGCTTCATGATTGTTTTGATTGAAGTGTTGACGTTTGAGACTTATTGTTATTTGCTCGCTAGTTGATTATGCCATTGATATGAGTTTACCGTGAGACCTAGATGTCATTTCCTTATGTGGTTTGCTTATGATCTTGCTGGAATTATGGATATGAGTTAGACATAGTTGCAACAACAAGATCAAACAGAGTCCGTCAAAGTTTTTCTTTTGTCTCTCTCAGTTTGTCAACTGAATTGCTTGACGATAAGCAAGGCTTTAAGCTTTGGGGAGTTGATACTTCTGCGTCACATCTACTTTTCTGAACTCTTTTGCCCTTGTTTTGGACTCTAATTTGCATGATTTGAATGGAACTAACCCGGACTGACGTTGTTTTCAGCAGAATTGCCATGGTGTTGTTTTTGCGCGGAAATAAAAGTTCTCGGAATGACCTGGAAATCTACGAGAAAATTTTGTGGAATATATAACAAATATTAGTGCAAGAATCAACTGGAGGGACGGAGTCAGGAGCCCACAAGCCCACCAGCCCCCCCTGGCCGGGGCTGGCAGGCTTGTGAGCCCCTCGGGACTCCGCCACCCCCAATTCCAGCTCTACATAACCTCTTTCGTCCGTAAAAAAATCAGGGAGAAGAGTTCTTCGCGTTTTACGATACGGAGGCGCCACCACCTCCTGTTCTTCCTCTAGATGGCAGATGTGGAGTCCGTTTTGGGCTCCGGAGAGGGGAGATCGTCACCATCGTCATCATCAACCTTCCTTCATCGCCAATTCCATGATGCTCTTCACCGTTCATGAGTAATCTCATTGCAGGCTTGCTAGACGGTGATGGGTTGGATGAGATCTATCATATAATCGAGTTAGTTTTGACGGGGATTAATCCCTAGTATCCACTATGTTCTGAGATTGATGTTGCTACTACTTTGCCATGCTTAATGCTTGTCACTAGGGCCCGAGTGCCATGATTTCAGATCTGAACCTATTATGTTGTCGCCAATATATGTGTGTTTTAGATCCTATGTTGCAAGTTGTAATCACCTACTATGTGTTATGACCCGGCAACCCCGGAGTGACAGTAGCCGGATCCACTCCCGGAGATGACCATAGTATGAGAAGTTCATGTATTCACCAAGTGTTAATGCGTTGGTCCGGTTCTTTAGTAAAAGGAGAACCTTAATATCCCGTAGTTTCCATTAGGACCCCGCTACCACGGGAGGGATGGACAATAGATGTCATGCATGTTCTTTTCCCTAAGCATGTATGACTACATACGGAATACATGCCTACATTAGATTGACGAACGGGAGCTAGTTACTTATCTCTCCACGTTATAGCTGTTACATGATGAATCACATCCAGCATACTCATCCATCACCGATCCAATGCCTACGAGTTTTACCTACTGGTCCTTGCTACGTTACTTTGCCGCTACTGATGTCACTACTACTGTTGTTACTCTGTTGCTATTGTTGTTACTTTGCGGCTACTGGTTATTGTTGCTACTGCTGCTATCATACTACCTTGCCACTGATACTTTGCTACAGACACTAAATCTTTCAGGTGTGGTTGAATTGACAACTCAACTGCTAATACTTGAGAATGTTCTTTCGCTTCCCCTTGAGTCGAATCAATAAATTTGGGTTGAATACTCTACCCTCGAAAACTGTTGCGATCCCCTATACTTGTGGGATATCACCCATCATATGAGCGCGCGCGTGGATCACACCATAGGGTTAGTAGTATGTTGATAGGACTATGTATTGGAAGGCAAGGGTGACAGAACCTTCAGCCTAGCATAGAAATTGATGCATACGGGATTGAAGGGGGACCAATATATCTTATTGCTATGGTTGGGTTTTACCTTAATGAACGTTAGTAGTTGCGAATGCTTGCTAATAGTTCCAATCATAAGTGCATAGAATTCCAAGTAAGGGATGACGTGCTAGGAGTGGCCTCGCCCACATAAAACTAGCTATCGGTCTAGTAACGTAGTCAATTACTTAGGGACAATTCCGCAACTCCTACCACCACTTTTCCACACTCGTTAAACTAACGTAATTGTTTCTTTGTCTTAGCAGCTCCTAATTTTACTTACGTGTTCTTTATTTTCTTGCTAGGCTATCCTATCACTCCTACAAAGTACTTCTAGTTTCATACTTGTTGTAGGTAAAGCGAACGTAAAGTGTGCTTAGACTTGTATCGGTGGTCGATAGAACTTGAGGGAATATTTGTCCTACCTTTAGCTCCTCGTTGGGTTCGACACTTTTACTTATAGAGAAAGGCTACAATTGATCCTCTATACATGTGGGTTATCAAGACCTTTTTCTGGCACCGTTGCCGGGGAGCAATAGCGTGAGTTGAATATTCTCGTGTGTGCTTGTTTGCTTTATCACTAAGTAGATTTATTTGCTGTTCTAAGTTGTTCTCTATCTTTAGTTATGGATATGGAACACGAATTACCAAAAAATTAGGTGTACTTGCTACTCATGGAGATGGGGAACCTCCTAAAACCCTCGATGCTCGTTATGTGGAAAATATTATGCAATTCTTTAATAATCCTGAGAAAACCCAATTCAACAATATAATGGGATAGACGTTGGATCAACGTGAATACTTTAGGGATTATCGCTTGACTCAAAAAGGGAAACTATTATGGGATCAAATTCATATGTTGAAATGGTATGCTCGGGAGCTATGCTCGAGATATGATGTTACTTGTTGCTCTAGGATGAAGGCTCAACGCCTTCCCTTTTCTTGTAAATTTAATGCTAATGCAACCTTGGCTTCTTATGCTAATGGTATATATGATTACTATGATGTGGAACAAATAGAAGAGTTTGTTGCTTTTATGGGTTCTTATTAAATTGAAGCTTTGTTTAAAAGATGTGAAGATAATGATGATGCTGCTTACCGATCTGAAAATTTGGTTATGCTTCGTTATTGTTATACTAATTATGAATATAGTGCCCATATAGATTAATTTATGGAGAAATTCTACACTACCCAAGAAGAGACTAATACTTTGCAGGAAACTATGGAAAAAGAAAATGCTGAAAGTGTGAGCTGATTAGATGAAAAAGACGATGAGGAGAGCGAAAAACAAAAGGAGGAAGAGCGGACTAGCTACCCGTGCCCAGCTTCTAATGAGAGTAACTATTCAACTCATACATTGTTTAATTTACCTTCGTACTTACCGAAGGATGAATGCTATGTTGATTGCTATGATCCCTTGGATTCGTTTGAAATATCCGTTTTTTATGAACTTGATGCTTGCTATGCTTGTGGCCATGATGCCAATATGAATGATGCTTATGAAGATGAACTTGCTGTAGTTCCTTATGTTAAACATGAAATTGTTGCTATCGCACCCACTTATGATAGACCTATCATCTTTTTGAACTCTCCCAACTACACTATATCGGAGAAGTTTGCTCTTATTATAGGGATTACATAGATGGGTTGCCTTCTACTATTGCACATGATGATTTTGATGAATATAATATGCGTGTGCTTGCTGCTCCTACTTGCAATTATTACGAGAGAGGAACTACATCTCCACCTCTCTATGCTTCCAGTACGATAAAACTGCAAGGAACTGCTTATGCTATGTATTGGCCTTTACTTGATGTGCATGAATTATTGTTTTATGACATGCCAATGCATAGGAAGAGAGTAAGACTTCGTCATTCCATGATATATATTACCTTGTGCTCACTACTAAATTACAAAACATTGTTAATTAAAATTGACTTTGATATACCTTGGGATCCGGGTGGATCCATTTCTTGAGCACTTTAGACCTAGCATAATGCCATTAAAGAAAGCCCTGCCTGGGAGACATCCCGAAAGTTTTAGAGAGTCATTTAGTTCTGTTGAGTGCTTTTATTTATTTTAAAAACAAAAAAATATATAGGGGAACTTAAAACTTTTTCCAAAAGAGAATCGATTGAAAGGTGATGCATTGCGGAAGTGAGGGTCGACCTTGAAACACTTGTGTTCATGCTCATGGAAACAATGTAGAATTTTTCATGGAAGCTTCTCGCAATAATAATTATCCCCTTGTGAAATTCCATTGTATTATGAAAATAATGTGCCAAGTAAAGCCTTTATGATTAGTTTGGGTGATAGTTGTTTGATCATGCTGAAAAAGACAGAAACTTTGCAATCACGAAATCATTTCTTATTTCTATATAGAGAATGATATTGAGTTTATTCTTTTTGCAGCTGATTGATATAAAAGTTTCCTTAATTACCATAGTTGTTTCAGAATTTTTGTAGTATCATAAGTGTGGTATACGTTCATATTACTACAGACTGTTCTGTTTTTGACATATTCTGTTTTCTATGCATTGTTCTCTTATTTTGATGAATCTATGGGTAGTATCGGGGGGTATGAACCATGGTGAAGTTTGATTACAGTATATATAATGGTAATATGAATTTGGAATGACTTCACAATAGTACTTAAAGTGGTGATTTACTTTATTATACTAACGGATCTCACGAAGGTTTTGTTGAGTTTTGTGTAATTGAAGTTTTCAAGTTTTGGGTGAGACCACGATGGATGAAGGAATAAGGAGAGGCAAGAGCCTAAGCTTGGGGATGCCCGAGGCACCCCAAGGTAATATTCAAGGAAGACTCAAGCGTCTAAGCTTGGGGATGCCCCGGAAGGCATCCCTCTTTCGTCTACAATCTAACGGTAATTTTACTCGGAGCTATATTTTTATTCGTCACATGATATGTGCAAATCCTTGGAGCGTCTTTTGTGTTTATTTTCCATTTTTATATTATGCACCATGCTGGTATGAGATAGTCCTTGGTTGATTTATAGAATGCCCTTTGCACTTCACTTATATCTTTTGAGTGTGGCTTTATAGAATGCTTCATGTGCTTCACTTATATCATTTGAAGTTTGTATTGCCCGTTTCCCTACACATAGAAAACCGCCATTTGTAGAATGCTCTTTTGCTTCACTTATATTTGTTAGAGCGGGGCATATCTTCTGTAGAAATAACTAAACTCTCATGCTTCACTTATACCTATTTAGAGAGTTAATAGGAGTTGGTCATTCACATGGTTAGTCATAAAATCCTACATAAAACTTGTAGATCACTGTATATGATATGTTTGATTCCTTGCAATAGTTTTGCGACATGAAGATGTGACATTAGAGTCATGCTATTGAGTAATTGTGTATTCGTAGAAATACTTGTGTTAAGGTTTGTGATTTCGTAGCATGCACGTATGGTGAACCGTTATGTGACGAATTCGGAGCATGATTTATTTATTGATTGTCATCCTTTGTGTGGAGGTCGGGATCGCGCGATGGTTAACTCCTACCAACCCTTCCCCTAGGAGCATGCATGTAGTACCTTGTTTCGATGACTAATAGACTTTTGCAATAAGTATGTGAGTTATGAATGACTAATGTTGAGTCCATGGATTATACGCACTCTCATCCTTCCACCATTGCTAGCCTCTCTAGTACCACGCAACTGTCGCCGGTGCATTACACCCACCATATATCCTTCCTCAAAACAGCCACCATACCTACCTATTATGGCTTTTCCATATCCATTCCGAGATATATTGCCATGCAACTTCCATCGTTCCGTTTATTATGACAAGCACCATCATTGTGATATTGCTTTGCATGATCGTAAGATAGCTAGCATGATGTTTTCATGGCTTGTCCGTTTTTTGATGTCATTGCTACGCTAGATGATTGCACATTCCGGTACACCGCGAGAGGCATTCATATAGACTCATATTTTGTTCTAAATATCGAGTTGTAAGTAAATAAAAGTGTGATGATCATCATTATTAGAGCATTGTCCCATGTGAGGAAGTAATAAAATAGGCCAATGAAGCCCAAATAAAAAAAAGGCCAAAGAAGCCCACCAGAAAAAAGAGAAAATAATAAAAATAATTGTAAAAAAAGAGAGAAAAGAGAGAAGGGCAATGCTACTATCCTTTACCACACTTGTGCTTTAAAGTAGCACCATGATCTTCATGATGAGAGTCTCCTATGTTGTCACTTTCATATACTAGTGGGAAATTTTCATTATAGAACTTGGCTTGTATATTCCAATGATGGGCTTCCTCAAATTGCCCTAGGTTTTCGTGAGCAAGCGAGTTGGATCGACACCCACTAGTTCCCTTTTGAGCTTTCATACACTTACAGCTCTTGTGCATCTGTTGCATGGCAATCCCTACTCAATCACATTGATATCTATTAATGGGCATCTCCATAGCCCGTTGATATGCCTAGTTGATGTGAGACAATCTCCTCATTTTTGTCTTCTTCACAACCACCATATTCTATTCCACCTATAGTGCTATGTCCATGGCTCATGCTCATGTATTGCGTGAAAGTTGAAAAAGTTTGAGAGCACTAAAGTATGAAACAATTACTTGGCTAAAACGGGGGTTGTGCGTGATTTAAATACGTTGTGTGGGGAAGATGGAGCATAGCCGGACTATACGATTTTTTAGGGATAACTTTCTTTGACCATGATATTTTGAGAAGACATGATTGCTTTGTTAGTATGCTTGAAATATTATTGTCTTTATGTAAAATGATAGACTATTGCTTCGAATCACTCGTGTTTCCGTATTCATGCCATGATTAGATTATATGATCAAGATTATGCTAGGTAGCATTCCACATCAAAAATTATCTTTTTTATCATTTACCTACTCGAGGACGAGCAGGAATTAAGCTTGGGGATGCTGATACGTCTCCGTCGTATCTATAATTTTTTATTGTTTCATGCCAATATTCTACAACTTTCATATACTTTTGGCAACTTTTTATACTATTTTTGGGACTAACATATTGATCCAGTGCGCAGTGCCAGTTCATGTTTGTTGCATGTTTTTTGTTTCGCAGATTATCCATACGAAACGAAGTCCAAACGCAATAAAAAACCTACGGGTATTTTTCTGGAATATTTATGATTTTTGGAAGAAGAATTTACGCGAAACGATGCCCGAGGAGGTCACAAGCCCCCTATGCGCGCCCTAGGGGATGACGCGGCTGGCCGGCTTGTGACCAATCCCTAAGGCGGTTGGGGCCCTTCTTTCGCCGCAAGAAATCTAACATCCGGAAAAAAATCGTGTTAAAATTTCAGCCCAATCGGAGTTACGGTCTATAGGAATTTAAGAAACGGTGAAAGTCAGTATCTGGCAACGCAGAAACAGAAGGACACAGAGAGAGAGATCCAATCTCGGAGGGGCTCTTGCCCCTCCGCCGCCATGGAGACCATGGACGAGAGGGGAAACCCTTCTCCCATCTAGGGAGGAGGTCAAGGAAGAAGAAGAAGAAGGGGGCTCTCCCCCCCTCTCTCCCTGCGGCGCCGGAACGCCGCCCGGGACATCATCGTGTGACGACGATCTACACCAACACCTCCGTCATCTTCACCAACACCTCCATCACCTTCCCCCATCTATATTCAGCGGTCCACTCTAGTAGTGATGTATTGCCATCATATTATGTCCAATGATGTATTGCCATCCTATGATGCCATCACGGAGTCATCGGGCCGGAAGAGTACGTCGCCGACGTCGACGTCGTTGCAGTTGTCATCGCCGAGCGGAGCGTGCGCGAGGAGGCGGAGCGCCGACGTCACGCCGAGGAGCTCGAAGACCTCGAGTGGAGGAAGGCGGTCGCCGCCAACCTTGCATTTTTAATGTAAGCCTTGCATATTATAAGGTTTCTAAGTTTGGAAAACTTTAATCCCTCTTTCATATGTTTGTCAAGCGAGATGCAACAATAAAATTTAATTAAGCCACCAGCTTGGCAAGCCAGACGCAAACACTCAAATATAAATCACCATTTAGAAAAATTGGAAGTCATCATTTACAAATCTAATTAAGTCATCATCTACAAATCTAAGTCGCCAACTCGGCTGTCAGCACTAAGGCTCTCTGTCGAGCCGGAGTGACTTAGCTACGGCTATGGTGAGAGGAGCGGGAGGTAGACGATGAGGTTTTGCGCAGCGCAACTAAGTTGCTGGTTTTCTATTTCTTCTTCTTATTCACTTGCTGAACGGGAAAAACGGATCAGGAGCTACCCCCTCTACCGGATCGTGCCATCCCACGATCAAGGGCGAGCTCGTGCCGTGATCTAAGGCTTCGGGAGCGCACACACCGCGTCCTCAGGCGCTGACTAACACAAACGAGAGAAAGTCTCTAATTGACGAAACTGACGAAACTGAACTAAAACTACTGCACCTGCGGCTGCGGCATCATTCAGACACTTAGCAACGCTGGTGATCTGTCAAGCTAGATTATTAGCTATCAATATCCCCCTAAGCTAGTCGTGACGAGCTATCTAAACCTCAACCATACCAATTCGTGAGCGCATCTCTAGAAACCGAGTGCGTCCGAGGGATTTTGTGAAAATGTCTGCGAGCTGATCGCCGGTGGAAGTGTGTTCGACTTTGATTCTTCCCTCCTCCACGCACCTTCGGATGAAGTGGTATCGCACATCAATGTGCTTGCTTCGGTCATGGAAGACGGGATTCTTGCACAGCTGGATGGCCGACTTGTTGTCGACAAAGATGGTGATGGCGTCGGTCTCCTCTGCCAGCAGGTCTCCTAAGAGCCCGCTCAGCCAAGTCCCCTGGCACGCCGCAGTCGTTGCGGCCACGTACTCGGCTTCGCATGAGGGCAACGCGATGATCTTCTGCTTCTGTGATGGCCAGGTGATCGGAGCTCCCCCGAGAAAGAAGATGTTGCCGGAGGTACTTTTGCGGTCATCAATGTCGCCAGCCATGTCCGAGTCGCTGTAGCCAATCAAACCTCCACATCCCCCCTTTATGTACTTGCAACCGTACCTGTGAGTGCCGGCGATGTAGCGAAGAAGGTGCTTGACGGCGGCCAGATGCGCAGTGTTTGGCGCCTCCATGAACCGACTCAGATAGCCTACCGCGAAGGCAATATCTGGCCGCGTGTGGGTGAGGTAATGAAGACCACCGATGATGCTCCTGTAATCTGTAGCATCCACGCGAGGTTCTGGTCCCTCCTTGCTGAGTTTGAGGCGCGGCTCCATGGGCACGTTCGTCGGGTTGCAATCCGCCATGCCCGCTCACTCCAGCAGCTCTCCAGCGTAAGCCGCCTGCGACAGGGTGATGTCTCTAGCTCCCTGCTTCACTTCTAAGCCCAGGTAAAAGCTAAGTAAACCGAGATCACTCATGCGAAACCTGGCCATCATCTCCTTCTTGAAGCTTTGGATCTCCTTGGCGTCTGCTCCGGTGACGACGAGTTCGTCGATGTAGACTCCAACCAGCAGCCGTGCTTGTCCCTGTCCGCGCGCGTACATGGTGTGCTCTGACGGACAGCTTGCAAACCCAAGTTGTTGCATGGTGCAATCAAGCTTGTCGTTCCAAGCTCGTGGCGCCTGCCGTAGTCCATACAGCGCCTAGTGGAGCCGGAAAACCTTGCGCTCCTCACCTCTCCGTGCGAAACCTGGCGGCTGGGCGACGTACACTTCTTCCTTGAGCTCCCCGTTGAGGAACGCTGACTTGACGTCGAGGTGGTGCAGCTCCCAGCCGCGATCTGCAGTCGTGCCCACCATGACACGCACCGAGTCCAGTCTCGCCACGGGCGCGAATGCGTCGTCGTAGTCCACGCCTTCCTTCTATACGAATCCCCTCGCGACAAGCCTTGCTTTGTGCTTGATGATGGCGCCGGAGGCGTCCTTTTTCAGCTTAAACACCCATTTGAGGCCGATTACTGTGTGACCTGCAGGCAAATCTGTCAGTGTCCAGCTGCCATTTTCTTTGATGGATGCCAGCTCCTCCAGCATCGCGCTCCGCCAGCTCTCCTGGGACGCGGCCTCGGCAAAGGTAGCCGGTTCCTCTTCGGCCAGTAGGAGTCGCTCCGTCAGCAAAGTCGACTTGGCCGTGCCGGCGTACACGTCCGCAAGAGGACGGAAGCGATGCCCCGTGAACGGATCGTCATCAGCGTCGAAGGAATCATGCTGCGTCGTAGGTGGTGTGATGAATTCCACCCCCTCTGGAGCAGCCACCGGGGGCGTCCTCATGCCTGGTGGCTCCGTGGACCCGCCGGTCCGCGGTGTTGCTGGTGACCCGATCGTGGCCACGCTCTGCGGCGTGGCGGAGAGTCGGCCACGGGCGTGGATGGTGAGCTTGGCGTGGCGACGTGATCTTCTTCTTGGTGCTTGCTCCGCCCTCCTGTGGTGGCGGGGACCTCGTGGTGGACAACGAGCGGCTCCGCCGTGTGCCCGGCGCCGCTCCAGTCCCAGCTCGCGCTCTCATCGAACACCACGTCTCGCGAGGCGTACACGCGCTTGGTGAGCGGGTCGTACACCCTGTACGCCTTCGGGCCCGCCTCGTAACCGATGAAGACCATCTTCGTGCTGCGGTCGTCGGGCTTTCTCAAGCCTGGCCGCGTGTTCTTGACATAGGCGATGCAACCGAACACTCGCAGGAAGTGCACGGCAGGTTTCTTGCGGTACCAGGCCTCGTACGGGGTTTTTACGTCTACGCTGCGGGTGTATGATCTGTTCAGGATGAACACCGCAGTCGCTACGGCCTCGCCCTAGAAGTAGCTAGGCATATTCTTCTCCTTGAGCATGCTTCTGGCCATGCCCACGACGGTCTGGTTCCGCCGTTCCACCACGCCGTTCTGCTGCGGCGAGTAGGGCGCTGTCAGGTGCCTCTCCATGCCTTGGTCTGCGAAGTAGTCTCCCAGCGCGCTGGAGGTGAACTCGCCGCCCCGATCCGTTCGGAACACACGCAGTCCTGCCCCCTGCTCTGCCTCGGCCGCGGCGACGAAGCGTTTGATGCTGGCCGCGGCGGCGTCCTTTGCCGGCAGCATCATAGCCCACATATATCGTCTGTGATCATCGACGATGAGCATGAAATACCGCTTGCCGTCGAGAGTGGCCGGAGCGATGGGCCCGCAGAGGTCAGCGTGAACCAACTCGATTGGCCTAGTCACTCAGTACCTCGCCTGAGAGGGGAAAGGAGCACGTCGTTGCTTCCCCACCAGGCAAGCATCGCAGATCTCCCCTGCGTGCTCCACCAGCGGCATCCCGCGCACCATGTCAGCTCGCCCCATGCGCCGGAGTGCGTCGAAGTGGAGGTGGCCAAGCCTGGCATGCCACTTCCACGCCTCATCGCCGCCATGTGCTGCCAGACAGACGGGGTGTGCAATATCCAACCGCACAACATACAGGCGTCTGCCATTTCGGCATACCTGTGCCAACTCGTTCTGGCGGCGATCGTAGAGCGTCAGGACGCCGTCGCGGATCTTGGTGGTGCAGCCGTGCTCATCCAGTTGTCCGAGGCTGATGATGCTTGTCTTGAGACGCGGGATGTAGTAGACGTCGGTGAGGGCACGGTGGTCACCGTTGCGCACGGCGAACGTGACCGTGACGCGACCCCTGATGGCCACGCTGGAGCCGTCTCCAAACCTGACGCTGCCTGTGACGCCCTCGTCCAGCTCTGCGAACGCGGACCGATCGCCACTCATGTGGTTGGACGCCCCGGTGTCCAAGAACCAGCGGCCATCGCACGACACCTCCTCGGCGCCCAGGTTCGCCTCTGCACGCTCTTCATTTAGCATGACGTGCTCCTCCATGATCCCTGTTGGGGGATTGGCGATCACCGCCATCAGGAGCGTTGTATCATCGTCGTGCCTGCCTCCAGCTTGCTCGCCTTGTTCCACAAGGTTCGCCTACGCGCGCTCCTCGCGGAGGCGCGTCCTGCACTCATGTGCCCAGTGCCCATACTTGTTGCAGTGGCAGCACTGGTCTATGGCCTTTGCGCGGCTGTTTGAGCTGCGTCCGCCGCCTCGTCCACGGCCTCGCCCACGGCGTCCACCGCCGCGTCCTGACCCGGAGCCGCTCCCCCCGGATCCGTTGTTGTCGTTTTGGTGCTGGCGTGCGCTCCACTCCTCCGCTGTGAGCAGAAGGCGCCCAACACCTGTCTCCACCTGATCGACATCGTACCTCTCCTCGGCAGCCCTCAGTCGCCCGGTGAGCTCTTCCACGGAAAGCGTGTCCAGGTCAACTAGGGTTTCTATTGACAGAGCGATCTGCGAATACCTCTTCGGGACGACGGAGAGGAACTTGCGGACGATGCGCTTCTCCAGGAGGGTTTCGCCGAGCTGCGCCATCTGGGCCACCATGTTCATGCTCTGCATGGCGAAATCGTCGATGGTCTCGCCGTCGGCGAAGCGGATGTCGTTGTACTGCTTGGCAATGGTCGCGAGCTTCACCTCGCGGACGTGCGTCACTCCAAGACGCATCGTCTTCAGGGCATCCCACGCCTCCTTCGCCGTGGCCTTGCCGGCAAGAGTGGGTGCCATCTCCGGAGGCACCCCGCGCAGGATCGCCGCGAGCGCGAGCCGATCGTCACTCCGCTCTGTCGTGCCCGTTTGCACAACATCCCACAAATGTCGACCTTCCATCATGACCTGCATGAGGACGGCCCAGTCAGTGTAGTTGGTCCGGGTCAGCTGCGGCCATGCCGCACTGCCTGTTTCCCGAGCCATCCGCGCCGTAGACCTCTCTGCCACAGCAAGCTCGTTGCCGTCGGAGACCCGTGCCCGCGAGTGGCCGTCGACTTGCTACCGAAATCGTCTGGGCCTGTCATTCCCAAGATCGACGCCTCGCTCTGATGCAAATTGTCAGCACTAACGCTCTCTATCGAGCCAGAGTGACTTAGCTACGGCTATGGCGAGAGGAGCGGGAGGTAGACGATGAGCAACTAACTTGCTGCTTTTCTGTTTCTTCCTCTTATTCACTTGCTAAACGGGAAAAACGGATCAGGAGCTACCCCCTCTACCGGATCGTGCCATCCCACGATCAAGGGCGAGCTCGTGCCGTGATCTAAGGCCTCGGGAGCGCACACACCGCGTCCTCAGGCGCTGACTAACAGAAACGAGAGAAAGTCTCTAACTGACGAAACTGACGAAACTGAACTAAAACTACTGCACCTGCGGCTGCGGCATCATTCAGACACTTAGCAACGCTGGTGATCTGTCACGCTAGATTATTAGCTATCATCGGCCATGAATTCATAAATATCTGGCACTACATTCTACTACTATAAATGATGAGGTGATGAGGCACTCCTCTATCAATTTTATAGAGTACGTGGTTGGTAACTAATTAGCTGCTCTCATGCAAGACAGTAGATGCATGGCCCCATTGGTGAGACCCTCCTCCTGTGGATACAAGAGACCAAACCCATGTGACTTCCTATTACTGCGAAATAGTGGTTGAGTGAGAGAGATATTTGCAGCGGCAGAAACTGAGTGGTACCAACACACTACTTTCCCTCTATAAATAGGAGCCTCGTGTTCTAGGATTTCCATCAATCCAACATAGCCATTTCTCATTCTTCTGGAGAAATTAAAGCCAAGAAGCCAACCATGGCACCCAGCAAGAGTATTAAGAGTGTGGTCATTTGTGTTCTCATACTGGGTTTAGTTCTGGAGCAGGTCCAGGTGGAGGGAAAAAGTTGCTGCAAGGACACGTTAGCTAGAAACTGCTACAACACTTGCCGTTTCGCGGGTGGTTCCCGTCCAGTCTGCGCAGGTGCTTGTCGTTGTAAAATCATAAGTGGTCCAAAATGCCCTAGTGACTATCCTAAACTGAATCTTCTCCCTGAATCCGGTAAGAGATATCATTGTTATTCTTTTCAACTTGTTCATAATGACCTGCTAACATGAAATTATTTACATACTTATTGTTCAAATTACTTTGGCAGGTGAACCAGATGTCACTCAGTACTGCACCATTGGATGCAGGAATTCTGTCTGTGACAACATGGACAATGGTAATTTTAATTTACCACATTTTTATATTTTTTATTCATCTCATAGAAAACATTTGTGTTCTAGACATACATAACGTCAACTATTTTGTAACAGTTTTCCGTGGCCAAGAGATGAAATTCGACATGGGACTCTGCAGCAACGCATGTGCCCGTTTCTGTAATGATGGTGCAGTCATTCAGTCTGTTGAAGCCTAATCATGCCTTCTTGTGCATGATTTCTATGGCCAAGGTCGTATTGTCATTTTGTCTTGAATAATCTTGATACCATCAGCTGTATGGAAGCCAATGTATCATCTTACTTATGTATTTGTCTTTTTCCCTTGTTCCAATAAGAGTCGCCACGATGAATCTATTTGTACCCTTGGCTTAATATAAAAGTTCCATGGATATATTATGTGATACACTACAATTTTCAAATTTTCCGATGTTGTTTCATGTATATCAATCGTTTTATATTAAGTCCCCACATTTTGAGATTATATTTACCTTTGAACATATGAGCTATCATGTTTTTACCGTGAAAGTTTTTTCACCACTAAATATTAATTAGGCGTTACACGATATAAAGGAACTCAAAGGGCCATCAATTGGCTAGTCGAACAGAATGTTGCTAGCAGGAAATTAATGGTAATCACCAACATGTTTTGCGTATTTTAGGACAACTATGATCACTAAGGGAGGAGGGGCGGTCGGTGGAGACATATAACTTTGATTGCTAACTCGTTAGGCCACGACGAGCGTATATAACCACCAAATTGCCCCTTAAAATTTGAAAAATTCTAGTGTTCTAGGGAATTTCTATACATTGTTTGGCGATGACCCAAATCGTCGCACAATAATAGTATATCCAGCTATATTTTTGTGTCGATTGTATTTCCTTTTGAGCATCTTGAATCTAACATTATAGACTTGTGCGCCCTCATATTTGTGGCCTTGTAAAAGGGAGATATGGATTTGGACTACAAACCAAATGAAAATGAGAGTATGTTCATAGAGTCACTTTAAGTAATACTCCAAATAAAAAACGCAGTGACCTCGACTGTGTTTCGGTCACAAAACTGATCAAAATTAGTTACTGGAGATAGTTCTATGCACAAACCAACCCTAATAATACTCATAGTTTGTTTCTTGTTCACTGGACGTATCTATGATAATACTTAAGAAAAAACTTCATGTGACTCTATATACTGGGGCATCTCACGCGTATATATTTCTTTATTCTGAATATTTCTTTAATGAAGTGCGGGTATGCAATATAAATTTGTTTCTTTGTTTGAGAATATGTATGTAGGGTATTCACATGCTAGCACACTCATGGTAATAATATGGGATGCTTGAATACTCGTGGTACACGAGTATACAATAGGCAAGGATGATGTGTGCTAATCTCGTTATGTATAAATAAGTTAAGCCGTCAGGGCCGACAGCGCAATCACTTGTAAAAGCATCCCTAGCAGATCCCGAATAAGAGCATCCCTAGCATATCCAGAATAAAAGCATCCTTAGCAGATCCCGAATAGACAATAGAGACGATAGATTTTTTTTTCTTGCCACAAAGGGATGATAGAGATGTGAGAGACAAGAATAAAAGCATCCCTAGCAGATCCCGAATAATGCCCCGACCTGTAAAACAACCGTAAAAATACGAGTCCATGCCGAAAAAGTTACCCGATAAGACCCCTCAAACGCGTCGGACCCCTTCTTGCTGCCTCGGCTGGTCGAAAAGTTGCATATCGGCGACTGTTTGTCGTGCCTGTGGGATCTAACATTCCCGGCCACCAGCGGCTGCGCCCAGCCATGGATTGGTCGCGGAGCACTACGCAGAGTCCTGGAAAAGCGCCAGTGCCGCATGCAGGTACTGGATCGTCTTCTAGTCGTCATCGTTGGTTTGCCAGCAAGGCCTCGGTCGACCGTCGACCAGGCTCGGTGCTCGTGCAGCGGCTCGTCGGCTTGCCGATGCCGCTCATACAGTGCGACGATTGCACAGAGACAGTGTTGCGGCTCACATCTAGCTAGTATGCGACAACACCTCGAATGCGTATTCTTTAAATGCAATAACGACGGTTTATATCCTTCTTTCCGTTCCTCAAAGATTTGGTAAATCATTATGTATCCAATGTCTTTGCAGAAAATAAAGAAGCAAAAAAATGTGTTTTCATGCTTCAAATTAAAATGCAAATAACAGATTTACGGGTCGGTGGTGGACAACGACCGAGAAGCCGTTTTTCCGTAAACTGTAAACAACTTTTTGGTTCGCTGATATATGGGGTCTGCTAAAGATGCTCTAAGGGCTGCAGGATTGGTCAACAAGGAATTTGTTAGTTGGTCAGAATAATTACTGCTGATATACTGACTATCGTGTGGTGTTTTGCCTTCTCTGGCAACGTGACTTGGAAATATTTGTTGCTTAGTAGTTATTACAAAACATATTTCTACTTAGGTTGAGTCATCATTCATAGCTGGTGCGTACACTGAAATACCGAAGTTGCACTTAGATCTAGGCTCCTAGATATGAAATTTTACTGTCCTACTTCATGACGATAGTAGCTTCTCTCTAGGAATTAGTATTCACAAATTAGTATTCACAATAAAAAAATATGTCTTCACAATAAAAAATGATTTTAAATGAAAATCTTGCATAAAATATGCTGTCTAAATTGGACAAACAATATGCCCTCTTTCACTTGGTCGGTAAGCCAGATGGAACACTGAAATTTAATTAAGTCAAGAGCTTGGCAAGCCAGATACAAACACTCAAATCTAAATCACCTTTTACTAGTTTAAGTCACCATTTTCAAATCTAATTAAGTCATCATTTATAAATCTCAGCAACCAGCTCAGCCATGAATTAATAATTATAGTATGCACTGCATTCTACTACTAAAAAGGATGAGGTGACGAGTCACTCCTATATGCTTTGGTCACTCGTTTTAATTTATTAACCAAATTCAAGGTCAACAAAGACTGCATGGAAAGGTTGGGACTGAAGGCGCATCAGAGTACACCACCATGACGAGTAGCTGCATTATCCTGTCCAAGAGCGGGTTCAATGCTTGTTTAAAAAACTACCTCTGGCATCTCCAATTGAAGAAATGGCGTTGCTGCCTTCTCATCCATGGATGATAGGAATCCACTATGCCATCGCTAGAGAGAAAATAGATAAGAGAGAATGGAATTTGCATTGGTTGCCGATTGGAGAAAGATGACAACAATCAAAGGCAAGTTAACTGCAATCACATGGTCGACGTCGCCTCTTTAGTTTTTTTGGGTTAATTGAGTACAATAGGTACTTAGCGTAATTTATAAAGATATAGAATTTGCGCATGGTACTTTTTTGTTAAAAAATGGAAGAACACCCTTTTCTACTGGTGATCCCACATATGTGGTGGCTCCCTAAAATGTAATCAATAGTCTTGCGTGATTCACGTATGAGTTTGGCGTCTATAGGCATGCATTATTCCTGCCCATATTATGATTGTATATTATTGATTTATATACGCAAGTAAGTACAAAGTGATGGAACATGTCATCAATTTAATAGCAGCTTTATGCGGGACCGCAACATACACTTCTACCAGTAAGATTGGTAACTTCTAAAGAAAAATGTTATTTGGGCATCTTTTCACATTTTTTGCGTTGCTATTTGGGTTTAAGATATTTGTTTCTTCATGAATGCTTTGTTTATAGCAACTAGACAAATGCGGGAGTCCTACAAAGAGACAAATAAAAAGGTGAAACACGCACGGACATAAAATCTAGATCAACAGGTGTACTAAGAGACGAATGCATACGTGAAACATGCAAGCCAACTTTCTAGGCTCCTTATCATGTTGGTGTTTCAATAGTGATGGGAGGCTGCGTCCTACTAAAAGATCTAAGCAATAAGACTTCCATATAATAAAAATGCAAAATTGTTTCGGCTGGTTGGTGGTTCATAATTTCTCTTAAGTTATTAGAGATCTGAGTATGGGCTCTGAAGTTTTGAGATGGTCCCTGTATGGTGTGGACCAGCGGGTTGGCATGTAAATGTGATATAGTACTCTAACCTATATATCCATCTATTATCTACTAAAATAAAAATACAAATATAAAATAGGGAAATAGGCTAGAAATCCAGACATTAACCAGCAACATATGACCATTATTCAAATTATGTATGAAATAGTCTATGGATATAAAAGTTCCAAAATTATTACTTACCTATGACCATTATTTAGTATGCAGAAGATTATTGACTGCACGGTGGCAAGAAAGAGATGAAAACAAAAGGGTTATTTAGTAAACATAAGGTTGTTTTTGCCAGTGCATGTAACTAGTATTCAATTGCTGCGTGTAGTGATTAGTTGGGTAATGGGTCTATTACCAACAATACACTATTCAATCCATCCAGTAAGGGTTGCAGTAGCCAGAAACGATGTTGTCTTTCAGCTCACCTCCATTATTATGGATCACGGAGTCATCACCTCCATTATTGTGGATCACGGAGTCATCACCTCCACAGTTCTGGACCATGCGTCAGTTTTTGTAATGAGGGTGCAGCCCTTCAACCCGTTGAAGCCTAATCATGCATTCTTATGCATGATTTCTATGGCCAAGGTCGTATTGCCATTTCATCTTCAATAGTATTGGATACCACCAGTTGTATCAAAGCCTATGTTGCATCTTACGTATGTATTTATGTTTCTTACTTGTTCCTATAAGAGTCGTCACAGTGAATCTATTTGTACCCTTGGCCAATCAATATAAATGATTCATGCATATATTAAGTGATATATTGTAATTTTTACATTTTTTATATTTTTTCCTCTAAATCAATCCTTTTATATTACGACCATGTGTTTTCATATTCTATTCAACAATCAACATATGAGCTATCATGTTGTTACCATGAAAGTTTTCTCCACTAAGCTTTAATTAGGTATCATAGATATACATGAACGTAAAGTTTGATCAAGTAGCTAGTTGAACAGAACTCGAAATTTGAATAGGAGGATGGAGTGACAGAAATGATAGTTCCTCGGTTGACAAGTTCTCGCATAAAGTCTAAATATCGAGCCAAGAGGAAGTTATGGCTATGGTTGGGTATTTACCCTAATAAATCTTAGGATTTGTGTATTATTTTCTAAAAGCACAATCAAAGTATATATGAGTCACTGGTCTCTCATGACATAATATCTTACTTGGGAAGGCAAGCAATTTAATTTATTTTCTACAGAAAAATATTGGTTGGAAACAATTTTTCATAATATACTTGAATCTAGATTGATGTGTAAGGATTAAGGAAGATAACTATGTAGCTCGCAAATCACGTTAAATAGCCATAGTTTAAGCGTGTGAATGCAAAAATAACTAGCCGGACGCCCCCACCCCTTTTACTAGCCTTTATAAAATAAGCTCAGTATCTCTTACTCCCTCCGTTCTAAAATTTGTGTCTTAGATTTGTCTAGATATGAATGTACCTAGTCATGTTTTAATATTTAGATACATTCATTTTTAGACAAACCTAAGACAAGAATTTTAGGATGGAGGGAGTATTTCCTATTGGAGGCACCTTTTAAGGATCTCTCATTAATCCACATCATCAAAATTAATTACACCATTGGATTGTGAAACATACGTAACGCGGATGACCCCATGCCACAAAAAATAGGCATCTGACATGTGAAACATTCCATTTCAGTTTTTTATAGAAAACACAACAACATGTACATGTAGAAGGACTAATCCAACACGTACATGTAAGAGTCCTGCATCACCACGTTCAAGTTCTAAGCACTAAAAATACACGTGCCTCTATCTGCCTACAGAAAAAGTAAACAAATAATGACCCGGTTATGGAAAAAACACGTGCATGTTCCATTCAAAAATTTTCAGTAGCACACACAATGAATAGTACTGAACGTTCAAGTCACAAGGATAAAAAGGCCTATATCCCGATTTCCTGAAAGACACGTGCATGTTCCCCTCAAAAATGAAAGAAGACACATATTTTTTTTATTAAAGAGTTAATGCATGATAAAGACCCATGTAAAAACCCACGTTCTGTTCCATGAAAGAAGAGACATATTCTGTTCAATTCGTTTATCTAATATTGCATGATAAAGACCAACGTTATGGGTTGGGAAATCACACCATACAAAATATTAAATAAGAACATATACATAAAGTTGCATGCCCAAAAGAATATATATCAATATAAACCCCGTAATTTTTATTGTTATTTCAAATAGGTGTATTTTTCGCAACCATGCCCACTTAAATTGTAAATTAATTCGTAATTGTTTTTGAAGTATTACGGTATACTCAATTTTTTAATTCGATACACGAGAGATACATTCACAATCAAATGTTCTTTAGTTTAAGAGTCAGCTCTAAGCAATGCACACAGATGTGATGGAGATTATCTAAAATGCAGAAATTGCTTTGTTTTTCTTTGTCTGAGTATTTTTTCCGATGTGAATGAAGTCGGATTGTGGTTGTGCTATATTTACACCGAGCATGACAAATCAATACAATATTAGATAAACGAATTGAACAGAAAATGGAACACACATTCATGCAAAAAGTAGTCGGTAGAATAATGTTTCGAAAACAGGTTGTACTTCTTCTGATAATTTCAGTTTATTTAATATTTCCATGATTTATATATGCATCATCTTCGGAGAAAAAACAAACCCATGTGAGCCACTACATCTTGATTATGGGACTCGATCATCATGATTCCCTTTTGTAAATGTATATCCGAGGAATAATATGTCATGGCCAAACTACATTTTTGTTGGCCAGAACATAAATTATTTTATATTATATTTTCGTACATATTTTTGACTCTTTTATATGACAAAATTTAATTATCGTAGTAGTATGCAATTACTGAACAATATTAAAAAGGACTATATCTAGCCCGTGCAGAAGCACGGGTTGATGGCTAGTTAACCTAATCCAACAACACTTGATTAGTATGATAGGATATAAAATTTTAGCCGTCTTATGCACGTCGATAAAACCACATATACTGAGCCTTGCGAAATACCCGTGTAGTTGTAATACTCATGATGCCATTGAATGAGTCTAGTACATCCATTAATTACTGACGTGCATCCTGCTGGACGCTGGAGTAGCATGAAGATGTGATGGACAAAATAATTGACGAATCTTAACTACGTTGTGTGTCGATTTTTTGTTTGTGTTATTAAGATCTATGTTAGTTCCCATAATTTGCTGGTTCCATACAAGTTTAGACCTACGATCTTCAATAATTGCAAGGAACCACCACACGTGTGCCATCACTAGTACACAAGCTAGTTTTTATTCCGTTTTTGAAAGCACCGCCCACAAATTCTATAATTGTAGACTGCACAGGCCCACTCATTTCGCTTTATTAATAAAATTGAAGGTCAACAAGTATTACACGGAGAGGTTGGGGACTGAAGGATATTACGAGCAGTTACACCCCGGCCGTTGGATGTCCTTCTCCACATTAGCATGAGAGTGCACCGCCACGACGAGCGGCTGTTTTATCTTGCTCGACAATGAGTTCAAACTAGAGCAATGCTCGTTAAAAAAAACTACTTCTACCATCTCCATTTTAAGTGTCTTTCTCCACCATGGCCGATAGGAATCAACTATGCCATCGCCAGAGAGAAAAGAGAGAAAAGAGACTGGAGTTTTCATGGGCCGCCGATTGGAGAAATATGACAACCAACAAAGGCGCTTTAACGGCCATCACATGGTCATGGTCGTCACTTTACCTATTCTTTGGTTAATTGAGTCAAACATGCAATTGGTGTAATCTTTACAGTAATAGAATTAGCTTTTTTTGCAAAAAACAATGAAGAACAAACTTTTTTTTCCGTGTTTCCATATGTGGGGTGGTTCCCTACAGTTGAGTCAATAAATTAGTCGGTTGTCTTGCGTGATTCTCGTGCGATTTTGTCGTGTATTGGCATGCATTATTGCTGCCCATATTGTGGTTGTATATTATTTATTTGGAGATGCAAGTAAGTAGAAAGAGATGGTGCATGTCTTGAATGAACTAGCAGCTTCATGCCGGACCCGCAACTTGCATTTCTACGAGTGAGTATGGTAAAAAAAATGTTATTCGGGCAGGCATTTTTGCGTTGGTATTTGGGTTTAAGGTATTTGTTGCTTCATGAATATTTGGTGTCTACCAACTAGACAAATGCGGAAGTCCAACAAAGAGAACAATACATACATGAAACACGCACAAGCATACAACCTAAATCAACGGAGTTACTAAGAGACGAATGCATATGTGAAACACGAAAGAGAGCCTTCTACCCTCGTTAACATGTCGGTGTTTCAATATGGGATCAGGATGGCGATGTACGGCTGTTCCTACTAAAAATATATCAAAACAATAAGACTTCCATATAATAAGAAATGGAAAATTGTTCGGTCTTGTTGGTGGTTCATAGTCCCGGTTGGTAAGGGCCTATAGCCCGGTTTATCAACCGGGACTATTAACTTGGGACTAAAGACGCCTCCCCCTTTAGTCCCGGTTTGCTACAAACCGGGAATAATACCTTTCCACGTGGCTGACAGCGTGTGTGGCGTGGCCGGGATCTTTAGTCCCGGTTGGTAACATCATCTGGGACTACAGGCTATGGTGATTTTGGGTTTTGGGGTTTATTGTTTACTTTTGCTTTTTATTTTATGTTTTCTATTTAATTTTTTTTCATTTAAAACATATCTTACGCTAGTACATACCGTACATGTTATGCATATATCATAAGATATCTCGAAGGACCAATCATATATCATAGAATTTCGAGAGGGACCATATATATGCATGCACATATTATATAACACACCCATATATATATATATATATATATATATATATATATATATATATATATATATATATATATATATATATATATATATATATATATATAATTTCTCCTACAACTTGCGGATCCATTACATGCATGCATTAATTGGTGAAGTGGTATTCTCCTTTCGGATCTATAACCTACTCCAGCAAAAATCCCGAAAATTAATCTTTGAAACGCTCGTATGCGTTCCGTTCGGAGGAGTTCCTCACGCTTCTCCAAAATCTTTTAAATAACGAGACCAATATGAATATTTTATATGGGCGTATATATAGTAGGTGAGGCGTGTCGCACATACCCCGACAGTTGCCGCAATATTCACACTTCCAATATTCATCGTCAGACATTTCCTGTTTTAATGTGGTAAATGTGTAAACAACAACCGTGACACTATACTAATGGCGCACCAGGCAGTGCGCCATTAGTATAGCCCATGGTGCTCCATTAGTATGCCTCCCAGGGCATATATAGTAATGGCGCACCAGGCAGTGCGCCATTAGTATAGCCCATGGTGCTCCATTAGTATGCCTCCCAGGGCATATATACTAATGGTTCACCAGGCAGTGTGCAATTAGTATAGCCCATGGTGCTCCATTAGTATCTGGTATTCTGGCATATATATGTTTTGTTTCAAAACCACAAATTCAACAGCACATAACATATATGTCAAATATATAATACATAACATGTGTCCAATAGTTTTACTGATCCACAACACATAACATATATGCAAAGTTGCATAACAAATTTCATGATCCATATATCAAAATTCGATAGTATCCATACATCCATAATTCCATAGCATCCATATATACATATAGTTCCATAGCATCCATACATACATAGCTCCATAGAAAATATAATACACAACGATGCTTTGCGGGCATTAGTAAGTAATATTTGGCACTAAATCAAATGCCTTCATGTCCAGATCGTAGTTCAAAGAGCATCCGCGTGGCAACCTACAAGATGAAATCATCAACATGTCAAATTTAACACTCTAAACCATGAAGATCTTCAAAGAATGGTCTCTAATTATAAATTTGGTCTTCAAATTGGTCAAATGATCTCTACTTACATGTTTTCAGCAACAATGCTAGTGATGCAGAGGCGAAAAGTGCAACCTCTAGCAAATTACAACACTTGAAAAGCATAGAGATTTCTATTGATAAATAGATAGGAGTAGAGGATACATCCTATGCAGATCCTATGAGTGCATTTAGACTTTGACCGTGATCTCTTCCTATACTTCATACTCTACACAGAATGAATGTTTCATCATATATATATGTGAATGAGGTAGATGGGTCTCTTAAAAGTTTTAAATACAGATATATGGTGTAAAAGTTTTAAAAGCTACAAACAAAAGTATATCTTATCAGCAGAAGAGTACCAAGCAAGCAGGAAATTTTCATCACCAATTGACAGGACAAGGAGTGGCATCTCTGGAAGGGGGCCGTCCCAAACTGAAGCCATTGTAGACGGTCTGGATGGGAGCTTCATGGTGAATCACTCATGAACATGGGTGTCTGGATAGAGAAGCCATTGTAGACGGTCTGGACCACAACTCGTGCTGGAAACTGAAGCCTGTGCAAACTATGGGACAACAACAGGAGGCCTAGTGAGTACATGAAAGTCCTGGCCAATTAGAGAGTGGCACTGAAGTGCAGGAAAAGTGGAAAATTGTAAACGGAATTCAGTTGGATGATCGGACAAAGATGCAACCTGATCTATTTTATTGTAATGCTCAAACAATGTATTTGTTAACATGAAAACCAGCCAGAAGTTTTTAACTTATCCTTCCACAACTTCCCTCGAGGCCTGGACCTCAAACCAACTACAGAGCACCAAATTAAACTTTCTCATTATGAAGACAAGGTGAAAACTCTCAATAAAGTGTTCATGCGTGCAACAACCTGCTGGATTTTAATAATCAATCAAACATAATCCTATTAGTTAATAGCAAAGGCATGCAGCTACAGCCACCAAGCACCTCTTGTAGCTGTAGCTGTTGGCCCGGCAGATGAAATCACCATGTTTGATGTTAGGTATTCATCATGAGCAGGCTAAATGGTCGACCAAAATGAGACATTACGAATGAAAGGTGTAGGGTGTCGTAGTGGCATTGACAGCCAAAGGATCTTAGCATGTTGCATGGACTTCTTCTTTGGCCTAGGTTTACAATTTCACTGACATAAGCTAGGTGTTTTATTTTCATTTCTAACCTCACCAAATGGATGTTTCCAAATTTGAGTTTTATTTTGTGATTTAATTGACTGGAATAACAATACAATTTTCGTAGTGTCCCACATGCAGACTAGAACATAAAAACATTATAACAGTAAAATGTACTTACGTTAAGAATGGTACTTCTCTACTAATTTTATTAGTTCCGAATGTACTCCATGGGAAGCAAGGACCTTCAATAATAGGTGAATCCATTTATCATCGTTTACATGATTGATTTCGAATGCCTTGAGATGTTTTGATACCAAAACCGGTATCCAACTGACTGATTGTATGTCAAAATAAATTATACGTATTAACTATTGAGTTGCAGTGATCAAATGAATTTAATTTAACCTAATAAATCTCTTGTACTTCCCTCCATCCAAAAATTATTTATCCCTGGGTATTATATCATCCAGCCAGATTTTTTTCCTAGATATGTTATCAATTGGAACTAGCCAATTTTCAATTTGGATAATTCCTACAAGCTGTTATGAACAATTTTTTACAGCAGTTGGAAGGTCAAAGCATATACCTGAGAGCCCCAATCATCTGGATATTTGGTCGGGTTATATCAGATTTTGCCCTTTTATTTTTCAGCAATTGGACAACTTCTGATGTTGCCTTGGCTAATAGATCATCTGAGAAACATGGAGCAAGTGATGCTGCCACATAAAGCTCACACATTAGTCACTGTAAATAACTAAGGTTGTTCAGTCATTTGCAAGCATGAACAATCAAAATAATTGCAAAATGTATTCAGGCATACCTATGCACGAAACTGACTTTTTTGTGACACTTGGTTGAGTAGAGCTCAGCTGGGTTAAAAGTGAAGTGAGCATAAACGCATGATCTTTCGTGATCACGTTGCCGAATCTATGAATCACATCACCTAATATATCAAGACATTCACATTTAATTTCAGCACTCTTTCCCTGTCAACAAAAGAAGAAATGTATCAAGACAATTGCATTTAATTTTAAAAAAACTGATGAGCCATGAAACAAGTACAAACATTTTTTATGTTACAAACCCTTGAAACCTAGAAATGTATTTACAAGTTTCATTTTCATAAGCATATGGTACGTTTGTCGAACAATTATGCTTCCAGATAATAGAACAAGAGGCCACAGATAATGGTAAGAAGAAATGAAAGTAAACCAAATGCTACCAATCAGCCCTAATTAAAGGATATATTGAACATTCACAATAAATTCATGCAAACTGTGTACCTGTGTACGTAATTTATTGATGATTTTCCAGCTAATACTTAAGTTAATATTGCATTAACTTTTCTGTGGAACATCTGAATAAGTTAAAACTTAAGGGGCCTACTGATAACCAAGGGAAATTCAGGCAGCAATAAAACAAACTAAAAACTTACATTGGTGACACCATTAATTAGCTGCGGGGCAAGAGAAACTAAAATATTTTCAGAAAGTGATGCCATAGTAAATTCCACAATGATTGTCTTCAGAGCTATACTGGCAATATCACGATGCTGCTCCTTTCCATTGAGTAATTTATCACAAAGCTTGTCGGTCATCTCCACTATTCTATTCACGCTTGCCTTCTTAACAAGTGGAGCCAAGCTAACCAATAAAAAAATAAGAGTAAATTTAGTGAATGTATAGAAAAATAATCGGTAATCAAATTTCTCTGCAAAAAAGTAACCCAGCAGATCCAATAATTGATGCATAAGAAAACATAACAAACTTTAAAAAATATTATTATAGCAAATGAATAAGCAAGGAATGATGCCATCTTAAGATAAAATAGCAGGCTAATGCATCTGACAGGTACTACAACATAGCGAGTAGCATTATAAGAATGTTCACAAATTCTAGCAGGACGGAGGTGGTAATAATCAACAATAACAAGATATTAACATGCAAAATCCTTACTTCCCCAATCCGACACATGATAAGATATTAACATGCAAGCATGATAAGACATCAAGAACACAAACAATGGATTAAATAAGAAAGTATTTTACAGGAAAGGTACCATTTCACAGCTAAACCAGAAACATCTCCTGAAGTATCTTCCAGTTGCTGAAGAACAATATCAGTCAACTTTGATTCAAGGTCTTGGTCTGCTTTGAAACTCTCTTTGTTCAACTCATTAAGCAGATCAGATGTGGCCATATATCTGTAGTCTTTATCTTTCCCTGTCATCTGAAAGCACATATACAAGGAAAAAATGTTACCGAGCAAAAACTGAGGATTCCTTATCAAGAAATGTAAATTGGTGTAATTGATACCTTCTCCAAGATGCCAGTTATGTTCATATTCGCCATTGCACCAAACCTGAGTTCAAGTCCTCTTCACGAAGATATTCGGTAGTCTAAATAGCAAATTAAGCAATGAGAAATGTTCAATTGCTGACAGCCTAACAGCATCTGTGTTGCTAAGTGCATAGATTTTAAAGATGTGCCAAACCAAACAGAATCGGTACAGGATGCATTCTGTTGCGAGTAGGACAAGTACGCTAGATGGAGAAAAAACAGGCAGAAAAATATTTATAAACAATCTAATGTGCAGATCAAACACCTGACGACTCGTTTCATAGTTCATACCTATGTAGATCAAACAACAGAAAAGAAAGCATTCTACATGATGTTACTGTTTTCGCCCTAAACAACTAATTAAACTAATTGGTAAACAAGATTAAAAAAGGCATAAATCTCTGTGTCAAGCAATTTAATACTTCGAACAAGACATATATGAACGACATTAACACTTGTTCATTTATATACTTCTAACACCACCAACAAACCAAAATTAGCACAACATAAAGTCCCCTGTGCAATTACATACATCACATAAACCGTATGCAAATCCCCCGTGCTAAACATGAGTTTTGAGTACACAACAATGACGTTATTAATACGGTAACAGAGGAAATTTCAAACCAAAATCGCTCACACAAAGGGGTTCTCTCGACCCGACACATGACAAATCAGCGTAATAAAAGTTATGCCATCAGAGAGCAATGACGTGTCGTGCAGGCCACGACTCAGGACTAACCATGCTGACCCATACCATTGGCCCCGACTCCCAGACCACTTCAGCGTCAAACCGAGAGAAACAACAAGCCTAAGCTTAACCCAGTAAACCCAGGTCAAGCACACCAGATGAACAGCAGCGGTTGAATTACACACCTATTTATATAATTACATCCATATAAATGAACCAAGCCGGTTATACACCATCATCTAAGATAAACATCACGTGAGTCTCTAACAAATTAGTATAGAAAGGTATGGCGTCAGACTTGGTATCACATAAACATATAAACATTGTTTGCGTCAGATTTGGCATGGCATCAAATTTAGACGTCATTTGCGTCAGTTTTAGCATCAGATCAGCCCTATTAGCAGTTTCCAGATCAAAATAGCTTCAGAGTAAGCAAATCAAACCAAAAACAGTGCTCATCGAGGGGAGGAGGACTTTGGGGAACGGGAGCTTCACCCCCCACAGCCAGCAATTATGTGCAACTAACTGGAGAGGGAGTGGATAGGAGGAGGGGGAGAGGGCGATGGGAGAAGGATGAGGGGGAGGGGAGGGCGGCAGAGCAGTCCCTGCTCTCCCGAGCGCGCAGGGGGAGGACGCGCTGAACCTTCGCAGCGACGACAAAACGTGCCGTCGAAGAGTCGGCGAGATCCGCAGGGCGTCGAGAGTCGCACGAGAGAGAAGGAGGGGTGGGGGGAGCGGAGGAAGATGGGGAGCGTGAAGTCGACGGGGAGGAGAAGCCTAGCTCTTTCAGCGCAGGCGAGGGCGCAGGGGCAGAGGACGGGGTCGATCTGCCGCCGAGAGCTCCGAGGGCGGCGGGACGAGGGCGGCGCGGTGACCCCTGAAGGCGAGGGAGGCGCCTGCGAGGGCGGCGGGGCGAGGGCTGGGCCCGACGACGCCTGGTCACCATTGCGGCGGGACGCGGCGCACCGGCGGGTGGGGCGGGGAGGTGGCGTTGGAGCCGCGAGCGCCGAGGCCGCCCAGCTCTAGAGATCCATCTGCGGGTGGGGGACGAGGCCGCGCGACGGGGATGCAGCTAGCCGACGGCACGGGGGAGGGGGTGGGGGTGGAGAGAGAGAGAGAGAGTGGGCACAGGAGAGAGAGTGGCAGGTTGGATTTGGGAGAGGAGAGGCACTGCCGGTTAGCAATGGCGCACCCCCGAGCGGAGCGCCATTAGAACTTTTTTTTGATCGCAATGACACATCGTCATGCAGTGCGCCATTAGTAATCTTTTTTTATATAGTAATGATGCATCCCAGAGAGGTGCGCCATTAGTAATCTTTTTTTTGGATAGCAACGGCGCACCCCAGAAAGGTGCGCCATTAGTAATATTATTATTTTTGGATAGCGATGGCGCTCGGGGGGGGGGGGGGGGAGGGAGGGGGTGGGAGAACCCGTCAAAACTCGCAGTTTTGGCCTATTGTGGCCAGTTTTGTATGCTATTAGTAACTGATTTTGGGTCCCACTACGATCCCAACGTTTCAAGAACCCCGGGGTGCGGTTACGTAGAACTCGTCAAAACTCGCAGTTTTGGTCTATTCCAGCTAGTTTTGTATGTTAGTACTCCCTGATTTTGGGTCCCACTGCGGTGTGAATATTTTGGGAATCCCAGGGTCCGGTTACGGGGAACTCGTCAAAACTAGCAGTTTTCTCCTATTCTGGCCAGTTTTCTCTGCTCCTAGTCACTGACTTCTGGTCCTGCGGTGATCCGAACGTTTCGGGAACCCCGGGGTCCGGTTACGTGCAACTCGGCAAAACTCGTAGTTTTAGTCTATTCCGGCTAGTTTTGTATGTTAATACTCCCTAATATTGGGTCCCGTTGAGGTCCGAACATTTCGGGAACCCTATGGGCCGGTTACGGGGAACTCGTAAAAAATCGCAGTTTTGGCGTATTGTGGACAATTTTGTATGCTATTGCTCATTGATTTTGGGTCCCGCTACGATCGGAACGTTTTGCGAACCCGGGAGTCCGGTTACATGGAACTCGTCAAAACACGCAATTTTGGCCTCTTCCGGTCCATTTTGTATGCTATTAGTCAGTGATTTTGGGTCCCGTTATGGGGAACTCGTCAAAACTCGCAGTTTTGGCCTATTGTGGCCAGTTTTGTATGCTATTTCTCACTGATTTTGGGCCCCGCTGCAATCCAAAAGTTTCAGGAACCTCGGGGTCCGGTTATGGGGAACTCGTCAAAACTCGTAGTTGGGGCCTATTCCGGCCGGTTTTGTATGCTATTAGTCCTTGATTTTGGGTACCGTTGCGATCCGAACGTTTCGTGAACCCCAAGGTCCGGTTATGGAGAACTTGGCAAAACTCGCACTTTTGGCCTATTTTGGCAATTTTTGTATGCTATTAGTCACTGATTTTGGGTCCCACTACGATCCGAATATTTCGAGAACCCCGGGGTTCGGTTACGTGGAACTCGTCAAAACTCGCAGTTTTGGTCTATTCCAGCTTGTTTTGTATGTTATTACTCCCTGATATTGGGTCACACTGCGGTGTGAACGTTTCGGGAACCCCAAAGTCCGGTTACGGGGAACTCGTCAAAACTCGCAGTTTTGGCCTATTCTGGCTAGTTTTGTAGGCTATTACGCACCGATTTTGGGTCCTCCTACAATTCGATTTTTTCGGGAATCCTGGGGCTCGATTAAGTAGAACTCGTCAAAACTCGCAGTTTTGGCCTATTCTGGCCAGGTTTGTATGCTATTGGTCACTGATTTTGGGTCCTCCTGCGATCCTACCGTTTCGGGAACCCCAGGGTCCGGTTACGGAGAACTCGTCCAATCTCACAGTTTTGGCCTATTCCGACCAGTTTTCTATGCTACTAGTCACTGATTTTGGGTCCCGATGTGATCCGAACGTTTCGGGAACCCCGTGGTCCGGTTACGGAGAATTCGGCAAAACTCGCAGTTTTGGCCTATTGTGGCCGGTTTTGTATGCTATTAGTCACTAATTTTGGGTCCAACTACGATCCGAACGTTTTGGGAACCCCGGGGTCCGATTACGTGGAACTCGTGAGTACTCGCAGTTTTGGTCTATTCCGGCTAGTTTTGTATGTGAGTACTCCCTGATTTTGGGTCCCAGTGCGGTGTGAACGTTTTTGGAACCCCAAGGTCCGGTTACGGGGAACTCGTCAAAACTCGTAGTTTAGTCCTATTCTCGCTAGTTTTGTATGCTATTACACACCAATTTTGCGTCCTCCTCCGATTCGAACGTTTGGGAACCCCGGGGTCCCGTTATGTAGAACTCGTCAAAACTCACAGTTTTGGCCTATTCTGGCCAGGTTTGTATGCTATTAGTCATTAATTTTGGGTCCTCCTTGATCCGAGCGTTTGAGGAACCCCGATGTCCGCTTATGGACAACTCGTCAAAACTCGCAGCTTGGCATATTCCGACCAGTTTTCTATGCTACTAGTCACTAATTTTGGGTCCCACTGTGATCCAAACGTTTCGGGAACCCCGGGGTCCGGTTACGGAGAACTTGGCAAAACTCGCAGTTTTGGCCTATTGTCACTACAGGAATCAGCTTCTTTGCCGTCTGCCATCACAGACGGCAACGACAATATCCCGGACGGCGAAGACAATATCACAAACGGCAAAGATTCTCACGGCCGGCCAAATTTCTGCGTCAGCCTACGACGGCATATGACCTTCTTTGCCGTCTGCTCCCCCAAAGTGGACGGCGAAGCTCTCTGCCGTCAGCTTTCCTTAGGAGTAGTCGGCAAAGTGCTCAAGACGGCAGCCGACAGGCATTGCCTCCGTTAGGGGTTAACGGAGGCTTTGCCGTCTGCCTCCCCCTCCATCTTTGCCGTCTGCCTCCCCGTCCATCTTTGACGTCTGCCTTCTCCTCCCCTCCCCTCCCCCTCCATCTTTGTCGTCTTCCTCCCCGTCCATCTTTGCCGTCTGCCTGCTCCTCCCCTCCCCCTCTCTCCACTCTTTGCCATCTGCCTCCTCCTCCCCCCTCCTCTGTTCCCTCTTCTTTGATGTCTGCCCACCCTGGAGGCTGACGGCGAAGAGACTACATAGACACCCCAGGATGCACAGCTGGGTGCCATGTGGCACCTTTGCCGTCTGCCAGCTGATGGCACAGGTCTTTGCCATCAGCTGGCAGACGGCAAAGAGCCCATATAGTTCTTGTTTTCTTTGTTTTATATTATTTCACATCACACACACACACACACACACATATATATATATATATATATATATGTATATATATATTTGACAGCATATTTATATAATTCACCACACATATATGATATATAGTTCACCACACATATACTTGCCAACACATATATATAATTCACCACACATATCTATAATTCACCACACATATATGATTCACCAATGTACATCCCCATATATCCAAAGAACAAACATACCAAGTATTGCACTGTTTATCCATATATACATATACATATAGTTCGACATTGTTCATCAACTCAAATGAAAACTATATGATATACATATAAAGTTCATCCATCGACATTGTTCAACTCCATGAATGCCAGCTTCCATGCATGTAGTCTATCCAATCTGCAAAAATGTGAATAAGAAAGTTAGAAGAAGAACAAAATATGATGTTTTTCAGCTAATTATGTCATTTTTAGCAGAAAACAAGCTAAGTATATATGTGTGGTGAACTATATATCATTTCTTGGAGCTAAATTAGCTAATTATGTCTTTTTTGAGCTAACGGGCTAATTATGTCATTTTAGAGGAAAACAAGCTAAGTATATAATATTAATGAGCTAACCAAGGTTCTTATGCCATTTTGAGCTTATTATGGCATTTTGGAGCTAAATGGGCTAATTATGTCATTGTTGGGTTAATTGAAGCAAGGATAATATGAAAGAGGAGAAGAAAGAGGAGGAGGAGGAGAAGAAGGAGAAATCAAGAAGAAGGAGGAGAAGGAGGAGGAGGAGAAGGACTAGAAGGTCCTTGGCCTTCTCCTCCTCGTCCTCCTCCTCTTTCTCCTTCTTCTCTTCTTCTTCTTATTCTTCTTTCTTTTCAATTTGCCTATTTCTTCTCCTCTTCTCCTCTTGTTGGAGCTAAATTACCTAATTATGTCTTTTTCAGCTAAATGGGCTAATTATCCCATTTTAGAGGAAAACAAGCTAAGTATATAATATTAATGAGCTAACCAAGGTTCTTATGCCATTCTGAGCTTATTATGGTATTTTGGAGCTAAATAGGCTAATTATGTCATTGTTGGGTTAATTAAAGCAAGGATAATATGAAAGAGGAGAAGAAAGAGGAGGAGGAGGAGGAGAAGAAGAAGAAATCAAGAAGAAGGAGGAGAAGGAGGAGAAGGAGGAGGAGGAGAAGGACTAGAAGGTCCTTGGCCTTCTCCTCCTCCTCCTCCTCCTCCTCCTTCTCCTTCTTCTCTTCTTCTTCTTCTCTTCTTCTTCTTCTTCTTCTTCTTTCTTTTCATTTTGCCTATTTCTTCTCCTCTTCTCCTCTTGTTGGAGCTAAATTACCTAATTATGTCTTTTTTGAGCTAAATGGGCTAATTATCCCATTTTAGAGGAAAACAAGCTAAGTATATAATATTAATGAGCTAACCAAGGTTCTTATGCCATTTTGAGCTTATTATGGTATTTTAGAGCTAAATGGGCTAATTATGTCATTGTTGGGTTAATTAAATCAAGGATAATATGAAAGAGGAGAAGAAAGAGGAGGAGGAGGAGGAGAAGACGAAATCAAGAAGAAGGAGGAGAAGGAGGAGACGGAGGAGGAGGAGAAGGACTAGAAGGTCCTCGGCCTTCTCCTCCTCCTCCTCCTCCTCCTCCTTCTCCTTCTTCTCTTCTTCTTCTTCTCTTCTTCTTCTTCTTCTTCTTTCTTTTCATTTTGCCTATTTCTTCTCCTCTTCTCCTCTTGTTGGAGCTAAATTACCTAATTATCTCTTTTTTGAGCTAAATGGGCTAATTATCCCATTTTAGAGGAAAACAAGCTAAGTATATAATATTAATGAGCTAACCAAGGTTCTTATGCCATTTTGAGCTTATTATGGTATTTTGGAGCTAAATGGGCTAATTATGTCATTGTTGGGTTAATTAAAGCAAGGATAATATGAAAGAGTATAAGAAAGAGGAGGATGAGGAGAAGAAGAAGAAATCAAGAAGAAGGAGGAGAAGGAGGAGAAGGAGGAGGAGGAGACGGTCTAGAAGGTCCTTGGTCTTCTCCTCCTCCTCCTCCTCCTCCTCCTCCTCCTCCTTCTTCTCTTCTTGTTCTTCTCTTCTTCTTCTTCTTCCTTCTTTTCATTTTGCCTATTTCTTCTCCTCTTCTCCTCTTGTTGGAGCTAAATTACCTAATTATGTCTTTTTTGAGCTAAATTTGCTAATTATCCCATTTTAGAGGAAAACAAGCTAAGTATATAATATTCATGAGCTAACCAAGGTTCTTATGCCATTTTGAGTTTATTATGGTATTTTGGAGCTAAATGGGCTAATTATGTCATTGTTGGGTTAATTAAAGCAACGATAATATGAAAGAGGAGAGGAAATAGAAGGAGGAGGAGGAGAAGAAGAAATCAAGAAGAAGGAGGAGGAGGAGGAGGAGAAGGAGGAGGAGGAGAAGGATAGAAGGTCCTTGGCCTTCTCCTCCTCCTTCTCCTTCTTCTCTTCTTCTTCTTCTTCTTCTTCTTTCTTTTCATTTTGCCTATTTCTTATCCTCTTCTCTTCTTGTTGGAGCTAAATTACCTAATTATGTCTTTTTTGAGCTAAATGGGCGAATTATCCCATTTTAGAGGAACACAAGCTAAGTATATAATATTAATGAGCTAACCAAGGTTCTTATGCTATTTTGAGCTTATTATGGTATTTTGGACCTAAATGGGCTAATTATGTCATTGTTGGGATAATTAAAGCAAGGATAATATGGAAGAGGAGAAGAAAGAGGAGGAGGAGGAGAAGAAGAAGAAATCAAGAAGAAGGAGGAGAAGGAGGAGAAGGACTAGAAGGTCCTTGGCCTTCTCCTCCTCCTCCTCCTCCTTGTCCTTCTTCTCTTCTTCTTCTTCTTCTTCTTCTTCTTTCTTTTCATTTTGCCTATTTCTTCTCCTCTTCTCCTCTTGATGGGGCTAAATAACCTAATTATGTCTTTTTCAGCTAAATGGGCTAATTATCCCATTTTAGAGGAAAACAAGCTAAGTATATAATATTAATGAGCTAACCAAGGTTCTTATGCCATTTTGAGCTTATTATGGTATTTTGGAGCTAAATTGGCTAATTATGTCATTGTTGGGTTAATTAAAAAAGGGATAATATGAAAGAGGAGAAGAAAGAGGAGGAGGAGGAGGAGAAGAAGAAGAAATTACGAAGAAGGAGGAGAAGGAGGAGAAGGAGGAGGAGGAGAAGGACTAGAAGGTCCTGGGCCTTCTCATCCTCCTCCTCCTCCTCTTCCTCCTCCTTCTCCTTCTTCTCTTCTTCTTCTTCTTCTTCTTCTTCTTCTTTCTTTTGATTTTGCCTATTTCTTCTCCTCTTATCCTCTTGTTGGAGCTAAATTACCTAATTATGTCTTTTTTGAGCTAAATGGGCTAATTATCCCATTTTAGAGGAAAACAAGCTAAGTATATAATATTAATGAGCTAACCAAGGTTCTTATGCCATTTTGAGCTTATTATGGTATTTTAGAGCTAAATGGGCTAATTATGTCATTTTTGGGTTAATTAAATCTAGGATAATATGAAAGAGGAGAAGAAAGAGGAGGAGGAGGAAGAGAAGACGAAATCAAGAAGAAGGAGGAGAAGGAGGAGAAGGAGGAGGAGGAGAAGGACTAGAAGGTCCTTGGCCTTCTCCTCCTCCTCCTCCTCCTCCTCCTTCTCCTTCTTCTCTTCTTCTTCTTCTCTTCTTCTTCTTCATCTTCTTTCTTTTCATTTTGACTATTTCTTCTCCTCTTCTCCTCTTGTTGGAGCTAAATTACCTAATTATGTCTTTTTTGAGATAAATGGGCTAATTATCCCATTTTAGAGGAAAATAAGGTAAGTATATAATATTAATGAGCTAACCAATGTTCTTATGCCATTCTGAGCTTATTATGGTATTTTGGAGCTAAATGGGCTAATTATGTCATTGTTGGGTTAATTAAAGCAAGGATAATATGAAAGAGGAGAAGAAAGAGGAGTAGGAGGAGAAGAAGAAGAAATCAAGAAGAAGGAGGAGAAGGAGGAGAAGGAGGAGGAGGAGAAGGACTAGAAGGTCCTTGGTCTTCTCCTCCTCCTCCTCCTCCTCCTCCTTCTTCTCTTCTTGTTCTTCTCTTCTTCTTCTTCTTCCTTCTTTTCATTTTGCCTATTTCTTCTCCTCTTCTCCTCTTGTTGGACCTAAATTACCTAATTATGTCTTTTTTGAGCTAAATGAGCTAATTATCCCATTTTAGAGGAAAACAAGCTAAGTATATAATATTCATGAGCTAACCAAGGTTCTGATGCCATTTTGAGCTTATTATGGTATTTTGGAGCTAAATGGGCTAATTATGTCATTGTTGGGTTAATTAAAGCAAGGATAATATGAAAGAGGAGAGGAAATAGGAGGAGGAGGAGGAGAAGAAGAAATCAAGAAGAAGGAGGAGGAGGAGGAGAAGGAGGAGGAGGAGAAGGATAGAAGGTCCTTGGCCTTCTCCTCCTCCTCCTCTCCCTCCTCCTTCTCCTTCTTCTCTTCTTCTTCTTCTTCTTCTTCTTCTTCTTTCTTTTCATTTTGCCTATTTCTTCTCCTCTTCTCTTCTTGTTGGAGCTAAATTACCTAATTATGTCATTTTTGAGCTAAATGGGCTAATTATCCCATTTTAGAGGAACACAAGCTAAGTATATAATATTAATGATCTAACCAAGTTTCTTATGCTATTTTGAGCTTATTATGGTATTTTGGAGCTAAATGGGCTAATTATGTCATTGTTGGGTTAATTAAAGCAAGGATAATATGAAAGAGGAGAATAAAGAGGAGGAGGAGGAGAAGAAGAAGAAATCAAGAAGAAGGAGGAGAAGGAGGAGAAGGAGGAGGAGGAGAAGGACTAGAAGGTCCTTGGCCTTCTCCTCCTCCTCCTCCTCCTCCTCCTCCTCCTCCTTGTCTTTCTTCTCTTCTTCTTCTTCTTCTTCTTCTTCTTCTTCTTCTTCTTCTTCTTTCTTTTCATTTTGCCTATTTCTTCTCCTCTTCTCCTCTTGATGGGGCTAAATTACCTAATTATGTCTTTTTTCACCTAAATGGGCTAATTATCCCGTTTTAGAGGAAAACAAGCTAAGTATATAATATTAATGAGCTAACCAAGGTTCTTATGCCATTTTGAGCTTATTATGGTATTTTGGAGCTAAATGGGCTAATTATGTCATTGTTGGGTTAATTAAAGCAAGGATAATATGAAAGACGAGAAGAAAGAGGAGGAGGAGGAGAAGAAGAAGAAATCAAGAAGAAGGAGGAGAAGGAGGAGAAGGAGGAGGAGGAGAAGGACTAAAAGGTCCTTGGCCTTCTCCTCCTCCTCCTCCTCCTTCTCCTTCTTCTCTTCTTCTTCTTCTCATCTTCTTTATCTTCTTCTTCTTTCATTTCATTTTGCCAATTTCTTCTCCTCTTCTCCTCTTGTTGGAGCTAAATTACCTAATTATGTATTTTTTGAGCTAAATGGGATAATTATCCCATTTTAGAGGAAAACAAGCTAAGTATATAATATTAATGAGCTAACCAAGGTTCTTATGCCATTTTGAGCTTATTATGGTATTTTAGAGCTAAATGGGCTAATTATGTCATTGTTGGATTAATTAAATCAAGGATAATATGAAAGAGGAGAAGAAAGAGGAGGAGGAGGAGGAGAAGAAGAAATCAAGAAGAAGGAGGAGAAGGAGGAGGAGGAGAAGGACTAGAAGGTCCTTGGCCTTCTCCTCCTCCTCCTCCTCCTCCTCCTCCTTGTCCTTCTTCTCTTCTTCTTCTTCTTCTTCTTCTTCTTCTTTCTTTTCATTTTGCCTATTTCTTCTCCTCTTCTCCTCTTGATGGGGCTAAATTACCTAATTATGTCTTTTTTCAGCTAAATGGGCTAATTATCCCATTTTAGAGGAAAACAAGCTAAGTATATAATATTAATGAGCTAACCAAGGTTCTTATGCCATTTTGAGCTTATTATGGTATTTTGGAGCTAAATGGGCTAATTATGTCATTGTTGGGTTAATTAAAGCAAGGATAATATGGATGAGGAGAAGAAAGAGGAAGAGGAGGAGAAGAAGAAGAAATCAAGAAGAAGGAGGAGAAGGAGGAGAAGGAGGAGGAGGAGAAGGACTAGAAGGTCCTTGGCCTTCTCATCCTCCTCCTCCTCCTTCTCTTCTTCTTCTTCTCTTCTTCTTCTTCTTCTTCTTCTTCTTCTTCTTCTTTCATTTCATTTTGCCAATTTCTTCTCCTCTTCTCCTCTTGTTGGAGCTAAATTACTTAATTATGTCTTTTTTGAGCTAAATGGGATAATTATCCCATTTAGAGGAAAACAAGCTAAGTATATAATATTAATGAGCTAACCAAGGTTCTTATGCCATTTTGAGCTTATTATGGTATTTTAGAGCTAAATGGGCTAATTATGTCATTGTTTTGTTAATTAAATCAAGGATAATATGAAAGAGGAGAAGAAAGAGGAGGAGGAGGAGGAGAAGAAGAAATCAAGAAGAAGGAGGAGAAGGAGGAGGAGGAGAAGGACTAGAAGGTCCTTGGCCTTCTCCTCCTCCTCCTCCTTGGGTCCCGCTGTGATCCAAGTGTTTCGGGAACTCCGGGGTCTGGTTACGGCAAACTTGGCAAAACTCGCAGTTTTGGCCTATTGTGGCCAGCTTTGTATGCTATTAGTCACTGATTTTGGGTCCCACTACAATCTGAACGTTTCGGGAACCCCGGGGTACGGTTACATGGAACTCATCAAAAGTCGCAGTTTTCGTCTATTCCGACCAGTTTTGTATGTTATTATTCCCTGATATTGGGTCCCGCTGCTGTCCAAACGTTTCGGGAACCCAATGGTCCGGTAATGGGGAACTCGTAAAAAATCGTAGTTTTGGCCTACTATGGCAGTTTTGTATGCTATTGCTCACTGATTTTGGGTTCCGCTGCGATCAGAACATTTCGGGGACCCCGGTGTTTTGGCCTATTCCGTCAAAACACATAGTTTTGGCCTATTCCGGCCCATTTTGTATTCTATTAGTCACTGATTTTGGGTTCCGCTGTGATCCGAACATTTCGGGAACCCCAGGGTCCGGTTACGGGGAACTCGTCAAAAATCGCAGTTTTGGCCTATTGTGGCCAGTTTTTTATGCTATTGCTCTCTAATTTTGGGTCACGCTGCGACCCAAAAGTTTCGGGAACCTCGGGGTCCGGTTACGGGGAACTCGTCAAAACTTGCAGCTTGGGCCTATTCCTGACGGTTTTCTATGCTATTAGTCCTTGATTTTGGGTCCCGTTGCGATCCGAATGTTTCGGGAACCCCAAGGTCCGATTATGGAGAACTCGTCAAAACTCGTAGTTTTGGCCTATTGTGGCCATGTTTGTATGCTATTAGTCACCGATTTTGGGTCCCACTACGATCCGAACGTTTCGGGAACCCCGGGGTCCGGTTATGTGGAACTCGTCCAAACTCGCAGTTTTGGTCTATTCCGGCAAGTTTTGTATGTTATTACTCCCTGATTTTGAGTCCCTTTGCGGTGTGAAAGTTTCAGGAACCCCAAGGTCAGGTTACGAGGAACATGTCAAAACTCGCAGTTTTGGCCTATTCTGGCTAGTGTTGTATGCTATTATGGTCCAATTTTGGGACCTCCTGCGATTCAAACGTTTCGGGAACCCCAGGGTCCGGTTACGGAGAACTCGTCAAAACTTGCAGTTTTGGCCTATTCTGGCCAGGTCTGTATGCTATTAGTCACTGATTTGGTGTCCTCCTGCGATCCGACCGTTTTGGGAACCCCGGTGGTCCGGTTACGGAGAACTAGTGAAAACTCGCACTTTTCTATGCTACTAGTCACTAATTTTGGGTCCCCTTGTGATCGAAACGTTCCGGGAACCCCCGGGGTCTGGTTACGGAGAACTAAGCAAAACTTGCAGTCTTGGCCTATTGTGGCCAGTTTTGTATGTTATTCGTCACTGATTTCGGGTCCCACTATAATCCGAATGTTACGGCAACCCGGGGGTCCGATTACCTGGA
This sequence comes from Hordeum vulgare subsp. vulgare, assembly GCF_904849725.1. Taxonomy (NCBI): domain Eukaryota; kingdom Viridiplantae; phylum Streptophyta; class Magnoliopsida; order Poales; family Poaceae; genus Hordeum; species Hordeum vulgare. The sequence goes on along the minus strand of NC_058523.1, from coordinate 1,624,900 downwards.
ACTCGTCAAAACTCGCAGTTTTGGTCTATTCCGGCCAGTTTTGGATGTTATTACTCCGTGATATTGGGTCCCGCTGCGGTTTGAATGTTTCGGGAACCCCATGGTCCGGTTACGGGGAACTTGTAAAAAATTGTAGTTTTGGCCTACTGTGGGCAGTTTTGTATGCTACTGCTCACTGATTTTGGGTCCCGCTGCGATCCGAATGTTTCGGGAACCCCGTGGTCCGGTTATGGGGAACTCGTAAAAAATCGCAGTTTTGGCCTATTGTGGCAAGTTTTGTATGCTATTGCTCACTGATTTTTGGTCCTGCTGCGATCAGAACGTTTCAGGAACTCCGGGGTCTGGTTACGTGGAACTCATCAAAACACGCAGTTTTGGCCTATTCCGGCCCATTTTGTATGCTATTGGTCACTGATTTTTTGTCCCGCTCTGACCCGAACATTTCGGGAACCCTAGGATCTGGTTACGGGGAACTCGTCAAAAATTGCAGTTTTGGCCTATTGTGGCCAGTTTTCTATGCTACTAGTCACTGATTTTGGGTCCCCGTGTGATCCAAACGTTTCGGGAACCCCGGGGTCCGATTACGGAGAACTCGGCAAAACTCGCAGTCTTGGCCTATTGTGGCCAGTTTTGTATGCGATTAGTCACTGATTTCGGGTCCCACTACAATCCGAACGTTTCGGGAACCCGGGGGTCCGATTACGTGGAACTCGTCAAAACTCACAGTTTTGGTATTCCGGCCAGTTTTGTATGTTATTACTCCCTGATATTGGGTCGCTCTACGATCCGAACGTTTTGGGAACCCGGTGGTCCGGTTACGGGGAACTCGTAAAGAATCGCAGTTTTGGCCTGTTGTTGCAAGTTTTGTATGCTATTGTTCACTGATTTTGGGTCCCGCTGCGATCAGAAAATTTCAGGAACCCCGAGGTCTTGTTACGTGAAACTCATCAAAACACGCAGTTTTGGCCTATTCCGGCCCATTTTGTATGCTATTAGTCACTGATTCTGGGTCCGCTGTGACCTGAACATTTCGCGAGCCCCGGGGTCCGGTTACGGGGAACTCGTCAAAAGTCGCAGTTTTGGCCTATTGTGGACAGTTTTCTATGCTACTAGTCACTTATTTTGGGTCCCGCTGTGACTCGAACATTTCGAGAACCCCCGGGTCCGGTTACGGGGAACTCGTCAAAAATCGCAGTTTTGGCCTATTTTGGCCAGTTTTGTATGCTATTGCTCACTGATTTTGGGTCCCGCTGCGATCCAAAAGTTTCGGGAACCTCGCGGTCCAGTTACGGGAACTCGTCAAAACTCGCAGTTTGGGCCTATTCCGGCCGGTTTTGTATGCTATTAGTCCTTGATTGTGGGTCCCGTTGCAATCCGAACGTTTCGGGAACCCCAAGGTCCGGTTATGGAGAACTCCTCAAAATTCGCAGTTTTGGCCTATTGTGGCCGTTTTTGTAAGCTATTAGTCACTGATTTTTGGTCCCACTATGATCAGAACGTTTAGGGAACCCTTGGGTCCGGTTACGTGGAACTCGTAAAAACTCAGAGTTTTGGTCTATTCTGGCTAGTTTTGCATGTTATTACTCCCTGATATTGGGTACCACTGTGGTGTGAACGTTTCGGGAACCCCAAGTTCCTGTTACGGGGAACTCTTTAAAACTCGCAGTTTTGGCCTATTCTTACTAGTTTTGTACGCTATTAGTCACTGATTTTGGGTCCTCCTGCAATCCAACCGTTTCGGTAACCCCGGGGTCCGGTTACGAAGAACTCGTCAAAACTCGCAGTTTTGGTCTATTTCGGCCAGTTTTGTATGTTATTACTCCCTGATATTGGGTCCCTCTGTGATCCGGACGTTTCAGGAACCCCATGGTCCGGATACGGGAAATTCGTCAAAACTCGCAGTTTTGGCCTATTGTGGCCAGTTTTGTATGCTACTGCTCATTGATTTTGCGTCCCGCTGCGATCCGGTCGTTTTGGGGACCCCGTGGTCAGGTTACGGGGAACTCGTCAGAAAACACAGTTTTGGCCTATTGTGGTCAGTTTTGTATGCTATTGCTCACTGATTTTGGTCCCGATGCGATCCGAACGTTTCGCGAACCCCGGGGTCCGGTTACGTGGAACTCGTCAAAATTCTCATACTGGGTTTAGTTCTTGAGCATGACCAAGTAGAAGGCAAGAGTTGCTGCAAGAACACGAGGGCAGAGACTGCTACAACACCTTCCATTTCGCAGGTTGTTCCCGTCCAGTGTGCGCAGGTGCTTGTGGTTGTAAAATCATATAAGCGGCCCATCATGTCCTAGGGACTATCCTAAGCTGAATCTTGTCCGTGAATCCAGTAAAGAAATATCATTTTTATTATTCCCAACTTGTTGATAGTTACCTACTAATAGGAAATTATTTACATTCTTGTGGTTCAAATTACTTTTGTAGGTGAACCAAATGCAACTGAGTACTCCACAATTGGATGCACGTCTTCCGTTTGTGACAACATCGACAATGGTAATTTTAATTTACCACAAATATTTTTATTTTACCGATAGAGAAAGTATTGTGTTTTAGACATACATAACTCAACTATTTTGTAACAGTTTTCCGTGGCCAAGAGATGAAATTCGACATGGGACTCTGGAGCAACGCATGTGCCCGTTTCTGTAATGAGGGTGCAGTCATTTAGTCTGTTGAAGCCTAATCATGCCTTGTTGGGCATGATTTCTATGGACAAGGTCGTATTGTCATTTTCTCTTCAATAATCTTGGTACCATCAGCAGCAAATGTATCATCTTATTTATGTATTTCTGTTTTTCCCTCGTGCCAATAAGAGTCGCCACGATGAATCTATTTGTACCCTTGGCTTAATATAAAAGTTCCATGGATATATTATGTGATACACTGCAATTTTTAAAATTTCCGATGTTGTTTTACGTATATCAATCATTTTATATTAAGACCAAACATTTCGAGATTATATTTACCTTCGAACATATGAGGTATCATGTTTTTACCGTGAAAGTTTTTTCTCCACTAAACATTAATTAGGCGTTACACGATATAAAGGAACTCGAAAATGGGCATACTTCATGCGGAGGCCAGCATGTGCATGCGACTGCATGCATATCTGTGGTACGTGTTGTCTATCCGCAGCATGTATGTTGCTAACATGGCAGTCGGTGACATCGGCGGGACAACGCTTGGTCCGTAAACCTTCAAACAACTGGTTGTATAGATTTGCCTCTTTTGACGTCGTCCAGTTGGTCCTCGGCTGTCCCTTTCAATCTCCACACGCAAGTAACCTTTCCTCATTTTTTTAATTCCCCTGATTTATTTCCCGTCAGTTGGTATCATGAGAAATCACAATAAAATCTCCGTCGAAATCACTGTTTTTACCTTGAGGACGAACTTCATCACAAATTGAACTCGACAAGGAAATTTTTTGCGATCTGACCCTTTTGGCAACGTCAGAGACCGCGGCGTTGCAAATATGCATAGAAACGCCGAACCAGTATGCGTTGCTGACAAACTTCAAAATTCCGGGGGCACATACGGGTTCGGCGTTTATATGCATATTGGCAACGCCGCGGTCTCCGACGTTGCCAAAAGGGTTAGACGATCGTGAATTTTTTTCCTATTGAGTTCAGTTTGTGATGAAGTTCGACCTCAAGGTCAAAACAGTGATTTCGGCCCAAAATCTCTTTATACATATAGCATGTGATCAAAAATAAATTCACCATGTACATGCCCATCCAACACGTCTAGACTTGATTATGTTGTATGGATAGGAGCAGATTCAGTAAGTGGGGGAGCCAACATCTAAACAATGGGTGTACAGAGCTCACAAAATATTTATCAAAATTTCTACTAATCAATTGATTTGTTTCTTCTATAGTGTATTATCTCCTAATAATCTTCTCACAATGCAACGAAGGGGGCTGTCTTGTTCTGTCTCTAACAGTGAGGCTGTCGAGTGAATGAATTGCAGCGGACTGGTGACATGATGACCCCATATGTATTCTCGATCCTTCAAATTAAATCCATCGCGTAAAAAACAACCATGCAATTGGCATAATCCGTAACTTCTTATAAGGAAAAACTTTGTTCAATACTGGTGATCTACAACTCTGCACCCACTCCGGCAGCATTAGGTAATCTATATGCAGTACTGACTGTTCGTATAATGTTTTATGGAAGGCTTAAATTATTTGTTTTCATGTTACCATATGTTAGACAACATAAATCAGCTGATGTTGTTTAGAAGATTATATATTTCGTTCAAGTATGTGCTAAAGCTTCGATTATCTGCCTATACATCTCTGATTATCCTTCATGTTAGAATTATGTGAAGAAATGATGATTAGGGTTTCAACATTCTCCATATATTAAGCACCTAGATATTATACTTATTATTATATTGCATAGTTAGATTATAACGAACTGGCCATATATACATGTAGCTGAAGCCGCATTTGAGTTGCACATGTTTCTTAGTTGCATGGTTCCGTGATGTATGAAAGAAGAGATTCATAGTTTGGTTATTAAATATGACCACAAACATGTTTTTGGAGTAATGGATCCACGTTTAATGGATCCATTTGAGTAATTTCTTCATTGCAGCACTGAATTTTGTTTGGATGACGTCGCACGATTTACTGTACAACTTCAGCCAGAAGCATCTGCTATCTGGTATTGTGTTCTGAAGCTATATTTTTCTTTAATTTTTTGCTAGATGTTGGATGAAATTCCTGCGACAAAAAATAAATTATTTTGTTACCAGATATACAAGTGAAATCCTAAGGAGAATCTATGAACGACCATTAGGTTTTATGATATATTTGTTTGTGGGAGAGAATGGTGTACAGTCAACTGTGACAAGACCTGATCAGCAAGGTCTGCGACTGCGAGATGCATGAATATTTGGTATGTGCTACTCTACAAGCAAAAATAAAGTGTTTGTCTTCGACAATAAAGTTGGTGGCGTCAAACCTCTACAGAACTAGAATTAAGGATTGGAGGCAATATTATTTCTTTACACTTGCTAATATGGTAATCTGCATGCATGATTATGGAATTAGTCTCTTTAGTATCTAAGATCAACGGCAAAAATATTTGAGTGGAATTATGTTCACAAGGATTTGTAAATTCCTTTGTGCTTAAATTGTTCTGTAGACGATTGTGTTTATGACATGCAATAGAGTGACAAAGTCACTCTTCAGATCTATATTTCCTTAGTTAACGAGATTAAAAAGAGTACTACTACCATATATTTAAAGAATTTTCTGGATGTATTCTTATGAACTATAGAAATGGTATAGATGAGTGCATCATGAAATAACAAGAGGTGGAACGTACATACTTGGCTACACACCCAGAAGGAAAAATATTACAGATTTATGCACAAGTAAGATATGCCCACATTTGAATTATTCTCTTTCATAATTTGAGTTTGAAATTTCTCAAACTGACATGTAAGATGTGCATGTTATTTTTTGTTGGGCTTTATCACGCCTAAGCATGTTATTATAAGGTTTTCGAGCTTATAATTGTGATTAAATGGAAGTATTACCGTTAAAACCATGACAACAAGGCACATGATATGGGATATCGACAAATAAAATAAGAGCCCATGTACATGTACGCATGATGTGTCTTAATATGAGCCATACAAAGTTTTATTAATATACATTTGTATCCGTGGTGTATGCAATAGAAGGGGAAATATATGGATCCATGTAGACTCAACTATTCCATTTTTGGAGCCACAAATTTGCCCTTTTGTGTAGCTTACAAATGACCGTATTTGTAAGAAAAAATTACAATACGTAGAAACATCAACAAATTTACGTGGATTTTTCGGCACCAACCCTTTGAAAGTGCTTGCTTATGTTTCAAAAATACTTTGGGAATATCAGTAGTGATTCACAATATATCTAGACCTAGACCGTGGGAATGCACGGGTTGACGACTAGTACTCATAGTTGCACTTTGATCTAGGCTCCTATATATGAAATTTTACTCTCCTACTTCATGACGATAGTAGCTTCTCTCTATGAAAGAATAGACAGTTTCAAAAATTAGTATTCACAATAAAAAACGATTTTAAATGAAAATCTTGCATAAAATATGCTGTCTAAATTGGACAAACAATATGCCCTCTTTCACTTGGTCGATAAGCCAGATGGAACACTGAAATTTAATAAAGTCAAGAGCTTGGCAAGAAAGATACAAACACTCACATCTAAATCACCTTTTACTAGTTTAAGTCACCATTTTAAAATCTAATTAAGTAATCATTTATAAATCTCAGTAACCAGCTCAGCCATGAATTAATAATTAGTATGCACTGCATTCTACTACTATAAAGGATGAGGTGACGAGGCACTCCTATATGATTTGGTCACTCGTTTTACTTTATTAACCAAATTCAAGGTCAACAAAGACTGCATTGAAAGGTTGGGACTGAAGGTGCATCAGAGTACACCACCATGACGAGCAGCTGCATTATCCTGTCCAAGAGCGGGTTCAATGCTTGTTTAAAAAACTACCTCTGGCTTCTCCATTTGAAGAAATGGCGTCGCTGCCTTCTCATCCATGGATGATAGGAATCCACTATGCCATCGCTAGAGAGAAAAGAGAGAAGAGAGAATGGAATTTGCATTGGTTGCCGATTGGAGAAAGATGACAACAATCAAAGGCAAGTTAATTGCCATCACATGGTCGACGTCGCCTCTTTTGTTGTATTTTGATTAATTGAGTACAATAGGTACTTAGTGTAATTTACAAAGATATAGAATTAGCGCATGGTACTTTTTTGTTAAAAAATGGAAGAACAACCTTTTCTATGGGTGATGCCACATATGTGGTGGCTCCCTAAAATGTAATCAATAGTCTTGCGTGATTCACGTATGAGTTTGGCGTCTATTGGCATGCATTATTGCTGCCCATACTATGATTGTATCTTATTGATTTATATATGCAAGTAAGTACAAAGTGATGGTCCATGTCATCAATTTAATAGCAGCTTTATGCAGGACCGCAACATACATTTCTACCAGTAAGATTGGTAACTTTAAAAGAAAAATGTTATTCGGGCATCTTTTCGCATTTTTTGCGTTGGTATTTGGTTTAAGATATTTGTTTCTTCATGAATGCTTTGTTTCTAGCAAGTAGACAAATACTAGAGTCCTACAAAGAGACAAGTAAAAACGTGAAACACGCACACACATAAAATCTAGATCAACAAGTGTACTAAGAGACGAATGCATACGTGAAACATGCAAGCCAACTTTCTAGGCTCCTTATCATGTTGGTGTTTCAACAGGGATGGGAGGCTGTGTCCTACTAAAAGATCTAAGCAATAAGACTTCCATATAATAAAAATGCAAAATTGTTTCGGCTGGTTGGTGGTCCATAATTTCTCTGAAGTTATTAGAGATCTGAGCATGGGCTCTGAATTTTTGAGATGGTCCCTGTATGGTCTTGACCAGTGGGTTGGCATGTAAATGTGATATATTACTCTAACCTATATATGCATCTATTATCTACTAAAAGAAAAATACGAATATAAAATAGGGAAATAGGCTAGAAAATCACACATTAACCTGCAACATATGACCATTATTTAAATTATGTATGAAATAGCTAGTCTATGGATATAAAAGTTCCATAATTATTACTTACCTATGACCATTATTTAGTATGCAGAAGATTATTGACTATACCGTGGCAAGAAAGAGATGAAAACAAAAGGGCTATTTAGTAAACATAAGGTTGTTTTTGCCAGTGCATGTAACTAGTATTCAATTAGTGCGTGTAGTGACTAGTTGGGTAATGGGTCTATTACCAGCAATACACTATTCAATCCATGCAGTAAGGGTTCAAGTAGCCAACAACGATGTTGTCTTTCAGCTCACCTCCATTATTGCGGATCACGGAGTCATCACCTCCATTAGTGTGGATCACGTAGTCATCACCTCCACAGTTTTGGACCATGCGTCAGTTTTTGTAATGAGGGTGCAGCCATTCAACCCGTTGAAGCCTAATCATGCATTGTTATGCATGATTTCTATGGCCAAGGTCGTATTGCCATTTCATCTTCAATAGTATAGGATACCACCAGTTGTATCAAAGCCTATGTTGCATCTTACTAATGTATTTATGTTTCTTACTTGTTCCTATAAGAGTCGTCACGGTGAATCTATTTGTACCCTTGGCCAATCAATGTAAATGATTCATGCATATATTATGTGATATATTGTAATTTTTACATGTTTTATATTGTTTCCTCTAAATCAATCCTTTTAAATTACGACCATGTGTTTTCATATTCTATTCAACAATCAACATATGAGCTATCATGTTGTTACCATGAAAGTTTTCTCCACTAAGCTTTAATTAGGTATCATACATATAAAGGAACTTAAAGTTTGATCAAGTAGCTAGTTGAACAGAACTCGAAATTTCGAATAGGAGGATGGAGTGACAGAAATGATAGTTCCTCGGTTGACAAGTTCTCACATAAGGTCTAAATATGGAGCCAAGAGGAAGTTATGGCTATGGTTGGGTATTTAGCCTAATAAATCTTAGGATTTGTGTATTATTTGCTAAAAGCACAATCAAAGTATATGTGAGTCACTGGTCTCTCATGACATTATTTTTGTACTTGGGAAGGCAAGCAATTTAATTTATTTTCTACAGAAAAATATTGGTTGGAAACAATTTTTCATAATATACTTGAATCCAGATTGTTGTGTTAGGATTAAGGAAGATAACTATGTAGCTCGCAAATCACGTTAACTAGCCATAGTTTAAGCATGTGAATCCGAAAATAACTAGCCGGACGCCCCCACCCCTTTTACTAGCCTTTATAAAGTAAGCTCAGGCAAGCAATTTAATTTATTTTCTACATAAAAATATTGGTTGGAAACAATTTTTCATAATATACTTGAATCCAGATTGCTGTGTAAGGATTAAGGAAGATAACTATGTAGCTCGTAAATCACGTTAACTAGCCATAGTTTAAGCATGTGAATCCAAAAATAACTAGCCGGACGCCCCCACCCCTTTTACTAGCCTTTATATAGTAAGCTCAGTATCTCTTCCTCCATCCGTCCCAAAATTCGTGTCTTAGATTTGTCTAGATATGAATGTACTTAGTCATGTTTTAATATTTAGATAATTCATTTTTAGACAAACCTAAGACAAGAATTTTAGGATAGAGGGAGTATTTACTAATTGGAGGCACCTTTTAAGGATCTCTCATTAATCCACATCATTAAAATTAATTACACCATTGGATTGTGGAATTAACGTTGAGGATAAAAAAGAAAACGTACGTAACGCGGATGACCCCATGCCACAAAAAATAGGCATCTGACATGTGAAACATTCCATTACAGTTTTTTTATAGAAAACACAACAACACGTACATGTAGAAGGACTAAACCGACACGTACATGTAAGAGTCCTCCATCTCCACGTTCATGTTCTAAGCACTAAAAATACACGTTCATGTTCTAAGCACTAAAAATACACGTGTTCTGCCTACAGAAAAAGTAAACAAATAATGACCAGTTATCAAGCGTTTAAGCCCAAGGATAAAAAGTGTCCACGTCCCAATTATGGAAAAAACACGTGCATGTTCCATTCAAAAATTAAAAAAAACAATACACTAATTTTCCCGGAATTGTTTTTCAGTAGCACATACAATGAATAGTACTCAACGTTCAAGTCACAAGGATAAAAAGGCCTGTATCCCGATTTCCTGAAAAACACGTGCATGTTCCCCTCAAAAATGAAAGAAGACACATAATGTTTTTATCAAGCACCACGTTATGGGGAATAAAGAGTTGATGCATGATAAAGACCGATGTAACCACGTTATGGGTTGGGAAATCGGACCATACAAAATATTAAATAACAACGTATACATATAAACCCCGTAATTTTTATTGTTATTTCAAATAGGTGTATTTTTCGCAACCATGCCAACTTAAATTGTAAATTAATTGGTAATTGTTTTTGAAGTATTACGGTATACTCAATTTTTTAATTCGATAAACAAGAGATACATTCACAATTAAATGTTCTTTAGTTAAAGAGTAAGCTCTAAGCAATGCACACAGATGTGATGGAGATTATCTAAAATGCAGAAATAGCTTTGTTTTTCTTTGTCTGAGTATTTTTTCCGATGTGAATGAAGTCGAATTGTGGTTGTGCTATATTTACACCGAGCATGACAAATCAATACAATCTTAGATAAACGAATTGAACACAAAATGGAACACACATTCACGCAAAAAGTATTCGGTAGAATAATATTTCGAAAACATGTTGTACTTCTTCTGATAATTTCAGTTTATTTAATATTTCCATGATTTATATATGCATCATCTTTGGAGAAAAAACAAACCCATGTGAGCCACTACATCTTGATTAGGGGACTCGATCATCATGAATCCCTTTTGTAAATGTATATCCGAGGAATAATATATCATGGCCAAACTACATTTTTGTTAGCCAGAATATAAATTATTTTATATTATATTTTTGTACAAATTTTTGACTCTTTTATATGACAAAATTTAATTATCGTAGTAGCATGCAATTACTGAACAATGTTAAAAAGGACTATATCTAGCCCGTGCAGAAGCACGGGTTGATGACTAGTTAACCTAATCCAGCAACACTTGATTAGTATGATAGGATATAAAATTTCAGCCGTCTGATGCCTAGTAGCGCACGTTGATGAAACCACATATAGTCAGCCTTGCAAAATACCCGTGTAGTTGTAATACTAATGATGGCATTGAATGAGTCTAGTACATCCATCAATTACTGATGTGCATCCTGCTGGACGCTGGAGAAGCATGAAGATGTGATGGACAAAATAATTGACGAATCTTAACTACGTTGTGTGTCGATTTTTTGTGTGTTATTAAGATCTATGTTAGTTCCCATAATTTGCTGGTTCCGTACAAGTTTAGGCCTACGATCTTCAATAATTGCAAAAAACCACCACATGTGTGCCATCACTTGTAAACAAGCTAGTTTTTATTCCGTTTTTGAAAGCACCGCCCACAAATTCTATAATTGTAGATTGCACAGGCGCACTCATTTCGCTTTATTAACAAAATTGAAGGTCAACAAGTATTACACGGAGAGGTTGGGGACTGAAGGAGATTACGAGCAGTTACATGCCGGCCGTTGGATGTCCTTCTCCACATTAGCATCAGAGTGCACCGCCACGACGAGCGGCTGTTTTATCTTGCTCGACAACGAGTTCAAACTAGAGCAATGCTCGTTAATAAAACTACTTCTACCATCTCCATTTTAAATATCTTTCTCCACCATGGCCGATAGGAATCAACTATGCCATCGCCAGAAAGAAAAGAGAGAAAAGAGACTGGAGTTTTCATGGGCCGCCGATTGGAGAAATATGACAACCAACAAAGGCGCCTTAACGGCCATCACATGGACATGGTCGTCACTTTACCTATTTTTTGGTTAATTGAGTAAAACATGCAGTTGGTGTAGTCTGTACAGTAATAGAATTAGCTTTTTTTGCAAAAAATAATAAAGAACAAACTTTTTTTTCCCGTGTTTCCATATGTGGGGTGGTTCCCTACAATTAAGTCAATAAATTAGTCGGTTGTCTTGCGTGATTCTTATGCGATTTTGTCGTGTATTGGCATGCATTATTGCTGCCCATATTGTGGTTGTATATTATTAATTTGGAGATGCAAGTAAGTACAAAGAGATGGTGCATGTCTTGAATGAACTAGCAGCTTCATGCCGGACCCTCAACTTGCATTTCTACGAGTGAGTATGGTAAAAAAAATGTTATTCGGGCAGGCATTTTTTGCGTTGGTATTTGGGTTTAAGGTATTTGTTGCTTCATGAATATTTGGTGTCTAATATTCATACGTGAAACACGCACAAGCATACATCCTAAATCAACCGGGGTACTAAGAGATGAATGCATATGTGAAACACGAAAGAGAGCCTTCTACCCTCGTTATCATTTCGGTGTTTCAATAGGGGCTCAGGATTGCGGTGGACGGCTGTTCCTACAAAAAATATATCAAAACAATAAGACTTCCATATAATAAGAAATGGAAAATTGTTTGGTCTATTTGGTGGTTCATAGTCCCGGTTGGTAAGGGCCTATAGCCCCGGTATATCAACCGGGACAATTAACTTGGGACTAAAGACGCATCTCCCTTTAGTCCCGGTTAGCATCAAACCGGGATTAATACCTCTCCACGTGACTGGCAGCGTGTGTGGCGTGGCCGGGATCTTTAGTGCCGGTTGGTAACATCATCTGAGACTACAGGCTATGGTGATTTTGGGTTTTCGGGTTTATTGTTTATTTTTGCTTTTTATTTTATGTTTTCTATTTAATTATTTTTCATTTAGAACATATCTTACGCTAGTACATACCGTACACGTTATGCATATATCATAAGATATCTCGTAGGACCAATCATATATCATAGAATTTCGAGAGGGACCATATATATGCATGCGCATATTATATAACACACCCATATATATATATATATATATATATATATATATATATAAAATTTGCTATATATAATTTCTCCTACAACTTGCGGATCAATTACATGCATGCATTAATTGCTGAAGTGGTATTCTCCTTTCGAATCTATAACCTACTCCAGCAAAAATCCCGAAAATAATATTTGAAACGCTCGTATGCGTTCCATTAGGAGGAGTTCCAATTAGTTTTGATGCGTAAAATGGCCTCTAGGCACTTGTGGGAGTAGTTGCTACGAGTTTTGTTGAGCCTTGTTCACTTTTCCTTAGAATCACTAAAAAATTCAGAAATTTTCAGAGATAGAAAAGGGAAAAGAGGCTCTTCAAGCCGTGCCCCCAAGGATGATGGAAGTGAGAAGAAGACCAAGTATCCGGTCCCTCGAGTTGCAGAAGTTTGAGCGTGCGAATGGCCAAGCGATGTGTTCTTACGCGCCGCCGGAATTTATGAGGACTTTTACTACTTGGTGGAGAACGCAGGCCTTACCGCCTTCGTTGAAGATAAGTGTCCGCAATACCTCCTCCTCACTAATATCTTCATACAAAGCTTTAACTTCTATGCGAGGAAGAATCCTCCTATGGTTGAGTTCACACTTTATGATATCCCCGAGTGCATGTCACTCCAGGATTTTTGCAATGTTTGCAAATTACCTTACGTTGGGGATATTTACGAACCTCGTCCAGGGGACTTGGAAGCTTTCATCAATACTATTGTTGTAGGAGAGGAGAGAGGAGTATCTTGCGCTAGAGCTGCTAGCGTTCATTTTCCCGTGCTTCGGTACTTCTCACTATTTGTGGGAAAATGTTTGATTGGCCGTGAGAAAGCTGGGTCACATAGTTCCCCAGATATTGCGGTCTTGCGCAAAGCCCTTTATAACGATAAAACTTATAGCTTGGGCGCAATAGTAGCTCAACGGTTGAACACGAACGGTTCTAAAGGGGTTGTCTATGGAGGTATCTATGCTACTCGTCTTGCTAGACAATTTGAGATACCTATTAGACTTGACGAGGAAGAAGAGATTCTTCTTCCTGAGTAATATCTAGATTATGATAGCATGGTTTGCCATGACTTTCTTGATAGAGATACAAATAGAAGGATGATTTATAACCTGTTATTTAGTCAGGGTACTCGTGAGACTATTACTTTGCCTGCTCCTTCTTTGTTCAATCTTCATGCAGGCAGGTACATTATTATGCCCTCAGACATCTACGCATATTGGGGCCTAGCCCAACCACAGGTGTCCATGCCCGAGCCATCAGTCGAGTACCAGACGCCGGTTTATCTGTGGAAGCCAGAGGAGCTCACACAGCAGTGGCATCCTCAGTCAACTCCGGAGTACCCCGGAGCTGGTTATTTCCCTCCATGGGAGTAGACCAACTTAGGCCAAAAGCCTAAGCTTGGGGGAGTATGTGTTTCTCACCTACTTTACATTCTTGCTTATGCTTTCACTTTGTTCGTCGGTGTTCACACTTTGCCACTATATCATCCATGTTAGTTTATTCTTTTTCTCGTTTTCTTTTCGTGTTCCTGTCTAGTTTGAGAAAACCCAAAAATATTTTCTTGTTCTTCTTTTTCTTGTTGGGACCTTTCCCGCGTAAATAGTTTTCTTTTTCTTTGGGTCAAGGTAGAAGACCATGGTTACAATGTTTAGTGGCTCTCGCATGCATATCTGCTTATGTGTTAAAGAGCCATATTACTTTGTCTTCTCCTTTGTGTTTGCCTGCAGATTCCAGCTTTAGACCAATGCACGAGCACTCTTATTATTTTTACATTATTCGATCGTGCAAGTGAAAGGCAATAGTGACGATATATGATGAAGTGACTGAGCCTGGAAAAGATGGTATGAACTCCATCTATTTTGTTTTTCTAAATATGACTAGCTCATTGTGCCTGATTCAGCTTTGTTGTGAGAGAAACATGTTTGCACTGACAACTTAGAGATCATAGTCGCTGATGTCATGCTTACTTAGCTAGGAGCTTATAATGGTTTGTCTTTGATGCCCACATGAATGTTGAGATGACTATGATGTAGTATGATAGGATGGTATCCTCCTTTGAATGATTCAAGTGGCTTGACTTGGCGCATGTTCATGCATGTAGTTGAAACAAAATCAACATAGCCTCTATGATATTCATGTTCATGGTGATTTATGTCCTACTCATGCTTGCACTCAATGTTAGTCAATCTCAATGTATTTTGATGACTGTTGTCGCTCTCTAATTGGTCGCTTTCGCAGTCTTTTGCTAGCCTTCACTTGTGCTAAGCAGGAATACTGCTTGTGCATCCACTCCCATGAACCCAAAGTTGTTCCATATGAGTCCACCATACCTACCTATGTGCGGTATCTACCTGCCGTTCCAAGTAAATTTGCATGTGCCACTCTCTAAATTTTAAAGAAATAATATGTTTTGCATGCCCGAACCGCTCATGTGGTGACACGGGGCTACCAGTATCTTCCATGCTAGGCATGTTATCCTCGATATGTATTTATTCACTATCATTCACGAGAAAGGGGCCGGTAATTGGAATGCACAGTTCCATGCTCAAATCGAAAAGATAATTGCACACAAAACTCCCCCAGGATTGTTGTTGGTATGGACGGTACCCGAGGATTCGTCTAGCCGTGGAGTGTGATTGATCGGTGGTGGGGGAGTCAAAAGTTTACTTTTCTGTTTGCTAACCGCCTATAGCATGTTTAGCGTCGAAGATGGTAAGAACTCTTAGTCATTGCGTTAACAATGAAAGTATGCCACCCAAAATTATTATCTCTGTTTTCAAAGCTTGAGCTCCGGCACCTCTACAAAATCAATGCTTCCCTCTGCGAAGGGTCTGTCTATTTATTTTCCTGTTAAGTCTCCTCCTCTTACAAAAGCACCAATTCGAGAGCACCTCTGTCATTTTTATGCTTTGCTTTTAACTTTGTTGACTATGACTGTGACTGGATCTTCTTTGCCATGAATTACAATGTTTAGTCAACCCTTGGTCTTTGAAGGTGCTCTGTATTTATGTTTTGCGGTTTCAGAAAGAGCTAGCGAGATACCATCTGTTCGTACTGCTTCATGATTGTTTTGATTGAAGTGTTGACGTTTGAGACTTATTGTTATTTGCTCGCTAGTTGATTATGCCATTGATATGAGTTTACCGTGAGACCTAGATGTCATTTCCTTATGTGGTTTGCTTATGATCTTGCTGGAATTATGGATATGAGTTAGACATAGTTGCAACAACAAGATCAAACAGAGTCCGTCAAAGTTTTTCTTTTGTCTCTCTCAGTTTGTCAACTGAATTGCTTGACGATAAGCAAGGCTTTAAGCTTTGGGGAGTTGATACTTCTGCGTCACATCTACTTTTCTGAACTCTTTTGCCCTTGTTTTGGACTCTAATTTGCATGATTTGAATGGAACTAACCCGGACTGACGTTGTTTTCAGCAGAATTGCCATGGTGTTGTTTTTGCGCGGAAATAAAAGTTCTCGGAATGACCTGGAAATCTACGAGAAAATTTTGTGGAATATATAACAAATATTAGTGCAAGAATCAACTGGAGGGACGGAGTCAGGAGCCCACAAGCCCACCAGCCCCCCCTGGCCGGGGCTGGCAGGCTTGTGAGCCCCTCGGGACTCCGCCACCCCCAATTCCAGCTCTACATAACCTCTTTCGTCCGTAAAAAAATCAGGGAGAAGAGTTCTTCGCGTTTTACGATACGGAGGCGCCACCACCTCCTGTTCTTCCTCTAGATGGCAGATGTGGAGTCCGTTTTGGGCTCCGGAGAGGGGAGATCGTCACCATCGTCATCATCAACCTTCCTTCATCGCCAATTCCATGATGCTCTTCACCGTTCATGAGTAATCTCATTGCAGGCTTGCTAGACGGTGATGGGTTGGATGAGATCTATCATATAATCGAGTTAGTTTTGACGGGGATTAATCCCTAGTATCCACTATGTTCTGAGATTGATGTTGCTACTACTTTGCCATGCTTAATGCTTGTCACTAGGGCCCGAGTGCCATGATTTCAGATCTGAACCTATTATGTTGTCGCCAATATATGTGTGTTTTAGATCCTATGTTGCAAGTTGTAATCACCTACTATGTGTTATGACCCGGCAACCCCGGAGTGACAGTAGCCGGATCCACTCCCGGAGATGACCATAGTATGAGAAGTTCATGTATTCACCAAGTGTTAATGCGTTGGTCCGGTTCTTTAGTAAAAGGAGAACCTTAATATCCCGTAGTTTCCATTAGGACCCCGCTACCACGGGAGGGATGGACAATAGATGTCATGCATGTTCTTTTCCCTAAGCATGTATGACTACATACGGAATACATGCCTACATTAGATTGACGAACGGGAGCTAGTTACTTATCTCTCCACGTTATAGCTGTTACATGATGAATCACATCCAGCATACTCATCCATCACCGATCCAATGCCTACGAGTTTTACCTACTGGTCCTTGCTACGTTACTTTGCCGCTACTGATGTCACTACTACTGTTGTTACTCTGTTGCTATTGTTGTTACTTTGCGGCTACTGGTTATTGTTGCTACTGCTGCTATCATACTACCTTGCCACTGATACTTTGCTACAGACACTAAATCTTTCAGGTGTGGTTGAATTGACAACTCAACTGCTAATACTTGAGAATGTTCTTTCGCTTCCCCTTGAGTCGAATCAATAAATTTGGGTTGAATACTCTACCCTCGAAAACTGTTGCGATCCCCTATACTTGTGGGATATCACCCATCATATGAGCGCGCGCGTGGATCACACCATAGGGTTAGTAGTATGTTGATAGGACTATGTATTGGAAGGCAAGGGTGACAGAACCTTCAGCCTAGCATAGAAATTGATGCATACGGGATTGAAGGGGGACCAATATATCTTATTGCTATGGTTGGGTTTTACCTTAATGAACGTTAGTAGTTGCGAATGCTTGCTAATAGTTCCAATCATAAGTGCATAGAATTCCAAGTAAGGGATGACATGCTAGGAGTGGCCTCGCCCACATAAAACTAGCTATCGGTCTAGTAACGTAGTCAATTACTTAGGGACAATTCCGCAACTCCTACCACCACTTTTCCACACTCGTTAAACTAACGTAATTGTTTCTTTGTCTTAGCAGCTCCTAATTTTACTTACGTGTTCTTTATTTTCTTGCTAGGCTATCCTATCACTCCTACAAAGTACTTCTAGTTTCATACTTGTTGTAGGTAAAGCGAACGTAAAGTGTGCTTAGACTTGTATCGGTGGTCGATAGAACTTGAGGGAATATTTGTCCTACCTTTAGCTCCTCGTTGGGTTCGACACTTTTACTTATAGAGAAAGGCTACAATTGATCCTCTATACATGTGGGTTATCAAGACCTTTTTCTGGCACCGTTGCCGGGGAGCAATAGCGTGAGTTGAATATTCTCGTGTGTGCTTGTTTGCTTTATCACTAAGTAGATTTATTTGCTGTTCTAAGTTGTTCTCTATCTTTAGTTATGGATATGGAACACGAATTACCAAAAAATTAGGTGTACTTGCTACTCATGGAGATGGGGAACCTCCTAAAACCCTCGATGCTCGTTATGTGGAAAATATTATGCAATTCTTTAATAATCCTGAGAAAACCCAATTCAACAATATAATGGGATAGACGTTGGATCAACGTGAATACTTTAGGGATTATCGCTTGACTCAAAAAGGGAAACTATTATGGGATCAAATTCATATGTTGAAATGGTATGCTCGGGAGCTATGCTCGAGATATGATGTTACTTGTTGCTCTAGGATGAAGGCTCAACGCCTTCCCTTTTCTTGTAAATTTAATGCTAATGCAACCTTGGCTTCTTATGCTAATGGTATATATGATTACTATGATGTGGAACAAATAGAAGAGTTTGTTGCTTTTATGGGTTCTTATTAAATTGAAGCTTTGTTTAAAAGATGTGAAGATAATGATGATGCTGCTTACCGATCTGAAAATTTGGTTATGCTTCGTTATTGTTATACTAATTATGAATATAGTGCCCATATAGATTAATTTATGGAGAAATTCTACACTACCCAAGAAGAGACTAATACTTTGCAGGAAACTATGGAAAAAGAAAATGCTGAAAGTGTGAGCTGATTAGATGAAAAAGACGATGAGGAGAGCGAAAAACAAAAGGAGGAAGAGCGGACTAGCTACCCGTGCCCAGCTTCTAATGAGAGTAACTATTCAACTCATACATTGTTTAATTTACCTTCGTACTTACCGAAGGATGAATGCTATGTTGATTGCTATGATCCCTTGGATTCGTTTGAAATATCCGTTTTTTATGAACTTGATGCTTGCTATGCTTGTGGCCATGATGCCAATATGAATGATGCTTATGAAGATGAACTTGCTGTAGTTCCTTATGTTAAACATGAAATTGTTGCTATCGCACCCACTTATGATAGACCTATCATCTTTTTGAACTCTCCCAACTACACTATATCGGAGAAGTTTGCTCTTATTATAGGGATTACATAGATGGGTTGCCTTCTACTATTGCACATGATGATTTTGATGAATATAATATGCGTGTGCTTGCTGCTCCTACTTGCAATTATTACGAGAGAGGAACTACATCTCCACCTCTCTATGCTTCCAGTACGATAAAACTGCAAGGAACTGCTTATGCTATGTATTGGCCTTTACTTGATGTGCATGAATTATTGTTTTATGACATGCCAATGCATAGGAAGAGAGTAAGACTTCGTCATTCCATGATATATATTACCTTGTGCTCACTACTAAATTACAAAACATTGTTAATTAAAATTGACTTTGATATACCTTGGGATCCGGGTGGATCCATTTCTTGAGCACTTTAGACCTAGCATAATGCCATTAAAGAAAGCCCTGCCTGGGAGACATCCCGAAAGTTTTAGAGAGTCATTTAGTTCTGTTGAGTGCTTTTATTTATTTTAAAAACAAAAAAATATATAGGGGAACTTAAAACTTTTTCCAAAAGAGAATCGATTGAAAGGTGATGCATTGCGGAAGTGAGGGTCGACCTTGAAACACTTGTGTTCATGCTCATGGAAACAATGTAGAATTTTTCATGGAAGCTTCTCGCAATAATAATTATCCCCTTGTGAAATTCCATTGTATTATGAAAATAATGTGCCAAGTAAAGCCTTTATGATTAGTTTGGGTGATAGTTGTTTGATCATGCTGAAAAAGACAGAAACTTTGCAATCACGAAATCATTTCTTATTTCTATATAGAGAATGATATTGAGTTTATTCTTTTTGCAGCTGATTGATATAAAAGTTGCCTTAATTACCATAGTTGTTTCAGAATTTTTGTAGTATCATAAGTGTGGTATACGTTCATATTACTACAGACTGTTCTGTTTTTGACATATTCTGTTTTCTATGCATTGTTCTCTTATTTTGATGAATCTATGGGTAGTATCGGGGGGTATGAACCATGGTGAAGTTTGATTACAGTATATATAATGGTAATATGAATTTGGAATGACTTCACAATAGTACTTAAAGTGGTGATTTACTTTATTATACTAACGGATCTCACGAAGGTTTTGTTGAGTTTTGTGTAATTGAAGTTTTCAAGTTTTGGGTGAGACCACGATGGATGAAGGAATAAGGAGAGGCAAGAGCCTAAGCTTGGGGATGCCCGAGGCACCCCAAGGTAATATTCAAGGAAGACTCAAGCGTCTAAGCTTGGGGATGCCCCGGAAGGCATCCCTCTTTCGTCTACAATCTAACGGTAATTTTACTCGGAGCTATATTTTTATTCGTCACATGATATGTGCAAATCCTTGGAGCGTCTTTTGTGTTTATTTTCCATTTTTATATTATGCACCATGCTGGTATGAGATAGTCCTTGGTTGATTTATAGAATGCCCTTTGCACTTCACTTATATCTTTTGAGTGTGGCTTTATAGAATGCTTCATGTGCTTCACTTATATCATTTGAAGTTTGTATTGCCCGTTTCCCTACACATAGAAAACCGCCATTTGTAGAATGCTCTTTTGCTTCACTTATATTTGTTAGAGCGGGGCATATCTTCTGTAGAAATAACTAAACTCTCATGCTTCACTTATACCTATTTAGAGAGTTAATAGGAGTTGGTCATTCACATGGTTAGTCATAAAATCCTACATAAAACTTGTAGATCACTGTATATGATATGTTTGATTCCTTGCAATAGTTTTGCGACATGAAGATGTGACATTAGAGTCATGCTATTGAGTAATTGTGTATTCGTAGAAATACTTGTGTTAAGGTTTGTGATTTCGTAGCATGCACGTATGGTGAACCGTTATGTGACGAATTTGGAGCATGATTTATTTATTGATTGTCATCCTTTGTGTGGAGGTCGGGATCGCGCGATGGTTAACTCCTACCAACCCTTCCCCTAGGAGCATGCATGTAGTACCTTGTTTCGATGACTAATAGACTTTTGCAATAAGTATGTGAGTTATGAATGACTAATGTTGAGTCCATGGATTATACGCACTCTCATCCTTCCACCATTGCTAGCCTCTCTAGTACCACGCAACTGTCGCCGGTGCATTACACCCACCATATATCCTTCCTCAAAACAGCCACCATACCTACCTATTATGGCTTTTCCATATCCATTCCGAGATATATTGCCATGCAACTTCCATCGTTCCGTTTATTATGACAAGCACCATCATTGTGATATTGCTTTGCATGATCGTAAGATAGCTAGCATGATGTTTTCATGGCTTGTCCGTTTTTTGATGTCATTGCTACGCTAGATGATTGCACATTCCGGTACACCGCGAGAGGCATTCATATAGACTCATATTTTGTTCTAAATATCGAGTTGTAAGTAAATAAAAGTGTGATGATCATCATTATTAGAGCATTGTCCCATGTGAGGAAGTAATAAAATAGGCCAATGAAGCCCAAATAAAAAAAAGGCCAAAGAAGCCCACCAGAAAAAAGAGAAAATAATAAAAATAATTGTAAAAAAAGAGAGAAAAGAGAGAAGGGCAATGCTACTATCCTTTACCACACTTGTGCTTTAAAGTAGCACCATGATCTTCATGATGAGAGTCTCCTATGTTGTCACTTTCATATACTAGTGGGAAATTTTCATTATAGAACTTGGCTTGTATATTCCAATGATGGGCTTCCTCAAATTGCCCTAGGTTTTCGTGAGCAAGCGAGTTGGATCGACACCCACTAGTTCCCTTTTGAGCTTTCATACACTTACAGCTCTTGTGCATCTGTTGCATGGCAATCCCTACTCAATCACATTGATATCTATTAATGGGCATCTCCATAGCCCGTTGATATGCCTAGTTGATGTGAGACAATCTCCTCATTTTTGTCTTCTTCACAACCACCATATTCTATTCCACCTATAGTGCTATGTCCATGGCTCATGCTCATGTATTGCGTGAAAGTTGAAAAAGTTTGAGAGCACTAAAGTATGAAACAATTACTTGGCTAAAACGGGGGTTGTGCGTGATTTAAATACGTTGTGTGGGGAAGATGGAGCATAGCCGGACTATACGATTTTTTAGGGATAACTTTCTTTGACCATGATATTTTGAGAAGACATGATTGCTTTGTTAGTATGCTTGAAATATTATTGTCTTTATGTAAAATGATAGACTATTGCTTCGAATCACTCGTGTTTCCGTATTCATGCCATGATTAGATTATATGATCAAGATTATGCTAGGTAGCATTCCACATCAAAAATTATCTTTTTTATCATTTACCTACTCGAGGACGAGCAGGAATTAAGCTTGGGGATGCTGATACGTCTCCGTCGTATCTATAATTTTTTATTGTTTCATGCCAATATTCTACAACTTTCATATACTTTTGGCAACTTTTTATACTATTTTTGGGACTAACATATTGATCCAGTGCGCAGTGCCAGTTCATGTTTGTTGCATGTTTTTTGTTTCGCAGATTATCCATACGAAACGAAGTCCAAACGCAATAAAAAACCTACGGGTATTTTTCTGGAATATTTATGATTTTTGGAAGAAGAATTTACGCGAAACGATGCCCGAGGAGGTCACAAGCCCCCTATGCGCGCCCTAGGGGATGACGCGGCTGGCCGGCTTGTGACCAATCCCTAAGGCGGTTGGGGCCCTTCTTTCGCCGCAAGAAATCTAACATCCGGAAAAAAATCGTGTTAAAATTTCAGCCCAATCGGAGTTACGGTCTATAGGAATTTAAGAAACGGTGAAAGTCAGTATCTGGCAACGCAGAAACAGAAGGACACAGAGAGAGAGATCCAATCTCGGAGGGGCTCTTGCCCCTCCGCCGCCATGGAGACCATGGACGAGAGGGGAAACCCTTCTCCCATCTAGGGAGGAGGTCAAGGAAGAAGAAGAAGAAGGGGGCTCTCCCCCCCTCTCTCCCTGCGGCGCCGGAACGCCGCCCGGGACATCATCGTGTGACGACGATCTACACCAACACCTCCGTCATCTTCACCAACACCTCCATCACCTTCCCCCATCTATATTCAGCGGTCCACTCTAGTAGTGATGTATTGCCATCATATTATGTCCAATGATGTATTGCCATCCTATGATGCCATCACGGAGTCATCGGGCCGGAAGAGTACGTCGCCGACGTCGACGTCGTTGCAGTTGTCATCGCCGAGCGGAGCGTGCGCGA
Source organism: Hordeum vulgare subsp. vulgare (assembly GCF_904849725.1). Lineage (NCBI taxonomy): Eukaryota > Viridiplantae > Streptophyta > Magnoliopsida > Poales > Poaceae > Hordeum > Hordeum vulgare. The sequence goes on along the minus strand of NC_058523.1, from coordinate 1,601,695 downwards.
GGAGGCGGAGCGCCGACGTCACGCCGAGGAGCTCGAAGACCTCGAGTGGAGGAAGGCGGTCGCCGCCAACCTTGCATTTTTAATGTAAGCCTTGCATATTATAAGGTTTCTAAGTTTGGAAAACTTTAATCCCTCTTTCATATGTTTGTCAAGCGAGATGCAACAATAAAATTTAATTAAGCCACCAGCTTGGCAAGCCAGACGCAAACACTCAAATATAAATCACCATTTAGAAAAATTGGAAGTCATCATTTACAAATCTAATTAAGTCATCATCTACAAATCTAAGTCGCCAACTCGGCTGTCAGCACTAAGGCTCTCTGTCGAGCCGGAGTGACTTAGCTACGGCTATGGTGAGAGGAGCGGGAGGTAGACGATGAGGTTTTGCGCAGCGCAACTAAGTTGCTGGTTTTCTATTTCTTCTTCTTATTCACTTGCTGAACGGGAAAAACGGACCAGGAGCTACCCCCTCTACCGGATCGTGCCATCCCACGATCAAGGGCGAGCTCGTGCCGTGATCTAAGGCTTCGGGAGCGCACACACCGCGTCCTCAGGCGCTGACTAACACAAACGAGAGAAAGTCTCTAATTGACGAAACTGACGAAACTGAACTAAAACTACTGCACCTGCGGCTGCGGCATCATTCAGACACTTAGCAACGCTGGTGATCTGTCAAGCTAGATTATTAGCTATCAATATCCCCCTAAGCTAGTCGTGACGAGCTATCTAAACCTCAACCATACCAATTCGTGAGCGCATCTCTAGAAACCGAGTGCGTCCGAGGGATTTTGTGAAAATGTCTGCGAGCTGATCGCCGGTGGAAGTGTGTTCGACTTTGATTCTTCCCTCCTCCACGCACCTTCGGATGAAGTGGTATCGCACATCAATGTGCTTGCTTCGGTCATGGAAGACGGGATTCTTGCACAGCTGGATGGCCGACTTGTTGTCGACAAAGATGGTGATGGCGTCGGTCTCCTCTGCCAGCAGGTCTCCTAAGAGCCCGCTCAGCCAAGTCCCCTGGCACGCCGCAGTCGTTGCGGCCACGTACTCGGCTTCGCATGAGGGCAACGCGATGATCTTCTGCTTCTGTGATGGCCAGGTGATCGGAGCTCCCCCGAGAAAGAAGATGTTGCCGGAGGTACTTTTGCGGTCATCAATGTCGCCAGCCATGTCCGAGTCGCTGTAGCCAATCAAACCTCCACATCCCCCCTTTATGTACTTGCAACCGTACCTGTGAGTGCCGGCGATGTAGCGAAGAAGGTGCTTGACGGCGGCCAGATGCGCAGTGTTTGGCGCCTCCATGAACCGACTCAGATAGCCTACCGCGAAGGCAATATCTGGCCGCGTGTGGGTGAGGTAATGAAGACCACCGATGATGCTCCTGTAATCTGTAGCATCCACGCGAGGTTCTGGTCCCTCCTTGCTGAGTTTGAGGCGCGGCTCCATGGGCACGTTCGTCGGGTTGCAATCCGCCATGCCCGCTCACTCCAGCAGCTCTCCAGCGTAAGCCGCCTGCGACAGGGTGATGTCTCTAGCTCCCTGCTTCACTTCTAAGCCCAGGTAAAAGCTAAGTAAACCGAGATCACTCATGCGAAACCTGGCCATCATCTCCTTCTTGAAGCTTTGGATCTCCTTGGCGTCTGCTCCGGTGACGACGAGTTCGTTGATGTAGACTCCAACCAGCAGCCGTGCTTGTCCCTGTCCGCGCGCGTACATGGTGTGCTCTGACGGACAGCTTGCAAACCCAAGTTGTTGCATGGTGCAATCAAGCTTGTCGTTCCAAGCTCGTGGCGCCTGCCGTAGTCCATACAGCGCCTAGTGGAGCCGGAAAACCTTGCGCTCCTCACCTCTCCGTGCGAAACCTGGCGGCTGGGCGACGTACACTTCTTCCTTGAGCTCCCCGTTGAGGAACGCTGACTTGACGTCGAGGTGGTGCAGCTCCCAGCCGCGTTCTGCAGTCGTGCCCACCATGACACGCACCGAGTCCAGTCTCGCCACGGGCGCGAATGCGTCGTCGTAGTCCACGCCTTCCTTCTGTACGAATCCCCTCGCGACAAGCCTTGCTTTGTGCTTGATGATGGCGCCGGAGGCGTCCTTTTTCAGCTTAAACACCCATTTGAGGCCGATTACTGTGTGACCTGCAGGCAAATCTGTCAGTGTCCAGCTGCCATTTTCTTTGATGGATGCCAGCTCCTCCAGCATCGCGCTCCGCCAGCTCTCCTGGGACGCGGCCTCGGCAAAGGTAGCCGGTTCCTCTTCGGCCAGTAGGAGTCGCTCCGTCAGCAAAGTCGACTTGGCCGTGCCGGCGTACACGTCCGCAAGAGGACGGAAGCGATGCCCCGTGAACGGATCGTCATCAGCGTCGAAGGAATCATGCTGCGTCGTAGGTGGTGTGATGAATTCCACCCCCTCTGGAGCAGCCACCGGGGGCGTCCTCATGCCTGGTGGCTCCGTGGACCCGCCGGTCCGCGGTGTTGCTGGTGACCCGATCGTGGCCACGCTCTGCGGCGTGGCGGAGAGTCGGCCACGGGCGTGGATGGTGAGCTTGGCGTGGCGACGTGATCTTCTTCTTGGTGCTTGCTCCGCCCTCCTGTGGTGGCGGGGACCTCGTGGTGGACAACGAGCGGCTCCGCCGTGTGCCCGGCGCCGCTCCAGTCCCAGCTCGCGCTCTCATCGAACACCACGTCTCGCGAGGCGTACACGCGCTTGGTGAGCGGGTCGTACACCCTGTACGCCTTCGGGCCCGCCTCGTAACCGATGAAGACCATCTTCGTGCTGCGGTCGTCGGGCTTTCTCAAGCCTGGCCGCGTGTTCTTGACATAGGCGATGCAACCGAACACTCGCAGGAAGTGCACGGCAGGTTTCTTGCGGTACCAGGCCTCGTACGGGGTTTTTACGTCTACGCTGCGGGTGTATGATCTGTTCAGGATGAACACCGCAGTCGCTACGGCCTCGCCCTAGAAGTAGCTAGGCATATTCTTCTCCTTGAGCATGCTTCTGGCCATGCCCACGACGGTCTGGTTCCGCCGTTCCACCACGCCGTTCTGCTGCGGCGAGTAGGGCGCTGTCAGGTGCCTCTCCATGCCTTGGTCTGCGAAGTAGTCTCCCAGCGCGCTGGAGGTGAACTCGCCGCCCCGATCCGTTCGGAACACACGCAGTCCTGCCCCCTGCTCTGCCTCGGCCGCGGCGACGAAGCGTTTGATGCTGGCCGCGGCGGCGTCCTTTGCCGGCAGCATCATAGCCCACATATATCGTCTGTGATCATCGACGATGAGCATGAAATACCGCTTGCCGTCGAGAGTGGCCGGAGCGATGGGCCCGCAGAGGTCAGCGTGAACCAACTCGATTGGCCTAGTCACTCAGTACCTCGCCTGAGAGGGGAAAGGAGCACGTCGTTGCTTCCCCACCAGGCAAGCATCGCAGATCTCCCCTGCGTGCTCCACCAGCGGCATCCCGCGCACCATGTCAGCTCGCCCCATGCGCCGGAGTGCGTCGAAGTGGAGGTGGCCAAGCCTGGCATGCCACTTCCACGCCTCATCGCCGCCATGTGCTGCTAGACAGACGGGGTGTGCAATATCCAACCGCACAACATACAGGCGTCTGCCATTTCGGCATACCTGTGCCAACTCGTTCTGGCGGCGATCGTAGAGCGTCAGGACGCCGTCGCGGATCTTGGTGGTGCAGCCGTGCTCATCCAGTTGTCCGAGGCTGATGATGCTTGTCTTGAGACGCGGGATGTAGTAGACGTCGGTGAGGGCACGGTGGTCACCGTTGCGCACGGCGAACGTGACCGTGACGCGACCCCTGATGGCCACGCTGGAGCCGTCTCCAAACCTGACGCTGCCTGTGACGCCCTCGTCCAGCTCTGCGAACGCGGACCGATCGCCACTCATGTGGTTGGACGCCCCGGTGTCCAAGAACCAGCGGCCATCGCACGACACCTCCTCGGCGCCCAGGTTCGCCTCTGCACGCTCTTCATTTAGCATGACGTGCTCCTCCATGATCCCTGTTGGGGGATTGGCGATCACCGCCATCAGGAGCGTTGTATCATCGTCGTGCCTGCCTCCAGCTTGCTCGCCTTGTTCCACAAGGTTCGCCTACGCGCGCTCCTCGCGGAGGCGCGTCCTGCACTCATGTGCCCAGTGCCCATACTTGTTGCAGTGGCAGCACTGGTCTATGGCCTTTGCGCGGCTGTTTGAGCTGCGTCCGCCGCCTCGTCCACGGCCTCGCCCACGGCGTCCACCGCCGCGTCCTGACCCGGAGCCGCTCCCCCCGGATCCGTTGTTGTCGTTTTGGTGCTGGCGTGCGCTCCACTCCTCCGCTGTGAGCAGAAGGCGCCCAACACCTGTCTCAACCTGATCGACATCGTACCTCTCCTCGGCAGCCCTCAGTCGCCCGGTGAGCTCTTCCACGGAAAGCGTGTCCAGGTCAACTAGGGTTTCTATTGACAGAGCGATCTGCGAATACCTCTTCGGGACGACGGAGAGGAACTTGCGGACGATGCGCTTCTCCAGGAGGGTTTCGCCGAGCTGCGCCATATGGGCCACCATGTTCATGATCTGCATGGCGAAATCGTCGATGGTCTCGCCGTCGGTGAAGCGGATGTCGTTGTACTGCTTGGCAATGGTCGCGAGCTTCACCTCGCGGACGTGCGTCACTCCAAGACGCATCGTCTTCAGGGCATCCCACGCCTCCTTCGCCGTGGCCTTGCCGGCAAGAGTGGGTGCCATCTCCGGAGGCACCCCGCGCAGGATCGCCGCGAGCGCGAGCCGATCGTCACTCCGCTCTGTCGTGCCCGTTTGCACAACATCCCACAAATGTCGACCTTCCATCATGACCTGCATGAGGACGGCCCAGTCAGTGTAGTTGGTCCGGGTCAGCTGCGGCCATGCCGCACTGCCTGTTTCCCGAGCCATCCGCGCCGTAGACCTCTCTGCCACAGCAAGCTCGTTGCCGTCGGAGACCCGTGCCCGCGAGTGGCCGTCGACTTGCTACCGAAATCGTCTGGGCCTGTCATTCCCAAGATCGACGCCTCGCTCTGATGCAAATTGTCAGCACTAACGCTCTCTATCGAGCCAGAGTGACTTAGCTACGGCTATGGCGAGAGGAGCGGGAGGTAGACGATGAGGTTTTGCGCAGCGCAACTAACTTGCTGCTTTTCTGTTTCTTCCTCTTATTCACTTGCTAAACGGGAAAAACGGATCAGGAGCTACCCCCTCTACCGGATCGTGCCATCCCACGATCAAGGGCGAGCTCGTGCCGTGATCTAAGGCCTCGGGAGCGCACACACCGCGTCCTCAGGCGCTGACTAACAGAAACGAGAGAAAGTCTCTAACTGACGAAACTGACGAAACTGAACTAAAACTACTGCACCTGCGGCTGCGGCATCATTCAGACACTTAGCAACGCTGGTGATCTGTCACGCTAGATTATTAGCTATCATCGGCCATGAATTCATAAATATCTGGCACTACATTCTACTACTATAAATGATGAGGTGATGAGGCACTCCTCTATCAATTTTATAGAGTACGTGGTTGGTAACTAATTAGCTGCTCTCATGCAAGACAGTAGATGCATGGCCCCATTGGTGAGACCCTCCTCCTGTGGATACAAGAGACCAAACCCATGTGACTTCCTATTACTGCGAAATAGTGGTTGAGTGAGAGAGATATTTGCAGCGGCAGAAACTGAGTGGTACCAACACACTACTTTCCCTCTATAAATAGGAGCCTCGTGTTCTAGGATTTCCATCAATCCAACATAGCCATTTCTCATTCTTCTGGAGAAATTAAAGCCAAGAAGCCAACCATGGCACCCAGCAAGAGTATTAAGAGTGTGGTCATTTGTGTTCTCATACTGGGTTTAGTTCTGGAGCAGGTCCAGGTGGAGGGAAAAAGTTGCTGCAAGGACACGTTAGCTAGAAACTGCTACAACACTTGCCGTTTCGCGGGTGGTTCCCGTCCAGTCTGCGCAGGTGCTTGTCGTTGTAAAATCATAAGTGGTCCAAAATGCCCTAGTGACTATCCTAAACTGAATCTTCTCCCTGAATCCGGTAAGAGATATCATTGTTATTCTTTTCAACTTGTTCATAATGACCTGCTAACATGAAATTATTTACATACTTATTGTTCAAATTACTTTGGCAGGTGAACCAGATGTCACTCAGTACTGCACCATTGGATGCAGGAATTCTGTCTGTGACAACATGGACAATGGTAATTTTAATTTACCACATTTTTATATTTTTTATTCATCTCATAGAAAACATTTGTGTTCTAGACATACATAACGTCAACTATTTTGTAACAGTTTTCCGTGGCCAAGAGATGAAATTCGACATGGGACTCTGCAGCAACGCATGTGCCCGTTTCTGTAATGATGGTGCAGTCATTCAGTCTGTTGAAGCCTAATCATGCCTTCTTGTGCATGATTTCTATGGCCAAGGTCGTATTGTCATTTTGTCTTGAATAATCTTGATACCATCAGCTGTATGGAAGCCAATGTATCATCTTACTTATGTATTTGTCTTTTTCCCTTGTTCCAATAAGAGTCGCCACGATGAATCTATTTGTACCCTTGGCTTAATATAAAAGTTCCATGGATATATTATGTGATACACTACAATTTTCAAATTTTCCGATGTTGTTTCATGTATATCAATCGTTTTATATTAAGTCCCCACATTTTGAGATTATATTTACCTTTGAACATATGAGCTATCATGTTTTTACCGTGAAAGTTTTTTCACCACTAAATATTAATTAGGCGTTACACGATATAAAGGAACTCAAAGGGCCATCAATTGGCTAGTCGAACAGAATGTTGCTAGCAGGAAATTAATGGTAATCACCAACATGTTTTGCGTATTTTAGGACAACTATGATCACTAAGGGAGGAGGGGCGGTCGGTGGAGACATATAACTTTGATTGCTAACTCGTTAGGCCACGACGAGCGTATATAACCACCAAATTGCCCCTTAAAATTTGAAAAATTCTAGTGTTCTAGGGAATTTCTATACATTGTTTGGCGATGACCCAAATCGTCGCACAATAATAGTATATCCAGCTATATTTTTGTGTCGATTGTATTTCCTTTTGAGCATCTTGAATCTAACATTATAGACTTGTGCGCCCTCATATTTGTGGCCTTGTAAAAGGGAGATATGGATTTGGACTACAAACCAAATGAAAATGAGAGTATGTTCATAGAGTCACTTTAAGTAATACTCCAAATAAAAAACGCAGTGACCTCGACTGTGTTTCGGTCACAAAACTGATCAAAATTAGTTACTGGAGATAGTTCTATGCACAAACCAACCCTAATAATACTCATAGTTTGTTTCTTGTTCACTGGACGTATCTATGATAATACTTAAGAAAAAACTTCATGTGACTCTATATACTGGGGCATCTCACGCGTATATATTTCTTTATTCTGAATATTTCTTTAATGAAGTGCGGGTATGCAATATAAATTTGTTTCTTTGTTTGAGAATATGTATGTAGGGTATTCACATGCTAGCACACTCATGGTAATAATATGGGATGCTTGAATACTCGTGGTACACGAGTATACAATAGGCAAGGATGATGTGTGCTAATCTCGTTATGTATAAATAAGTTAAGCCGTCAGGGCCGACAGCGCAATCACTTGTAAAAGCATCCCTAGCAGATCCCGAATAAGAGCATCCCTAGCATATCCAGAATAAAAGCATCCTTAGCAGATCCCGAATAGACAATAGAGACGATAGATTTTTTTTTCTTGCCACAAAGGGATGATAGAGATGTGAGAGACAAGAATAAAAGCATCCCTAGCAGATCCCGAATAATGCCCCGACCTGTAAAACAACCGTAAAAATACGAGTCCATGCCGAAAAAGTTACCCGATAAGACCCCTCAAACGCGTCGGACCCCTTCTTGCTGCCTCGGCTGGTCGAAAAGTTGCATATCGGCGACTGTTTGTCGTGCCTGTGGGATCTAACATTCCCGGCCACCAGCGGCTGCGCCCAGCCATGGATTGGTCGCGGAGCACTACGCAGAGTCCTGGAAAAGCGCCAGTGCCGCATGCAGGTACTGGATCGTCTTCTAGTCGTCATCGTTGGTTTGCCAGCAAGGCCTCGGTCGACCGTCGACCAGGCTCGGTGCTCGTGCAGCGGCTCGTCGGCTTGCCGATGCCGCTCATACAGTGCGACGATTGCACAGAGACAGTGTTGCGGCTCACATCTAGCTAGTATGCGACAACACCTCGAATGCGTATTCTTTAAATGCAATAACGACGGTTTATATCCTTCTTTCCGTTCCTCAAAGATTTGGTAAATCATTATGTATCCAATGTCTTTGCAGAAAATAAAGAAGCAAAAAAATGTGTTTTCATGCTTCAAATTAAAATGCAAATAACAGATTTACGGGTCGGTGGTGGACAACGACCGAGAAGCCGTTTTTCCGTAAACTGTAAACAACTTTTTGGTTCGCTGATATATGGGGTCTGCTAAAGATGCTCTAAGGGCTGCAGGATTGGTCAACAAGGAATTTGTTAGTTGGTCAGAATAATTACTGCTGATATACTGACTATCGTGTGGTGTTTTGCCTTCTCTGGCAACGTGACTTGGAAATATTTGTTGCTTAGTAGTTATTACAAAACATATTTCTACTTAGGTTGAGTCATCATTCATAGCTGGTGCGTACACTGAAATACCGAAGTTGCACTTAGATCTAGGCTCCTAGATATGAAATTTTACTGTCCTACTTCATGACGATAGTAGCTTCTCTCTAGGAATTAGTATTCACAAATTAGTATTCACAATAAAAAAATATGTCTTCACAATAAAAAATGATTTTAAATGAAAATCTTGCATAAAATATGCTGTCTAAATTGGACAAACAATATGCCCTCTTTCACTTGGTCGGTAAGCCAGATGGAACACTGAAATTTAATTAAGTCAAGAGCTTGGCAAGCCAGATACAAACACTCAAATCTAAATCACCTTTTACTAGTTTAAGTCACCATTTTCAAATCTAATTAAGTCATCATTTATAAATCTCAGCAACCAGCTCAGCCATGAATTAATAATTATAGTATGCACTGCATTCTACTACTAAAAAGGATGAGGTGACGAGTCACTCCTATATGCTTTGGTCACTCGTTTTAATTTATTAACCAAATTCAAGGTCAACAAAGACTGCATGGAAAGGTTGGGACTGAAGGCGCATCAGAGTACACCACCATGACGAGTAGCTGCATTATCCTGTCCAAGAGCGGGTTCAATGCTTGTTTAAAAAACTACCTCTGGCATCTCCAATTGAAGAAATGGCGTTGCTGCCTTCTCATCCATGGATGATAGGAATCCACTATGCCATCGCTAGAGAGAAAATAGATAAGAGAGAATGGAATTTGCATTGGTTGCCGATTGGAGAAAGATGACAACAATCAAAGGCAAGTTAACTGCAATCACATGGTCGACGTCGCCTCTTTAGTTTTTTTGGGTTAATTGAGTACAATAGGTACTTAGCGTAATTTATAAAGATATAGAATTTGCGCATGGTACTTTTTTGTTAAAAAATGGAAGAACACCCTTTTCTACTGGTGATCCCACATATGTGGTGGCTCCCTAAAATGTAATCAATAGTCTTGCGTGATTCACGTATGAGTTTGGCGTCTATAGGCATGCATTATTCCTGCCCATATTATGATTGTATATTATTGATTTATATACGCAAGTAAGTACAAAGTGATGGAACATGTCATCAATTTAATAGCAGCTTTATGCGGGACCGCAACATACACTTCTACCAGTAAGATTGGTAACTTCTAAAGAAAAATGTTATTTGGGCATCTTTTCACATTTTTTGCGTTGCTATTTGGGTTTAAGATATTTGTTTCTTCATGAATGCTTTGTTTATAGCAACTAGACAAATGCGGGAGTCCTACAAAGAGACAAATAAAAAGGTGAAACACGCACGGACATAAAATCTAGATCAACAGGTGTACTAAGAGACGAATGCATACGTGAAACATGCAAGCCAACTTTCTAGGCTCCTTATCATGTTGGTGTTTCAATAGTGATGGGAGGCTGCGTCCTACTAAAAGATCTAAGCAATAAGACTTCCATATAATAAAAATGCAAAATTGTTTCGGCTGGTTGGTGGTTCATAATTTCTCTTAAGTTATTAGAGATCTGAGTATGGGCTCTGAAGTTTTGAGATGGTCCCTGTATGGTGTGGACCAGCGGGTTGGCATGTAAATGTGATATAGTACTCTAACCTATATATCCATCTATTATCTACTAAAATAAAAATACAAATATAAAATAGGGAAATAGGCTAGAAATCCAGACATTAACCAGCAACATATGACCATTATTCAAATTATGTATGAAATAGTCTATGGATATAAAAGTTCCAAAATTATTACTTACCTATGACCATTATTTAGTATGCAGAAGATTATTGACTGCACGGTGGCAAGAAAGAGATGAAAACAAAAGGGTTATTTAGTAAACATAAGGTTGTTTTTGCCAGTGCATGTAACTAGTATTCAATTGCTGCTTGTAGTGATTAGTTGGGTAATGGGTCTATTACCAACAATACACTATTCAATCCATCCAGTAAGGGTTGCAGTAGCCAGAAACGATGTTGTCTTTCAGCTCACCTCCATTATTATGGATCACGGAGTCATCACCTCCATTATTGTGGATCACGGAGTCATCACCTCCACAGTTCTGGACCATGCGTCAGTTTTTGTAATGAGGGTGCAGCCCTTCAACCCGTTGAAGCCTAATCATGCATTCTTATGCATGATTTCTATGGCCAAGGTCGTATTGCCATTTCATCTTCAATAGTATTGGATACCACCAGTTGTATCAAAGCCTATGTTGCATCTTACGTATGTATTTATGTTTCTTACTTGTTCCTATAAGAGTCGTCACAGTGAATCTATTTGTACCCTTGGCCAATCAATATAAATGATTCATGCATATATTAAGTGATATATTGTAATTTTTACATTTTTTATATTTTTTCCTCTAAATCAATCCTTTTATATTACGACCATGTGTTTTCATATTCTATTCAACAATCAACATATGAGCTATCATGTTGTTACCATGAAAGTTTTCTCCACTAAGCTTTAATTAGGTATCATAGATATACATGAACGTAAAGTTTGATCAAGTAGCTAGTTGAACAGAACTCGAAATTTGAATAGGAGGATGGAGTGACAGAAATGATAGTTCCTCGGTTGACAAGTTCTCGCATAAAGTCTAAATATCGAGCCAAGAGGAAGTTATGGCTATGGTTGGGTATTTACCCTAATAAATCTTAGGATTTGTGTATTATTTTCTAAAAGCACAATCAAAGTATATATGAGTCACTGGTCTCTCATGACATAATATCTTACTTGGGAAGGCAAGCAATTTAATTTATTTTCTACAGAAAAATATTGGTTGGAAACAATTTTTCATAATATACTTGAATCTAGATTGATGTGTAAGGATTAAGGAAGATAACTATGTAGCTCGCAAATCACGTTAAATAGCCATAGTTTAAGCGTGTGAATGCAAAAATAACTAGCCGGACGCCCCCACCCCTTTTACTAGCCTTTATAAAATAAGCTCAGTATCTCTTACTCCCTCCGTTCTAAAATTTGTGTCTTAGATTTGTCTAGATATGAATGTACCTAGTCATGTTTTAATATTTAGATACATTCATTTTTAGACAAACCTAAGACAAGAATTTTAGGATGGAGGGAGTATTTCCTATTGGAGGCACCTTTTAAGGATCTCTCATTAATCCACATCATCAAAATTAATTACACCATTGGATTGTGAAACATACGTAACGCGGATGACCCCATGCCACAAAAAATAGGCATCTGACATGTGAAACATTCCATTTCAGTTTTTTATAGAAAACACAACAACATGTACATGTAGAAGGACTAATCCAACACGTACATGTAAGAGTCCTGCATCACCACGTTCAAGTTCTAAGCACTAAAAATACACGTGCCTCTATCTGCCTACAGAAAAAGTAAACAAATAATGACCCGGTTATGGAAAAAACACGTGCATGTTCCATTCAAAAATTTTCAGTAGCACACACAATGAATAGTACTGAACGTTCAAGTCACAAGGATAAAAAGGCCTATATCCCGATTTCCTGAAAAACACGTGCATGTTCCCCTCAAAAATGAAAGAAGACACATATTTTTTTTATTAAAGAGTTAATGCATGATAAAGACCCATGTAAAAACCCACGTTCTGTTCCATGAAAGAAGAGACATATTCTGTTCAATTCGTTTATCTAATATTGCATGATAAAGACCAACGTTATGGGTTGGGAAATCACACCATACAAAATATTAAATAAGAACATATACATAAAGTTGCATGCCCAAAAGAATATATATCAATATAAACCCCGTAATTTTTATTGTTATTTCAAATAGGTGTATTTTTCGCAACCATGCCCACTTAAATTGTAAATTAATTCGTAATTGTTTTTGAAGTATTACGGTATACTCAATTTTTTAATTCGATACACGAGAGATACATTCACAATCAAATGTTCTTTAGTTTAAGAGTCAGCTCTAAGCAATGCACACAGATGTGATGGAGATTATCTAAAATGCAGAAATTGCTTTGTTTTTCTTTGTCTGAGTATTTTTTCCGATGTGAATGAAGTCGGATTGTGGTTGTGCTATATTTACACCGAGCATGACAAATCAATACAATATTAGATAAACGAATTGAACAGAAAATGGAACACACATTCATGCAAAAAGTAGTCGGTAGAATAATGTTTCGAAAACAGGTTGTACTTCTTCTGATAATTTCAGTTTATTTAATATTTCCATGATTTATATATGCATCATCTTCGGAGAAAAAACAAACCCATGTGAGCCACTACATTTTGATTATGGGACTCGATCATCATGATTCCCTTTTGTAAATGTATATCCGAGGAATAATATGTCATGGCCAAACTACATTTTTGTTGGCCAGAACATAAATTATTTTATATTATATTTTCGTACATATTTTTGACTCTTTTATATGACAAAATTTAATTATCGTAGTAGTATGCAATTACTGAACAATATTAAAAAGGACTATATCTAGCCCGTGCAGAAGCACGGGTTGATGGCTAGTTAACCTAATCCAACAACACTTGATTAGTATGATAGGATATAAAATTTTAGCCGTCTTATGCACGTCGATAAAACCACATATACTCAGCCTTGCGAAATACCCGTGTAGTTGTAATACTCATGATGCCATTGAATGAGTCTAGTACATCCATTAATTACTGACGTGCATCCTGCTGGACGCTGGAGTAGCATGAAGATGTGATGGACAAAATAATTGACGAATCTTAACTACGTTGTGTGTCGATTTTTTGTTTGTGTTATTAAGATCTATGTTAGTTCCCATAATTTGCTGGTTCCATACAAGTTTAGACCTACGATCTTCAATAATTGCAAGGAACCACCACACGTGTGCCATCACTAGTACACAAGCTAGTTTTTATTCCGTTTTTGAAAGCACCGCCCACAAATTCTATAATTGTAGACTGCACAGGCCCACTCATTTCGCTTTATTAATAAAATTGAAGGTCAACAAGTATTACACGGAGAGGTTGGGGACTGAAGGATATTACGAGCAGTTACACCCCGGCCGTTGGATGTCCTTCTCCACATTAGCATGAGAGTGCACCGCCACGACGAGCGGCTGTTTTATCTTGCTCGACAATGAGTTCAAACTAGAGCAATGCTCGTTAAAAAAAACTACTTCTACCATCTCCATTTTAAGTGTCTTTCTCCACCATGGCCGATAGGAATCAACTATGCCATCGCCAGAGAGAAAAGAGAGAAAAGAGACTGGAGTTTTCATGGGCCGCCGATTGGAGAAATATGACAACCAACAAAGGCGCTTTAACGGCCATCACATGGTCATGGTCGTCACTTTACCTATTCTTTGGTTAATTGAGTCAAACATGCAATTGGTGTAATCTTTACAGTAATAGAATTAGCTTTTTTTGCAAAAAACAATGAAGAACAAACTTTTTTTTCCGTGTTTCCATATGTGGGGTGGTTCCCTACAGTTGAGTCAATAAATTAGTCGGTTGTCTTGCGTGATTCTCGTGCGATTTTGTCGTGTATTGGCATGCATTATTGCTGCCCATATTGTGGTTGTATATTATTTATTTGGAGATGCAAGTAAGTAGAAAGAGATGGTGCATGTCTTGAATGAACTAGCAGCTTCATGCCGGACCCGCAACTTGCATTTCTACGAGTGAGTATGGTAAAAAAAATGTTATTCAGGCAGGCATTTTTGCGTTGGTATTTGGGTTTAAGGTATTTGTTGCTTCATGAATATTTGGTGTCTACCAACTAGACAAATGCGGAAGTCCAACAAAGAGAACAATACATACATGAAACACGCACAAGCATACAACCTAAATCAACGGAGTTACTAAGAGACGAATGCATATGTGAAACACGAAAGAGAGCCTTCTACCCTCGTTAACATGTCGGTGTTTCAATAGGGGATCAGGATGGCGATGTACGGCTGTTCCTACTAAAAATATATCAAAACAATAAGACTTCCATATAATAAGAAATGGAAAATTGTTCGGTCTTGTTGGTGGTTCATAGTCCCGGTTGGTAAGGGCCTATAGCCCGGTTTATCAACCGGGACTATTAACTTGGGACTAAAGACGCCTCCCCCTTTAGTCCCGGTTTGCTACAAACCGGGAATAATACCTTTCCACGTGGCTGACAGCGTGTGTGGCGTGGCCGGGATCTTTAGTCCCGGTTGGTAACATCATCTGGGACTACAGGCTATGGTGATTTTGGGTTTTGGGGTTTATTGTTTACTTTTGCTTTTTATTTTATGTTTTCTATTTAATTTTTTTTCATTTAAAACATATCTTACGCTAGTACATACCGTACATGTTATGCATATATCATAAGATATCTCGAAGGACCAATCATATATCATAGAATTTCGAGAGGGACCATATATATGCATGCACATATTATATAACACACCCATATATATATATATATATATATATATATATATATATATATATATATATATATATAATTTCTCCTACAACTTGCGGATCCATTACATGCATGCATTAATTGGTGAAGTGGTATTCTCCTTTCGGATCTATAACCTACTCCAGCAAAAATCCCGAAAATTAATCTTTGAAACGCTCGTATGCGTTCCGTTCGGAGGAGTTCCTCCCGCTTCTCCAAAATCTTTTAAATAACGAGACCAATATGAATATTTTATATGGGCGTATATATAGTAGGTGAGGCGTGTCGCACATACCCCGACAGTTGCCGCAATATTCACACTTCCAATATTCATCGTCAGACATTTCCTGTTTTAATGTGGTAAATGTGTAAACAACAACCGTGACACTATACTAATGGCGCACCAGGCAGTGCGCCATTAGTATAGCCCATGGTGCTCCATTAGTATGCCTCCCAGGGCATATATAGTAATGGCGCACCAGGCAGTGCGCCATTAGTATAGCCCATGGTGCTCCATTAGTATGCCTCCCAGGGCATATATACTAATGGTTCACCAGGCAGTGTGCAATTAGTATAGCCCATGGTGCTCCATTAGTATCTGGTATTCTGGCATATATATGTTTTGTTTCAAAACCACAAATTCAACAGCACATAACATATATGTCAAATATATAATACATAACATGTGTCCAATAGTTTTACTGATCCACAACACATAACATATATGCAAAGTTGCATAACAAATTTCATGATCCATATATCAAAATTCGATAGTATCCATACATCCATAATTCCATAGCATCCATATATACATATAGTTCCATAGCATCCATACATACATAGCTCCATAGAAAATATAATACACAACGATGCTTTGCGGGCATTAGTAAGTAATATTTGGCACTAAATCAAATGCCTTCATGTCCAGATCGTAGTTCAAAGAGCATCCGCGTGGCAACCTACAAGATGAAATCATCAACATGTCAAATTTAACACTCTAAACCATGAAGATCTTCAAAGAATGGTCTCTAATTATAAATTTGGTCTTCAAATTGGTCAAATGATCTCTACTTACATGTTTTCAGCAACAATGCTAGTGATGCAGAGGCGAAAAGTGCAACCTCTAGCAAATTACAACACTTGAAAAGCATAGAGATTTCTATTGATAAATAGATAGGAGTAGAGGATACATCCTATGCAGATCCTATGAGTGCATTTAGACTTTGACCGTGATCTCTTCCTATACTTCATACTCTACACAGAATGAATGTTTCATCATATATATATGTGAATGAGGTAGATGGGTCTCTTAAAAGTTTTAAATACAGATATATGGTGTAAAAGTTTTAAAAGCTACAAACAAAAGTATATCTTATCAGCAGAAGAGTACCAAGCAAGCAGGAAATTTTCATCACCAATTGACAGGACAAGGAGTGGCATCTCTGGAAGGGGGCCGTCCCAAACTGAAGCCATTGTAGACGGTCTGGATGGGAGCTTCATGGTGAATCACTCATGAACATGGGTGTCTGGATAGAGAAGCCATTGTAGACGGTCTGGACCACAACTCGTGCTGGAAACTGAAGCCTGTGCAAACTATGGGACAACAACAGGAGGCCTAGTGAGTACATGAAAGTCCTGGCCAATTAGAGAGTGGCACTGAAGTGCAGGAAAAGTGGAAAATTGTAAACGGAATTCAGTTGGATGATCGGACAAAGATGCAACCTGATCTATTTTATTGTAATGCTCAAACAATGTATTTGTTAACATGAAAACCAGCCAGAAGTTTTTAACTTATCCTTCCACAACTTCCCTCGTGTTACGTCTATTAGTTTGGGTCTAGTCCATCATGTGATTCTCCCAATGACGTGATCCAGTTATCAAGCAACAACACCTTGTTCATAATCAGAAGACACTGACTATCATTGATCAACTGGCTAGCCAACTAGAGGCATGCTAGGGACGGTGTTTTGTCTATGTATCCACACATGTAAATGAGTCTTCATTCAATACAATTATAGCATGGATAATAAACTATTATCTTGATACAGGAACTATAATCATAACTATATATTTATTATTGCCTCTAGGGCATAATTCCAACAGTCTCCCACTTGCACTAGAGTCAATAATCTAGCCCTCACATCACCATGTGAATTACATTGTAATAAATCTAACACCCATACAGTTCTGGTGTCGATCATGTTTTGGCCGTGGAAGAGGTTTAGTCAGCGGGTCTGCTACATTCAGATCCGTGTGCACTTTGCATATATTTACGTCCTCCTCCTCGACGTAGTCGCGGATGAGGTTGAAGCGTCGTTTGATGTGTCTGGTCTTCTTGTGAAACCTTGGTTCCTTTGCTAAGGCAATGGCACCAGTGTTGTCACAGAACAAGGTTATTGGATCCAGTGCACTTGGCACTACTCAAAGATCCGTCATGAACTGCTTCATCCAGACACCCTCCTTAGCCGCCTCCGAGGCAGCCATGTACTCTGCTTCACATGTAGAATCTGCTACGACGCTTTGCTTGGAACTGCACCAGCTTACTGCACCCCCATTAAGAATAAATACGTATCCGGTTTGCGACTTAGAGTCGTCCGGATCTGTGTCAAAGCTTGCATCGACGTAACCTTTTACGGCGAGCTCTTCGTCACCTCCATACACGAGAAACATCTCCTTAGTCCTTTTCAGGTACTTTAGGATATTCTTGACCGCCGTCCAGTGATCCACTCCTGGATTACTCTGGAACCTACCTGCCATACTTATGGCCAGGCTAACATCCGGTCTAGTGCACAACATCGCATACATGATAGAGCCTATGGCTGAAGCATAGGGGACGGAGCGCATATGCTCTCTATCTTCATCAGTTGCTGGGCACTGAGTTTTACTCAATCTCGTACCTTGTAACACTGGCAAGAACCCTTTCTTGGACTGTTCCATTTTGAACCTCTTCAAAACTTTATCAAGGTATGTGCTTTGTGAAAGTCCTATCAGGCGTTTTGATATATCCCTATAGATCTTAATGCCCAGAATGTAAGCAGCTTCTCCTAGGTCCTTGATAGAGAAACTTTTATTCAAGTAACCTTTTATGCTCTCCAAAAACTCTACGTTGTTTCCAATCAGTAATATGTCATCCACATATAATATTAGAAACGCCACAGAGCTCCCACTCACTTTCTTGTAAATACAAGATTCTCCAACCACTTGTATAAACCCAAATGCTTTGATCACCTCATCAAAGCGCTTGTTCCAACTCCGAGATGCTTGCACCAGTCCATAAATGGATCACTGGAGCTTGCACACCTTGTCAGCATTTTTAGGATCGACAAAACCTTCGGGTTGCATCATATACAACTCTTTCTTAAGGAAACCGTTAAGGAACGCTGTTTTGACATCCATCTGCCAGATTTCATAATCGAAAAATGCAGCTATTGCTAACATGATTCTGACGGATTTAAGTATCGCTACGGGTGAGAAGGTCTCATCGTAGTCAACTCTTGGAACTTGTGAAAAACCCTTTGCCACAAGTCGAGCTTTATAAACGGTCACATTACCGTCAGCGTCCGTTTTCTTCTTAAAGATCCATTTGTTCTGAATAGCCTTGCGGCCCTTAGGCAGTATCTCCAAAGTCCACACTTTGTTCTCATACATGGATCCTATCTCGGATTTCATGGCTTCTAGCCATGTGTTGGAATCTGGGCCCACCATTGCTTCTTCATAATTTGCAGGTTCATTGTTGTCTAACAACATGATTGATAAGACGGGATTACCGTACCACTCTGGAGCAGCGCGTGATCTCGTCGACCTGCGTGGTTCAACAGAAACTTCAACTGGAGTTTCATGATCATCATCATTAACTTCCTCCTCAACCGGCGTCGCAATGACAGAGGTTTCCCCTTGCCCTGCGCCACCATCCAGAGGGATGAGAGGTTCGACAACCTCGTCAAGTTCTATCTTCCTCCCACTCAATTCTCTCGAAAGAAACTCCTTCTCGAGAAAAGTTCCGTTCTTAGCAACAAACACTTTGCCCTCGGATTTGAGATAGAAGGTGTACCCAACTGTCTCTTTTGGGTAACCTATGAAAACGCACTTTTCCGCTTTGGGTTCCAGCTTTTCAGGCTGAAGCTTTTTGACATAAGCATCACATCCCCAAACTTTAAGAAACGACAACTTTGGTCTTTTGCCATACCACAGTTCGTATGGTGTCGTCTCAACGGATTTTGATGGTGCCCTATTTAAAGTGAATGCAGCTGTTTCTAATGCATAACCCCAAAATGATAACGGCAAATCAGTAAGAGACATCATAGATTGCACCATCTCTAACAAAGTACGATTACGACGTTCGGACACACCATTACGCTGTGGTGTTCCAGGCGGTGTTAACTGCGAAACAATTCCACATTGTTTTAAGTGAGTACCAAATTCGAAACTCAGATATTCACCCCCACGATCAGACCGTAGGAACTTGATCTTTTTGTTACGATGATTTTCTACTTGACTCTGAAATTGCTTGAACTTTTCAAATGTTTCAGACTTGTGCTTCATCAAGAAGACATAACCATATCTACTTAAATCGTCAGTGAAGGTGAGAAAATAACGATATCCACCGCGTGCTTCCACGCTCATCGGACCACACACATCTGTATGTATGATTTCCAACAAGTCACTTGCACGCTCCATTGTTCCGGAGAACGGAGTTTTAGTCATCTTGCCCATGAGGCATGGTTCGCACGTGTCAAGTGAATCAAAGTCAAGTGACTCCAAAAGTCCATCACCATGGAGTTTCTTCATGCGCTTTACACCAATATGACCCAAGCGGCAGTGCCACAAAAATATGGCGCTATCATTGTTTACTCTAACTCTTTTGGTCTCAATGTTATGTATATGCGTATCGCTATCGAGATTCAATATGAACAATCCTCTCACATTCGGTGCATGACCATAAAAGATGTTACTCATAGAAATAGAACAACCATTATTCTCAGACTTAAAAGAGTAACCGTCTCGCAATAAACAAGATCCAGATATAATGTTCATGCTCAACGCAGGCACTAAATAACAATGATTTAAGTTCATCACTAATCCCGATGGTAGCTGAAGCGACACGGTGCCGACGGCGATTGCATCAACCTTGGAACCGTTTCCTACGCGCATCGTCACTTCGTCTTTTGCCAGCCTTCGTCTATTCCGCAGTTCCTGTTTCGAGTTGCAAATATGAGCAACAGAACCGGTATCAAATACCCAGGCACTACTACAAGAGCCGGTTAAGTACACATCAATAACATGTATATCAAATATACCTGATTTTCTTTGCCCGCCTTCTTATCCGCCAGATACTTGGGGCAATTGCGCTTCCAGTGACCCATACCCTTGCAATAGAAGCACTCTGTTTCAGGCTTAGGTCCAGCCTTGGGTTTCTTCGGCGGATTGGCAACAGGCTTGCCGCTCTTCTTCGAATTGCCCTTCTTGCCTTTGCCGTTTCTCTTGAAACTAGTGGTCTTGCTTACCATCAACACTTGATGCTCTTTACGGAGTTCAGACTCTGCGACTTTCAGCATCGCAAACAACTCGCCGGGAGACTTGTTCATCCCTTGCATGTTGTAGTTCAACACAAAGCCTTTATAGCTTGGCGGCAGTGATTGAAGGATTCTGTCAGTGATAGCTTCTTGCGGGAGTTCAATCCCCAGTTCAGCTAGACGGTTTGAGTACCCAGACATTTTGAGCACATGTTCACTGACAGACGAGTTTTCCTCCATCTTGCAAGCATAGAATTTATCGGAGGTCTCATACCTCTCAATCCGGGCGTTCTTCTGAAAGATAAACTCCAACTCCTGGAACATCTCAAATGCTCCATGACGCTCAAAGCGACGTTGAAGTCCCGGTTCCAAGCCATACAAGACTGCACATTGAACTATTGAGTAGTCCTCCTTACGTGCTAACCAAGCGTTCTTGACATCCTGATCAGCCGTAGCGGGTGGTTCATCTCCTAGCGCAGCATTAAGGACATAATCCTTCTTCCCAGCTTGTAAGATTAGCTTAAGATTACGAGCCCAGTCTACAAAGTTGCTTCCATCATCTTTCAACTTAGCTTTCTCTAGGAACGTATTAAAATTCAGGATGACTCTCGCGTGAGCCATGATCTACAACACAAATATATTCAAAGTGGACTTAGACTATGTTCAAGATAATTAGAGTTTAACTTAATCAAATTATATGCTAAACTCCCACTCAAAAAGTACATCTCTCTAGTCATTTGAGTGGTTCATGATCCACTTACGCTATCCCAAGTCCGATCATCACGTGAGTCGAGAGTAGTTTCAGTGGTAAGCATCCCTATGCTAATCATATCAACTATATGATTCATGATCGACCTTTCGGTCTCATGTGTTCCGAGGCCATGTCTGCACATGCTAGGCTCGTCAAGCTTAACCCGAGTGTTCCGCGTGCGCAACTGTTTTGCACCCGTTGTATGTGAACGTTGAGTCTATCACACCCGATCATCACGTGGTGTCTCGAAACGACGAACTGTAGCAACGGTGCACAGTCGGGGAGAACACAATTTCGTCTTGAAATTTTAGTGAGAGATCACCTCATAATGCTACCGTCGTTCTAAGCAAAATAAGGTGCATAGAAGGATTAACATCACATGCAAGTCATAAGTGACATGATATGGCCATCATCACGTGCTTCTTGATCTCCATCACCAAAGCACCGGCACGATCTTCTTGTCACCGGCGCCACACCATGATCATCTATCAACGTGTTGCCATCGGGGTTGTCATGCTACTTATGCTATTACTACTAAAGCTACATCCTAGCAAAATAGTAAACGCATCTGCAAGCACAAATATGTTAGTATAAAGACAACCCTATGGCTCCTGCCGGTTGCCGTACCATCGACGTGCAAGGCGATATTTCTATTACAACATGATCATCTCATACATCCAATATATCACATCACATCATTGGCCATATCACATCACAATCATACCCTGCAAAAACAAGTTAGACGTCCTCTAATTTTGTTGTTGCAAGTTTTACGTGGTGACCAAGGGTATCTAGTAGGATCGCATCTTACTTACGCAAACACCACAACGGAGATATATGAGTTGCTATTTAACCTCATCCAAGGACCTCCTCGGTCAAATCCGATTCAACTAAAGTTGGAGAAACCGTCACTTGCCAGTCATCTTTGAGCAAAGGGGTTACTCGTAACGATGAAACCAGTCTCTCGTAAGCGTACGAGTAATGTCGGTCCAAGCCGCTTCAATCCAACAATACCGCGGAATCAAGAAAAGACTAAGGAGGGCAGCAAAACGCACATCACCGCCCACAAAACCTTTTGTGTTCTACTCGAGAAGACATCTACGCATGAACCTAGCTCATGATGCCACTGTTGGGGAACATCGCATGGGAAACAAAAAATTTCCTACGCGCACGAAGACCTATCATGGTGATGTCCATCTACGAGAGGGGATGAGTGATCTACGTACCCTTGTAGATCGTACAACAGAAGCGTTAGAGAGCGCAGTTGATGTAGTGGAACGTCCTCACGTCCCTCGATCCGCCCCGCGAACAATCCCGCGATCAGTCCCACGATCTAGTACCAAACGGACGGCACCTCCGCGTTCAGCACACGTACAGCTCGACGATGATCTCGGCCTTCTTGATCCAGCAAGAGAGACGGAGAGGTAGAAGAGTTCTCCGGCAGCGTGACGGCGCTCCGGAGGTTGGTAATGATCTTGTCTCAGCAGGGCTCCGCCCGAGCTCCGCAGAAACACGATCTAGAGGAAAAACTATGGAGGTATGTGGTCGGGCAGCCGTGAGAAAGTCGTCTCAAATCTGCCCTAAAAGCCCCATATATATAGGAGGAGGGAGGGGGACCTTGCCTTGGGGTCCAAGGGATCCCCAAGGGGTCGGCCGAGCCAGGGGGGAGGACTCTCCCCCCCAAACCGAGTCCTACTTGGTTTGGTGGGAGGGAGTCCTTCCCCCTTCCCACTTCTTCCTTTTTTTTTCCTTTCCTTTGATTTTTTCTCTCTTGGCGCATAGGGGATTGGTGGGCTGTCCCACCAGCCCACTAAGGGCTGGTGTGACCCCCCAAATGCCTATGGGCTTCCCCGGAGTGGGTTGCCCCCCTCCGGTGAACTCCCGGAACCCATTCGTCATTCCCGGTACATTCCCGGTAACTCCGAAAACCTTCCGGTAATCAAATGAGGTCATCCTATATATCAATTTTTGTTTCCGGACCATTCCGAAAACCCTCGTGACGTCCGTGATCTCATCCGGGACTCCGAACAACATTCGGTAACCAACCATATAACTCAAATACGCATAAAACAACGTCGAACCTTAAGTGTGCAGACCCTGCGGGTTCGAGAACTATGTAGACATGACCCGAGAGACTCCTCGGTCAATATCCAATAGCGGGACCTGGATGCCCATATTGGATCCTACATATTCTACGAAGATCTTATCGTTTGAACCTCAGTGTCAAGGATTCGTATAATCCCGTATGTCATTCCCTTTGTCCTTCGGTATGTTACTTGCCCGAGATTCGATCGTCAGTATCCGCATACCTATTTCAATCTCGTTTACCGGCAAGTCTCTTTACTCGTTCCGTAATACAAGATCCCGCAACTTACACTAAGTTACATTGCTTGCAAGGCTTGTGTGTGATGTTGTATTACCGAGTGGGCCCCGAGATACCTCTCCGTCACACGGAGTGACAAATCCCAGTCTTGATCCATACTAACTCAACTAACACCTTCGGAGATACCTGTAGAGCATCTTTATAGTCACCCAGTTACGTTGCGACGTTTGATACACACAAAGCATTCCTCCGGTGTCAGTGAGTTATATGATCTCATGGTCATAGGAATAAATACTTGACACGCAGAAAACAGTAGCAACAAAATGACACGATCAACATGCTACGTCTATTAGTTTGGGTCTAGTCCATCACGTGATTCTCCCAATGACGTGATCCAGTTATCAAGCAACAACACCTTGTTCATAATCAGAAGACACTGACTATCATTGATCAACTGGCTAGCCAATTAGAGGCATGCTAGGGACGGTGTTTTGTCTATGTATCCACACATGTAAATGAGTCTTCATTCAATACAATTATAGCATGGATAATAAACTATTATCTTGATACAGGAACTATAATAATAACTATATATTTATTATTGCCTCTAGGGCATAATTCCAACATCTTCTTCATCAGTACCAACAACTTTTTGAATGACGAGTCAGTCGCACCGGTCTCTGCCTTCCACTTCAGCAATTCCAGTGTGCTACCCAACTTCTTCTGGCCATCTTCACAAGTTGGATACAACAATTTGTTGTGGTCTTGTAACATCTTCTCGAACTGCAACCTATCCTTTTCTGTGTCGCAACCTCGCCGTGCATCAGAAATGACCCGGCCAAGATCATCAGCGGGCTCATCTGGTTCCCGTTCTTTATCCTGGTCTTCTTCTTCATTGTCTTCCATTGCGGTATCAGCATACTCAGGGAACATAGATCGGTAGTTGTCATCATCATTCTCTTCTTCTTCATCGTCTTCTTCCATCATAACCCCTCTTTCTCCGTGCTTGGTCCAAACATTATAGCCCAACATAAAACCGGACCGAAGCAGGTGGCTCTGAATGACTCTTGAGGAAGTGTAATCCTTCTCATTCCGACATTCAACACATGGACAAAACATATAGCCACCATCATGCTTGTTCGCATCGGCTGCATCTCGAAAAGAATGCACGCCTTCTCTATAAGCGGCTGTGCGTCGATCACCGTATATCCATGGATGGCTCATCTGCGTTATACGACTGTATATCAAATACAATCACGATCCTAAAAATTAGTACCACACGGTCTAAACGAGGAAATATAGTTGCTAACCTTTTAGAATAAGTAGAAATAAAGAGGAAGAGGTTTAAGCGTGGCTCGGGCATCTCATATCGTAGTTGTGTTCGGTGAACTGAAGCGGCATCGCTCTAAGACACATTTCAACAAACACCTCTAGTGCATCCAAGAAAAATGGAGAGCTAGCACACACCCACACTCTTCCATCCAAGAAAAATGGAAGGAAGAGGGGAGAGGGGGGCTGTGGCCAATATATATAGGCAGAGGACTTTAGTCCCGGTTTGAGACACAAACCGGAACTAAAGGTGGAGCACATGCGGGCTACACACCGCGTAGCCCTTTAGTCCCAGTTTGAGACACAAACCGGGACTAAAGGCTCCTTACGGGCCGGGACCAAAGCCTCGTGGGCGGCATTGGGATTTTGGGGCGACGTGGCCGG
Organism: Hordeum vulgare subsp. vulgare; assembly: GCF_904849725.1. Taxonomy (NCBI): domain Eukaryota; kingdom Viridiplantae; phylum Streptophyta; class Magnoliopsida; order Poales; family Poaceae; genus Hordeum; species Hordeum vulgare. The sequence goes on along the minus strand of NC_058523.1, from coordinate 1,576,346 downwards.
GCCTTTAGTCCCGGCCCAGAGAAAGGCCGGGACTAAAGGGTCCAGGCCAAAGACCCGTTTTCCACTAGTGGCAATAGGGCGATCGGGCGGAAGTGGGTGCGTGCTACCTCGTTAGGTCGCGGTTCACGTGCCAAATAAAAGGTCTCAGAAGCGGCACATAGCCGCGCTCACTGCAGTGGCCAAAAAAAAAAATAAAGACGAAACAATCAAAACAAAACTTAAAAACTGCACAGCTCAAAACTGCACGACCAGAAAAAAAAAGCATCAATCTTGGAATTTTCAATCGGACGGTGGAAAAGGTTTGTTTTTGAGACAGACAAGCAGTGGAAGAGTTAGATAAGACATAACCAACATTCTTTCTGTCGGCCGATCTACAAGGCGGCGCTCCGGGGCGCCAACGAAGCACGATCTCCTCTGCACCACCAATTTTCAGTCAGAAGACTGCTACCCTACGTTCCTATTATCTTTTTAGAAATTCTAATATGATCTACACATGGAGCAAAATGAGTAAATCTACACTCTAAAATTAGTCTATATACATCCGCAGCTAGTTTGCATTAAATCATCACAATAACAATTGTTGTATAATCAACCAAATTAACCAATCACACATCTCTTGGTTGATGCACACAGGCACACCCTCTTATTGCAAGCACACAGCAAATCTGCACAACACAGCTAGGTTGTGATCAACACCACACCAAGCAGTAGGAGAAAACTATAGCACTCCAGTGCTTAACACGCCAATCCAAGCATACCCAGATAACGTAGCTTCGTGAAAAGAAAACACATCATTTCTTCGATGTGCGCACGCCACACTGTAGAAATTGCAAGAAACACAACAAATACACAGGCAATGGGAAACACTTTGAGAGCTGTGAGATCACAACTTGTGACAACGTATGGTAGACCAATGCTCCATGTAAACTGACATCCAGAGCAGTGCACCCAATTACCTGAGAAATGAATAGAGGTAATTAAGAATAAAGAGTACTTGGAATGGAACCTGTTCAACTTATCCAAATTCATGTACAGAATCCGTGTTATACGACAAACCTCAGAACGGAGACCCTCGGGAGGGTCTTCTTGTAGTAATTCGAGTGGCGTGTTTGGAAGAGCGACGGGTCATGGTTGGCCTCCAAGCCATCCCACTCCAGCCTCTCCCACCAGTCATTCTCGCAGTCCACCATTGGTAGCTTAGAGCCTATAGCGGGAAGCCGCCTGAGGCCCCAACAGTCCCTGAGGCTGATGGTTTCCAACGACGGCGCGGTCAGTCTGGCCTCACATATCTGCTCTAGACTGTGGAGATGGTACAGCTTGATGTGCTTCAGGTTATTGAATGTGACACCAGATGCTATTTCTTCGGAATGCTTGTCATCCAATGGGAAAACATGTTGCAGCTTACTGCAGTATGCTATGTGGAGAGTCTCCAAGCTTGGCAAGGTGAAGGTCGAAATGGGGATGACGAATACCAACCTGGGGCAATTGTGTAGGTATATATACTGTAGTGCTTCGAAGATATATTTCCCGATATTATTGAGGCCTCTACCCAAGATGCAATAGGCCATCCGGAGATCAGACGCCGAAAGTGTCCTTAAAGAACGGAAGTGCTGAAGTCCTGAAGTAAAGAGAGCCAACATTTTGGGGCACCTCTCTGCACGACACCATTTTAAATTACCCCAGTCTGCTGAAGTGTGCGGGATAGTTGTGACCGAGGAATTGTCATGCACATGCATTGATCGTACACACCAAGAGAAAGAACCTGAGTCCATCAGCATAGTCTCTAAATCATGGCTTCCTTTTCCAATCTCGATATGGCAGTCCAAAGGATGAAGCTGTTGGCAGTCCGACACCAAGGACAAACATGTTATATCCTTTGCACGGACGACGACATCCTTGTAATGTAGAAATGGCACCATTGGAATATGATCCTCCTGGCTTGGGGGGATCTCCCCTATACTTTTAGTGATTGAAGAAGATATATGGAGGTGCACTTTCGAGTAACCGGAGGAAAAAGCATATTCTCTTGGAGAAAGAAAGATTCTCCTTGTATGTCTGGAATCTTCCCTCCTGATTCGGGCATATAGTGCTTTTATGGGCAACCAAAGAAACCGTCCATCTGTAAAACAAATACATGCCTCAAAGTCAACGGACCTCTGTTCTCCACAGCAGAACCCTGATCTCGTCATCCCCCGATTAGTGTCTACATGTAGCACTTCCAATGTCGGGTTTAGTCCATCCCAGACTAAACTATGGAGTTGCTCACAACCCTGTAGGAATAGCTTCTTGAGCCGTGGGACATCCATTGCACCGAGATCAATTGTTTTGATGGCCGTACCTGACATGTCCAACTCCTTCAGGTTGAACAATGCACGCAAGAATATGCTATGCAATCGAGCGCAACCCTCTAAGGAGATCCTTGATACCTTGGCTTCTTCCATTGGTTCCACGCAAGACTTCGGGCGGGATTCCTTTCTTGGCAGTTGTATGGGATGACCCCAATTCTCTGCTGGGCCATAACCATCAAAGCTAAAACTCTCGAGTTGTGAAGGAACTCCTTCCAATGAAACATGTTTCAAGTTGGAACAACCATCAACAACAAGCACCTTGAGGCTTCTTGCTGATGACATTTCAGGCAATGATTCCATGTGAGTGTTCCCAGAAAAGTCAAGGAGCTCGAGGTTCATCATGTCTATGGCAGAGCAATTGTCCACTGTTATCACATCTGAAAATTCAGTTAACCGGAGCTTGTGCAGATTCTGTAGCTTTTTCCAGGCATGGCTTATAGTCCTCCATGATACTCCCTTTGTATTTAGCTCCCTGAGATTGGTCATCAGTTCAATCATCCGTGGCAACAAGACATAGTCTGTACAACGTAAGTCAAGCACCAGCAAATCTGGAAAACATGCCCCTTCTTGATGCTCCTTCCCAGTGTTTGTGCAGTGGTCAAGCCATAGGAACCTTAGGTTTTGGCAGCAGCGGAAAGGCGGCGATGAAAAATCAAAGCTACACTTGCAGAGTTTTAGCACACGGAGGTTGCTGGCTAGTTGAAACATATCATTTTGTAGTTCTTCTGGCTGACTGTCACCCTCAAATGTTAGAAAATAGGATGTTGCATTAACATGGACAACAGAGATATTCTGTGCTGCTTGTTTGTTTGAGGTGATTGAATTCCAGCCTTCGTAGGGTTTTTTGTTTCTGTCCAACCAACTTACCAGAACTGCTGTTTCATCTGGAAAATATCCCAGCGGTGGTATCACTCCACACAACGCATTGCCAACCTCCCAAGCTCTGACTATTCCATCAAGTATTCCATCACATATCCAGTAGTTGCAAGCATGAGTAGCCCAACCATAGTCAACACTGATAGACTTTCCACGTACTTCTTTTGTCAGGAGCAGTGAGTACAAAAAGCAATCCACAACTATTGATGGCTTGATTTCATCCATGCTGGTGTAACCCATCACTTCAGCAGCTTCTTTGTGCAATAAAGCACGCACTTGTGGCCTAATATATATGCCTTGGTCGGGAGTGATATACATACGTATATTAACAGAACTGGACATCACCTTCAGTTCTTTCCGTGAGAACTGAAATCTTCCATGCTTGGTCCATAACAACTTACCTTCACCAAAAAAAGGAACGCCTGACTCTGTGAGATCAATATTTTCATCTCCTCCATAGTGAAAAATCATCAGGAATCTTTTGTTTATTAGGCACCGGTTGATCGCACTTCCGACGCTATTTATTACTGCTCTAGAGTTGTCATCTACCCCTCTGAAATCATCTTCTTCATCCCTCGCATCAAATGTGTACATTAAGTGGTGAAGGTTTAATGCCTCTGCAATTGCCCTCTGCATCGTCCTTCTGTTTTTCCACAAAGAGCAATCGACGTGGATAATTTTCTCAAAATGCCTTGTCATGCCAGAATCGGTTCTTTCAGATTTTAGGCGTTCGGCTAGAGCTCTAAGAACAGCAGATGCTACCAGTCCCTCGCCGCGCCAGCCAGCAAAGAAGAATACTTCAGTTTTGCCTTCTGCGGTACCATCACTATCACGCATATGAAGCAGATGAAGCACTTGTTTGACGGTGTCATCAAAATCCTTTACGCGCTGTAGTAAAGAACGACGGTTAGATTTGACTTGCACAATACATATTGCTACCATATACAGTATTATTTAAGTCCTCGAAAATTAAGAGTAGTTATTTTGAAAGGTAATTAAGTGAATAAGTTGGTATAGATGAAATCTTAATTACCTCATGGGACATGTGGTTCGCAAACTCAAAATTCATATAGTACATGTCATCTTAATTACAAGGTAATTAAGTGAAGGCGTGTGTCTAGTTTGCAAGTTTAAGAGCATCTCTAACAGACGCGTCAAACAAAGTGCGCGTGAAAAACAGGTTTTTTAGCGCATTTGCGTCCGTGCATGCTCCAACGAACGAGGGAAAAAATGGCGGGTAAAAAAAACGGCCACGCACGCAAGAAAAAGCAGGGGCACGCGGCAGTTCTGGCATGTGTCGCCGCACGCGCTATAAATCCAACGCCCATCCACGCGTTCTTTCCACTGCTCTATCTTGCCACGCACCCTCTTCGCCGCTATTCCTCGCCATGCTTCTTCTTTATCGCCTCGCTGCCGCTATGCCACCATGCTGCCACGCCATCGGGGAAGTTCGGGCTATAGTGGCGTCCACGCGCGCCCGTCCGATATCTTCTATGCCGAGATCCGCTTCGGTGAGACACGTCTCACCCTCGGCACGTTCGACACCGCCCATGAGGCCGTCCACGCGTACGATACGTTGGTGTGGCACCTATGGCGTCCTCATAGGGAGATGAACTTCCCCGAGGTGGCAGCACAGGAGCTCATGCCTCCCCTGCGGCTTTTGACCGACGAGGACCATCACAAGAATTGGAGGTGGGAGCGCCGCCTCAGCATCGCTGAGATGGACGAGGAGGCCATGGCGGTGTGGCGGCAATGCCTCCCGTAGGACGTCATCAACGAGTGTAAGTTCTACACGAAAAGGAGGGCGGAGCGAGCCGCCTATTACAAGGACAATTGTACGTGGAAGGAGGTCGCACACTTCAACATGGAGCTAAAAGAAGTGTCGACCTAGAACGACGACGATGAAGGGTGGAATGATGCCTTCATTACGACGTCAGAGTCGAAGGATGTTGGAAATATGCCCTAGAGGCAATAATAAAGTGGTTATTATTATATTTCTTTGTTCATGATAATTGTCTATTGTTCATGCTATAATTGTATTAGCCGGAAACAGTAATACATGTGTGAATATATAGATCATAATGTGTCCCTAGTAAACCTCTAGTTGGCTAGCTCATTGATCAATAGATGATCATGGTTTTCTGATCATGGACATTGGATATCATTGATAACGGGATCACATCATTAGGAGAATGATGTGATGGACAAGACCCAATCCTAAGCATAGCACTAGATCGTGTTGTTCGTCTGCTAAAGCTTTTCTAATGTCAAGTATCATTTCCTTGGACCGTGAGATTGTGCAACTCCCGGACACCGTAGAAGTGCTTTGGGTGTATCCAACGTCACAACGTAACTGGGTGACTATAAAGATACACTACGGGTATCTCCGAACGTGTTTGCTGGGTTGGTACGAATCGAGACAGGGATTTGTCACTCCGTGTGACGGAGAGGTATCTCTGGGCCCACTCGGTAGAACATCATCATGATGAGCTCAATGTGACTAAGGAGTTAGTCACGGGATGATGTTCTATAGAACGAGTAAAGAGACTTGCCGGTAACGAGGTTGAACAACGTATGGGGATACGGACGATCGAATCTCGGGCAAGTATCATGCCGATAGACAAAGGGAATTGCATACGGGATTGATTGAATCCTTGACATCGTGGTTCATCCGATGAAATCATCGTAGAGCGTGTGGGAGCCAACATGGATATCCAGACCCCATTGTTGGTCATTGGCCGGAGAGGTGTATCGGTCATGTCTGCATGCTTCCCGAACCCGTGGTTCGATGACGCTAGGGTTATAGGGAAATAGTGTACGTGGTTACTGAAGGTTGTTCGGAGTCCCGGATGAGATCCCGGACATCAGAGGAGTTCCGGAATGGTCCGGAGGTATAGATTGATATATAGGATGAGATGTTTTGGACGCCGGAAATGTTTCGGGCGTCACCGGTAACGTACGGGGACCACCGGAAGGGTTCCGGGGGTCCACCGGGATGGGTCACCAGCCCCGGGAGGCTACCTGGGCCAAGTGTGGTATGTTGGAATTATGGCCTAGAGGCAATAATAAATATAGTTATTATTATAATTCCTGTATCGAGATAATTGTTTATTATCCATGCTATAATTGTATTGAATGAAGACTCATTTACATGTCTGGATACATAGACAAAACACTGTCCCTAGCAAGCCTCTAGTTGGCTAGCCAGTTGATCAAAGATAGTCAGTGTCTTCTGATTATGAACAAGGTGTTGTTGCTTGATAACTGGATCACGTCATTAGGAGAATCACGTGATGGACTAGACCCAAACTAATAGACATAGCATGTTGATCGTGTCATTTTGTTGCTACTGTTTTCTGCGTGTCAAGTATTTGTTCCTATGACCATGAGATCATATAACTCACTAACACCGGAGGAATACTTTGTGTGTATCAAACGTCGCAACGTAACTGGGTGACTATAAAGATGCTCTACAGGTATCTCCGAAGGTGTTCGTTGAGTTAGTATGGATCAAGACTGGGATTTGTCACTCCGTGTGACGGAGAGGTATCTCGGGGCCCACTCGGTAATACAACATCACACACAAGCCTTGCAAGCAATGTGACTTAGTGTAAGTTGCGGGATCTTGTATTACGGAACGAGTAAAGAGACTTGCCGGTAAACAAGATTGAAATAGGTATGAGGATACTGGCGATCGAATCTCGGGCAAGTAACATACCGAAGGACAAAGGGAATGACATACGGGAGTATATGAATCCTTGACACTGAGGTTCAAACGATAAGATCTTCGTAGAATATGTAGGATCCAATATGGGCATCCAGGTCCCGCTATTGGATATTGACCGAGGAGTCTCTCAGGTCATGTCTACATAGTTCTCGAACCAGCAGGGTCTGCACACTTAAGGTTCGACGTTGTTTTATGCGTATTTGAGTTATGGTTGGTTAACGAATGTTTTTCGGAGTCCCGGATGAGATCACGGACGTCACGAGGGTTTCCGGAATGGTCCGGAAACGAAGATTGATATATAGGATGACCTCATTTGATTACCGGAAGGTTTTCGGAGTTATCGGGAATGTACCGGGAATGACGAATGGGTTCCGGGAGTTCACCGGGGGGGGGGGGGGCAACCCACCCCAGGGAAGCCAATAGGTCTTGAGGGTGGCGCACCAGCCCTTAGTGAGATGGTGGGACAGCCCAAAAGGACCCTATGCGCATTGGAAGAAAAATCAAAGAGAAAAAGAAAAAAAAGGGGAGGTGGGAAAGGAAAGAAGGACTCCACCCACCAAACCAAGTAGGACTCGGTTTGGGGGGGGGGAGACCTTCCCCCTTGGCTCGGCCGACCCCCTTAGGGCTCCTTGAGCCCCAAGGCAAGGCTCCCCCTCTCCCACCTATATAAACGGAGGTTTTAGGGCTGATTTGAGATGACTTTTCCACGGCAGCCCGACCACATACCTCCATGGTTTTTCCTCTAGATCGCGTTTCTGCGGAGCTCGGGCGGAGCCCTGCTGAGATGAGATCATCACCAACCTCCGGAGCGCCGTCACGCTGCCGGAGAACTCTTCTACCTCTCCGTCTCTCTTGCTGGATCAAGAAGGCCGAGATCATCGTCGAGCTGTACGTGTGTTGAACGCGGAGGTGCCGTCCGTTCGGCACTAGATCGGAGCGGATCGTGGGACGGATCGCGGGACGGTTCGCGGGGCGGATCGAGGGACGTGAGGACGTTCCACTACATCAACCGCGTTTCTTAACGCTTCTGCTGTATGGTCTACAAGAGTATGTAGATCACTCATCCCCTCTCGTAGATGGACATCACCATGATAGGTCTTCGTGCGTGTAGGAAATTTTTTGTTTGCCATGGGACATTCCCCAACAGTGGCATCATGAGCTAGGTTCATGCGTAGATCTCTTGTCGAGTAGAACACACAAGTTTTTATGGGCGGTGATGTGCGTTTTGCTGCCCTCCTTAGTCTTTTCTTGATTCGGCGGTATTGTTGGATTGAAGCGGCTTGGACCGACATTACTCGTACGCTTACGAGAGACTGGTTTCATCGCTACGAGTAACCCCGTTGCTCAAAGATGACTGGCAAGTGTCAAGTTTCTCCAACTTTAGTTGAATCGGATTTGACCGAGGAGGTCCTTGGATGAGGTTATATAGCAACTCATATATCTCCATTGTGGTGTTTGCGTAAGTAAGATGCGATCCTACTAGATACCCATGGTCACCACGTAAAACATGCAACAACAAAATTAGAGGACGTCTAAATTGTTTTTGCAGGGTATGCTTGTGATGTGATATGGCCAACGATGTGATGTGATATATTGGATGTATGAGATGATCATGTTGTAATAGATAATATCGACTTGCACGTCGATGGTACGGCAACCGGCAGGAGCCATAGGGTTGTCTTTATACTAACGTTTGTGCTTTCAGATGCGTTTACTATTTTGCTAGGATGTAGCTTTAGTAGTAATAGCATGAGTAGCACGACAACCCCCATGGCGACACGTTGATGGAGATCGTGGTGTGGCGCCGGTGACAAGAAGACCGTGCCGGTGCTTTGGTGATGGAGATCAAGGAGCACGTAATGATGGCCATATCATGTCACTTATGACTTGCATGTGATGTTAATCCTTCTATGCACCTTATTTTGCTTAGAACGACGGTAGCATTATGAGGTGATCTCTCACTAAAATTTCAAGACGAAATTGTGTTCTCCCCGACTGTGCACCGTTGCTACAGTTCGTCGTTTCGAGACACCACGTGATGATCGGGTGTGATAGACTCAACGTTCACATACAACGGGTGCAAAACAGTTGCGCACGCGGAACACTCGGGTTAAGCTTGACGAGCCTAGCATGTGCAGACATGGCCTCGGAACACATGAGACCGAAAGGTCGATCATGAATCATATAGTTGATATGATTAGCATAGGGATGCTTACCACTGAAACTACTCTCGACTCACGTGATGATCGGACTTGGGATAGCGTAAGTGGATCATGAACCACTCAAATGACTAGAGAGATGTACTTTTTGAGTGGGAGTTTAGCATATAATTTGATTAAGTTAAACTCTAATTATCTTGAACATAGTCTAAGTCCACTTTGAATATATTTGTGTTGTAGATCATGGCTCACGCGAGAGTCATCCTGAATTTTAATACGTTCCTAGAGAAAGCTAAGTTGAAAGATGATGGAAGCAACTTTGTAGACTGGGCTCGTAATCTTAAGCTAATCTTACAAGCTGGGAAGAAGGATTATGTCCTTAATGCTGCGCTAGGAGATGAACCACCCGCTACGGCTGATCAGGATGTTAAGAACGCTTGGTTAGCACGTAAGGAGGACTACTCAATAGTTCAATGTGCAGTCTTGTATGGCTTGGAACCGGGACTTCAACGTCGCTTTGAGCGTCATGGAGCATTTGAGATGTTCCAGGAGTTGAAGTTTATCTTTCAGAAGAACGCCCGGATCGAGAGGTATGAGACCTCCGATAAATTCTATGCTTGCAAGATGGAGGAGAACTCGTCTGTCAGTGAACATGTGCTCAAAATGTCTGGGTACTCAAACCGTCTAGCTGAGCTGGGGATTGAACTCCCGCAAGAGGCTATCACTGACAGAATCCTTCAATCACTGCCGCCAAGCTATAAAGGCTTTGTGTTGAACTACAACATGCAAGGGATGAACAAGTCTCCCGGCGAGTTGTTTGCGATGCTGAAAGTCGCAGAGTCTGAACTCCGTAAAGAGCATCAAGTGTTGATGGTGAATAAGACCACTAGTTTCAAGAGAAACGGCAAAGGCAAGAAGGGTAATTCAAAGAAGAGCGGCAAGCCTGTTGCCAATCCGACGAAGAAACCCAAAGCTGGACCTAAGCCTGAAACAGAGTGTTACTATTGCAAGGGTATGGGTCACTGGAAGCGCAATTGCCCCAAGTATCTGCCAGATAAGAAGGCGGCCAAAGAAAAATCAGGTATATTCGATATACATGTTATTGATGTGTACTTAACCGGCTCTCGTAGTAGTGCCTGGGTATTCGATACCGGTTCTGTTGCTCACATTTGCAACTCGAAACAGGAACTGCGGAATAAACGAAGGCTGGCGAAAGATGAAGTGACGATGCGTGTAGGAAATGGTTCCAAGGTTGATGCAATCGCCGTCGGCACAGTTTCACTTCAGTTACCATCAGGATTAGTTATGAACCTGAATCATTGTTATTTAGTGCCTGCGTTGAGCATGAACATTATATCTGGATCTTGTTTATTGCGAGACGGTTACTCTTTTAAGTCAGAGAATAATGGTTGTTCTGTTTCTATGAGTAACATCTTTTATGGTCATGCATCCAATGTGAGAGGATTATTCATATTGAATCTTGATAGCGATACACACATACATAACATTGATACCAAAAGAGTTAGAGTTAACAATGATAGCGCCATATTTTTGTGGCACTGCCGCTTAGGTCATATTGGTGTAAAGCGCATGAAGAAACTCCATGCCGATGGACTTTTGGAGTCACTTGGCTTTGATTCACTTGACACGTGCGAACCATGCCTCATCGGCAAGATGACTAGAACTCCGTTCTCCGGAACAATGGAGCGTGCAAGTGACTTGTTGGAAATCATACATACCGATGTGTGTAGTCCGATGAGTGTAGAGGCACGCGGCGGATATCGTTATTTTCTCACCTTCACTGACGATTTGAGTAGATATGGTTATGTCTACTTAATGAAGCACAAGTGTGAAACATTTGAAAAGTTCAGGCAATTTCAGAGTGAAGTTGAAAATCATCGTAACAAGAAGATCAAGTTCCTACGGTCTGATCGTGGGGGTGAATATCTGAGTTTCGAGTTTGGTGCTCACTTAAGACAATGTGGAATTGTTTCACAGTTGACACCGCCTGGAACACCACAGCGTAATGGTGTGTCCGAACGTCGTAATCGTACTTTATTAGAGATGGTGCGATCTATGATGTCTCTTACCGATTTGCCGTTATCATTTTGGGGTTATGCATTAGAAACATCTGCATTCACTTTAAATAGGCCACCATCAAAATCCGTTGAGACGACACCATACGAATTGTGGTATGGCAAAAGGCCAAAGTTGTCATTTCTTAAAGTTTGGGGATGTGATGCTTATGTCAAAAAGCTTCAGCCTGAAAAGCTGGAACCCAAAGCGGAAAAGTGCGTCTTCATATGTTACCCAAAAGAGATAGTTGGGTACACCTTCTATCTCAAATCCGAGGGCAAAGTGTTTGCTGCTAAAAACGGAGCTTTTCTCGAGAAGGAGTTTCTCTCGAGAGAATTGAGTGGGAGGAAGATAGAACTTGACGAGGTTGTCGAACCTCTCATCCCTCTGGATGGTGGCGCAGGGCAAGGGGAAACCTCTGTCGTTGCGACGACGGTTGAGGAGGAAGTTAATGATGATGATCATGAAACTCCGGTTCAAGTTTCTGTTGTACCACGCAGGTCGACGAGACCACGTGCTGCTCCAGAGTGGTACGGTAATCCCGTCTTATCAATCATGTTGTTGGACAACAATGAACCTGCAAGTTATGAAGAAGCAATGGTGGGCCCAGATTCCAACAAATGGCTAGAAGCCATGAAGTCGGAGATAGGATCCATGTATGAGAACAAAGTGTGGACTTTGGAGGTACTGCTTGAGGGCCGCAAGGCTATTCAAAACAAATGGATCTTTAAGAGAAAGACGGACGCTGACGGCAATGTGACCGTTTATAAAGCTCGACTTGTGGCAAAGGGTTTTTCACAAGTTCAAGGAGTTGACTACGATGAGACATTCTCACCCGTAGCGATGCTTAAGTCTGTCAGAATCATGTTAGCAATAGCTGCATTTTTCGATTATGAAATCTAGCAGATGGATGTCAAAACGGCGTTCCTTAACGGTTTCCTTAAGGAAGAATTGTATATGATGCAACCCGAAGGTTTTGTCGATCCTAAGAATGCTAACAAGGTGTGCAAGCTCCAGCGATCCATTTATGGACTGGTGCAAGCATCTCGGAGTTGGAATAAACGTTTTGATGAGGTTATCAAAGCATTTGGATTTATAGAAGTGGTTGGAGAATCTTGTATTTACAAGAAAGTGAGTGGGAGCTCTGTGGCGTTTCTAATATTATATGTGGATGACATATTGTTGATTGGAAACAACGTAGAGTTTTTGGAGAGCATAAAGATTACTTGAATAAAAGTTTCTCTATGAAGGACCTAGGAGAAGCTGCTTACATTCTAGGCATTAAGATCTACAGGGATAGATCAAAACGCCTGATAGGACTTTCACAAAGCACATAGCTTGATAAAGTTTTGAAAAGGTTCAAAATGGAACAGTCCAAGAAGGGGTTCTTGCCAGTTTTACAAGATACGAGATTGAGTAAGACTCAGTGCCCAGCAACTGATGAGGATAGAGAGCATATGCGCTCCGTCCCCTATGCTTCAGCCATAGGTTCTATCATGTATGCGATGTTGTGCACTAGACCGGACGTTAGCCTGGCCATAAGTATGGCAGGTAGGTTCCAGAGTAATCCAGGAGTGGATCACTGGACAGCGGTCAAGAATATCCTGAAGTACCTGAAAAGGACTAAGGAGATGTTTCTCGTGTATGGAGGTGACGAAGAGCTCGCCGTAAAGGGTTACGTCGATGCAAGCTTTGACACAGATCCGGACGACTCTAAGTCGCAAACCGGATACCTATTTATTCTTAATGGGGGTGCGGTAAGCTGGTGCAGTTCCAAGCAAAGCGTCGTAGCAGATTCTACATGTGAAGCGGAGTACATGGCTGCCTCGAAGGCGGCTAAGGAGGGTGTCTGCATGAAGCAGTTCATGACGGATCTTGGAGTGGTGCCAAGCGCACTGAATCCAATAACCTTGTTCTGTGACAACACGGGTGCCATTGCCTTAGCAAAGGAACCACTGTTTCACAAGTAGTCCAGACACATCAAACGACGCTTCAACCTCATCCGCGACTACGTCGAAGGAGAGGACATAAATATATGCAAAGTGCACACGGATCTGAATGTAGCAGACCCGCTGACTAAACCTCTTCCACGGACAAAGCATGATCAACACCAGAACTGTATGGGTGTTAGATTTATTACAATGTAATTCGCATGATGATGTGAGGGCTAGATTATTGACTCTAGTGTAAGTGGGATACTGTTGGAATTATGCCCTAGAGGCCATAATAAATATAGTTATTATTATAATTCCTGTATCAAGATAATCGTTTATTATCCATGCTATAATTGTATTGAATGAAGACTCATTTACATGTGTGGATACATAGACAAAACACGGTCCCTAGCAAGCCTCTAGTTGGCTAGCCAGTTGATCAAAGATAGTCAGTGTCTTCTGATTATGAACAAGGTGTTGTTGCTTGATAACTGGATCACGTCATTAGGAGAATGACGTGATGGACTAGACCCAAACTAATAGACGTAGCATGTTGATCGTGTCATTTTGTTGCTACTGTTTTCTGCGTGTCAAGTATTTGTTCCTATGACCATGAGATCATATAACTCACTAACACCGGAGGAATACTTTGTGTGTATCAAACGTCGCAACGTAACTGGGTGACTATAAAGATGCTCTACAGGTATCTCCGAAGGTGTTCGTTGAGTTAGTATGGATCAAGACTGGGATTTGTCACTCCGTGTGACGGAGAGGTATCTCGGGGCCCACTCGGTAATACAATATCACACACAAGCCTTGCAAGCAATGTGACTTAGTGTAAGTTGCGGGATCTTGTATTACGGAACGAGTAAAGAGACTTGCCGGTAAACGAGATTGAAATAGGTATGCGGATACTGACGATCGAATCTCGGGCAAGTAACATACCGAAGGACAAAGGGAATGACATACGGGATTATATGAATCCTTGGCACTGAGGTTCAAACGATAAGATGTTCGTAGAATATGTAGGATCCAATATGGGCATCCAGGTCCCGCTATTGGATATTGACCGAGGAGTCTCTCGGGTCATGTCTACATTGTTCTCGAACCCGCAGGGTCTGCACACTTAAGGTTCGACGTTGTTTTATGCGTATTTGAGTCATATGGTTGTATACTGAATGTTGTTCGAAGTCCCTAATGAGATCACGGACGTCACGAGGGTTTCCGGAATGGTCCAAAAACGAAGATTGATATATAGGATGACCTCATTTGATTACCGGAAGGTTTTCGGAGTTACCGGGAATGTACCGGGAATGACGAATGGGTTCCGGGAGTTCACCGTGGGGGGGGGGGGGCAACCCACCCCGGGGAAGCCCATAGGTCTTGAGGGTGGCGCACCAGCCCTTAGTGGGCTGGTGGGACAGCCCAAAAGTACCCGATGCGCATTGGAAGAAAAATCAAAGAGAAAAAAAGGGGAGGTGGGAAAGGAAAGAAGGACTCCACCCACCAAACCAAGTAGGACTCGGTTTGGGGGGGAGACCTTCCCCCTTGGCTCGGCCGACCCCCTTGGGGCTCCTTGAGCCCCAAGGCAAGGCTCCCCCTCTCCCACCAATATATACGGAGGTTTTAGGGCTGATTTGAGACGACTTTTCCATGGCAGCCCGACCACATACCTCCACGGTTTTTCCTCTAGATCGCGTTTCTGCGGAGCTCGGGCGGAGCCCTGTTGAGAAAAGATCATCACCAACCTCCGGAGCGCCGTCATGCTACCGGAGAACTCTTCTACCTCTCCGTCTCTCTTGCTGGATCAAGAAGGCCGAGATCATCGTCAAGCTGTACGTGTGCTGAACGCGGAGGTGCCATCCGTTCGGCACTAGATCGGAGCGGATCGTGGGACGGATCGCGGGACGGTTCACTGGGCGGATCGAGGGACGTGAGGATGTTCCACTACATCAACCGCGTTTCTTAACGCTTCTGCTGTACGGTCTACAAGGGTATGTAGATCACTCATCCCCTCTCGTAGATGGACATCACCATGATAGGTCTTCGTGCGCGTAGGAAATTTTTTGTTTCCCATGCGACATTCCGCAACATGGGATGGAATCAACCCCTAGGTGGGCTGGTGCACGTCCCACCCAGCCCAAGGCGCAGCAAGAGAAGGGTGAGGGCAAACCCTAGCACTAGGGGGCCCAAGGCCCACCAAGGGGTGCGCCTCCACCCCTCGCTGCCCTGGCCGCCACCCCTAGGGTGGGAACCCTAGAGGTGGCGCACCGCCTCCCTCTCCCCCTATATATAGTTGAGGTTTGAGGCCCTTTTGAGACACGGAAACCTCTCTCCCTCGGCGCAGCCCTACCTCTCTCCTTCCTCGTTCTCTGCGGTGCTTGGCGAAGCCCTGCCGGAGTTCCACGTAGCTCCACTACCACCACGCCGTAGTGCTGCCGGAGCTCTTCCTCAACCTCTCCTTCCTCCTTGCTGGTTCAAGATGTTGGAGACGTCACCGGGATGCACGTCTGTTGAACGCAGAGGTGCCGTGATTCGGCACATAGATCGGAAGTGATACTTCTCCAACGTATCTATAATTTGTGATGGTTTCATGCTATTATCTTGTCAAACTTTGGATGTTTTATATGCCTTTTATATCTTTTCTGGGACTAACTTATTAACTCAGTGCCAAGTGTCACTTCTTGTATTTTTCCGTGTTTTTGACCCTTTTCAGAGGAGGATTTGAAACGGAGTCCAAACGGAACAAAACTTCCGAAAAGATTTTTTCCGTAACAGAAGATCGGGAGACTTGAGAGCCAAGGCAGGGGCTCCCCAGGGACCCCACAAGCCCCTAGCCGTGGCCAGGGGGAGGCCGCGCCTCCCTGGCTTGTGGGCCCCCTGGACCTCTTCTGCCCGTGGTCTCTGGCCTATATATTCCCTAAAATACCAGAAAAAAATCAAGGGAGCCACGAAAACACTTTTCCGCCGCCGCAAGCTTCCGTTTCCACGAGATCTCATCTGGAGACCTTTCCGGTGCCCTGCCGGAGGGGGTTTCGGAGACAGAGGGCCTCTTCATCAACACCTTTGCCTCTCCGATGATGCGTGAGTAGTTTACTTCGGACCTACGGGTCCATAGCTAGTAGCTAGATGGCTTCTTCTCTCTCTTGGATCTTCAATACAAAGTTATCCATGATCTTCATGGAGATCTACCCGATGTAATCTTCCTTTGCGGAGTGTTTGTCGAGAACCGATGAATTGTGGATTTATGATCAGATTATCTATGAATATTTTTTGAGTCTTCTCTGATTTCTTATATGCATGATTTCATATCCTTGTAATTCTCTTCGAGTTCTGGGTTTTCTTTGGCCAACCAGATATATGATTCTTGCAATGGGAGAAGTGCTTGGTTTTGGGTTCATACCGTGCGATGACCTCACCCAGTGACAGAAGGGGTAGCGAGGCACGTATCGTGTTGTTGCCATCAAGGGTAAAAAGATGGGGTTTTCACCATTGGTTTGAGTTTATCCCTCTATCATGTCATCTTGCTTAAGGCGTTATTCTGTTCGTCATGAACTCAATAAACTAGATGCATGTTGGATAGCGGTCGATGTGTGGAGTAATAGTAGTAGATGCAGAAAGTATCGGTCAACTTGTCTCCGACCTGATGCCTATATGTATGATCATTGCCTTAGATATCGTCATGACTTTGCGCGGTTCTATCAATTGCTCGAGAGTAATTTGTTCACCCACCGTGTTATTTTCTATTTTGAGAGAAGCCGCTAGTGAACACTATGGCTCCCAGGTCTACTTCACATCATATTTTCAGCCTTACACTTTTACTTTGTTTTGCTTTCCGCTTTCAGTTCTCACTTTGCAAACAATCTAGAAGGAATTGACAACCCCTTTATAGCGTTGGTTGCAAGCTCTTTTGTGTTTTGCGCAGGTACTCTGGACTTCACGCGATCCTCCAACTGGATTGATACCTTGGTTCTCAAACTGAGGGAAATACTTACTGCACATGTGCTACATCACCCTTTCCTCTTCAAGGGAAAACCCAACGTAAGCTCAGGAGGTAGCAAGAAGATTTATGGCGTCGTTGCCGGGGTGGATCAAGTAAGGACTTCATCCAAGTAAGTGTCGCAAACTAATCTCTTGCATTTACTTTGTTTGCTAGTTGCCTCTCGTTTTCCTCTCCCCCACTTCACCAATTTGCCGTTTTCATTTGCCTTTTTTGTTCTCCCTTCTTCGGCAAAGTTTCCATTTGCTTGTGTTCTTATTTGCTTGTTGAAGTCACCATGACTGAAAACACCAAACTTTGTGACTTCTCGAATAATAATAATAATAATAATTTTATTAGTACTACGATTGCTCCCGCCACTAGTGCGGAATAATATGAAATCAATGCTGCTTTGCCGAATCTTGTTATGAAAGAGCAATTCTCCGGCCTTCCTAGTGAAGATGCCGCATCCCATCTTAATACCTTCATTGAGCTTTGCGATATGCAAAAGAAGAAAGATGTGGATAATGATGTGATTAAATTTAAGCTTTTTCCGCCGGCTAAGATTATCTCTCTCCGTAATGATATTATGAATTTTAAGCAACTTGATCATGAACATGTTGCACAATCTTGGGAGAGAATTAAATTAATGATTAGAAATTGTCCCGCTCATGGCTTGAGTCTTTGCATGATTATACAAATCTTTTACGCTGGTTTGAATTTTGCTTCTAGAAATATCTTGGACTCCGCCTCAGGTGGAACGTTCATGGAAATCACGTTAGGAGAAGCCACAAAATTCCTAGACAATATCATGACAAACTACTCTCAGTGGCACACTGAAAGATCACCTACTAGTAAAAAGGTACACGCTATAGAAGAAATTAACTCGTTGAGTGCTAAGATGGATGAGTTAATGAATCTGGTTGCTAGTAGAACTGCTCCTTTATATACTAATTACATGCCCTTGTCTTCCTTGATTGAGAGTAGTAACACTAGTTTGGACGTTAATTTTGTTGGTAGGAATAATTTTGGCAACAACAATACTTTTAGAGGAAACTATGTTCCTAGGATTTTTCCTAGTAACCCCTCTAATAATTTTCGCAACTCCTACACAATACTCATGGAAATCACAATAGATTACCCTCTGATTTAGATAGTAATATCAAAGAGTTTATTAACACGAAAAAGATTTTCAATGCGTCCATAGAGGAAAAACTACTCAAAATTGACGATTTGGCTAGGAGCATTGATAGAATGTCTAGTGATATTGATGCCTTGAAAGTTAGATGTGCTCCTCCTAAGCTCAATATGGATGAAACTTTAAAAGCTATGCTTGTTTCCATGAGTGAGAGCAAAGAAAGAGCCGCCCAAATACGTGCTAGGCATGAATGGCTTAAAAGGGTGTGTTCTCGTGATGAGAATCACAAAGATCTTAAAGTGCTTGGTGTGACTCCCATTGAATCTTTTTTTTTGTGTCAAACCTAATTATGATGGGGCTGGATATTAATCCACTTTGGTTGAAAAACGCCCCAATGATTTGGAGTCCATCTATCTTGATGCTAAAAGTTTTGAAAGTGGAGTAGAAGAAATTAAAATCTTGGGTAGCAATGAAATTACTACTTTGGATTTCGAGGGATTCAATTATGATAGTTGCTCCTTGATTGAATGCATTTCCTTGATGCAATCCATTGTAAACTCTCCACACGCTTATAGCCAAAACAAAGCCTTTAACGATCATATCGTTGATGCTATGATGAAATCTCTGTAAGAAAAACTTGAATTGGAAATCTCTATACCTAGAAATCTTTATGATGAGTGGGAACCTACTATCAAAATCAAAATCAAAAACTATGAATGTAATGCTTTGTGTGATTTGGGTGCTAGTGTTTCCGCGATTCCAAAGTCTTTATGTGATGTTCTTGGTTTTAATGAGATTGAGGAGTGTTCTCTTAATTTGCATCTTGCCGATTCTAATGTCAAGAAACCCATGGGAAGGATCAATGATGTTCTTATTATTGCAAATAGGAACTATGTACCCGTGGATTTCATTGTACTAGACATAGATTGCAATCCTACATGCCCCGTCATTCTTGGTAGACCTTTCCTAAGGACTATCGGTGCTATCATCGATATGAAGGAAGGGAATATTAGATTTCAATTTCCTTTAAAGAAGGGCATGGAGCATTTTCCTAGAAAGAAAATAAGATTGCCTTATGAATCCATGATGAGGGCTACTTATGGTTTGAGCACCAAACACGACGATACGTGATTCTATCGCCTTATGCCTAGCGCTTGTTGGGAGGCAACCAAATAAATTTATCCTTTTTCTTTCTGTTTTGTTGCGTCCACACGATCATAATTCTGTTATGATTCTGTTTTTTGTGTTTGTGCCAAGCAAATCCTTTATGATGGCCTGGGTGATAGTTGTTTGATCATGCTGGAAAAAGACAGAAACTTTCTGCTCACAAAATTATTTTTCATTTCTATCCAGAACGAGATTTTGAGTTGATTTTTTTTGCTTCTGATTGATATACAAATTGCCCCTGTTGTCGTAAGTTTTCAGAATTTTGGAAGTAACATAAGTATACGAAGTATACAGATTGCTACAGACTGGTCTGTTTTTGACAGATTCTATTTTTGTTGAGTTTGTTGCTTGTTTTGATGAAACTATGGATAGTATCGGGGGGTATTAGCCATGGAGAAGTGAAAATACAGTAATCCAACACCAATATAAATAGAATTCAAGTTTGCTACAGTACCTAAGGAAATGGTAGTTTTCTTTCTTATGCTAATGATATCACGAGTTTCTGTTCAAGTTTTGTGTTGTGAAGTTCTCAAGTTTTGGGTGATGTTCTCATGGAAAAAAATATAAAGAGTGGAAAGAGCTCAAGCTTGGGGATGCCCCGGGAAGGCATCCCCTCTTTTGTCTTCAATCCATCGGTAACGTTACTTGGAGCTATATTTTTATTCACCACATGATATGTGTTTTGCTTGGAGCGTCTTGTATCGTAGGAGTCTTTTCTTTTGTTGTGTCACAATCATCCTTGTTGCACACCTTTTGAGAGATACATGCACTCATCGTGAATTTGCTAGAATACTCGTTGAGCTTCACTTATACCTTTTGAGTTAGGCAATTTAGCTCACATGTGCTTCACTTATATCCTTTGAGCTAGTTGATTTTGCTATATGTGCTTCACTTAGATCTTTTAGAGCACGGCGGTGCATGACTTGGTAGTTGGTTTGTGCTATGAAAGTAGTCCCAAAAGTGATAGGTGTCCAAAGAGGATACAAAAACTTCCATCTTCATGTGCATTGACTAGAAAGAGAAGTTTGATTCCTCACAATTAGTTTTGAGACGGGGATTCAGTAATATTAAAAGTTATGTTAGTAGGGTGTTGTGAATTTAGAAATACTTGTGTTGAATTTAGTGATTCCCGTAACATGCACGTATGGTGAACCGCTATGTTAGGAAGTCGGAGCATAATTGATCTATTGATTGTCATCCTTTGGGTTGCGGTCGGGATCGCACGATGGTTAATACCTACCAACCCTTCCCCAAGGAGCATGCGTTTAGCACTTTGTTTCGATTACTAATAAAAACTTTTGCAACAAGTATATGAGTTCTTCTTGACGAATGTTGAGTCCATGGATTATACGCACTTTCACCCTTCCACCATTGCTAGCATCTCTAGTACCGCGCAATTTTCGTCGGTGCACAAACCACGATATGCCTTCCTCAAAACAGCCACCATACCTACATACTACGGCATTTTCATAGCCATTCCGAGATATATTGCCATGCAACCTTCACCGTTACGTCTCATGACTTGTGCCATCATTGTCATATTGCTTTGCATGATCGTAAGATAGCTAGCATGATGTTTTCATGGCTTGTCCGATTTTTTATGTCATTGCTATGGAGTCATCATTGTTATAAGCTTTGAGCTTTGAGTAAATAAAAGTGTGATGATCATCATTATTAGACCATTGTCCCATGTGAGGAAATAAAAACAAGAGGCCAAAGAGCCCCAAAAAAAGAGGCCAAAGAGCCCAAAATAAAAAAAAATTGAGAGAAAAAGAGAGATGGGACAATGCTACTATCTCCTTTCCACACTTGTGCTTCGTAATAAGCACCATGTTCTTCATGATTGAGAGCCTCTCGTTTTGTCACCACCATATACTAGTGGGAATCTTCATTATATAACTTGGCATGTATATTCCAATGATGGGCTTCCTCAAAATTTCCCTAGGTCTTCGTGAGCAAGCAAGTTGGATGCACACCCACTAGTTCTCCTTTAGAGCTTTCACATAATTATAGCTCTAGTGCATCTTTTGTTTGGCAATTCCAACTCATTCACATTGATATCTATTAATGGGCATCTCCATAGCCTTTTTAATACGCCGAGTCAATGTGACCATCTCCTCCTTTTTTGCCTCGCAACCACCACCCCACTCTACTTCATTTATAGTGCTATATCCATGGCTCACGCTCATGTATTGCGTGAGAGTTGAATTTATTTTGAGAAAGTAAGAGTGCAAAAACAATTACTTGGCCAATTCCGGGGTTGTGCATAATTTAAATTAGTTGTGTGGGGATGATGGAGCATAGCCAGACTATATGATTTTTTAGGGATAACTTTCTTTGGCCTTGTTATTTCGAAATTTTGTGATTACCTTGCTAGTTTGCTTGAAGTATTATTGTTTTCACGTCAATAGCAAACTATTGTTTTGAATCTTACGGATCTGAACATTCATACCACTTGAAAGAACTTACAAAGGACAATCATGCCATGTAGCATTCAACATCAAAAATTCAGTTTTTATCACTTCCCTACTCGAGGACGAGCAAGAGTTAAGCTTGGGGATGCTTGATACGTCTCCAACTTATCTATAGTTTTGATGGTTTTATGCTATTATCTTGTCAAACTTTGGATGTTTTATATGCCTTTTATATCTTTTTTGGGACTAACTTATTAACTCAGTGCCAAGTGTCAGTTCCTGTTTTTTCCGTGTTTTTGACCTTTTTCAGAGGAGGATTTGAAACAGAGTCCAAACAGAATAGAACTTCCGAAAATATTTTTTCCGTAACAGAAAAAGATCAGGAGACTTGAGAGCCAAGGCAGGGGGTCCCCAGGGACCGCACAAGCCCCCTAGACGCGGCCAAGGGGGAGGCTGCGCCTCCCTGACTTGTGGGCCCCCTGGACCTCCTCTGCCCTAGGTCTCTAGCCTATATATTCCATAAAATCACAGAAAAAATCAAGGGAGCCACGAATACACTTTTCCGCCGCCGCAAGCTTCCGTTTCCGCGAGATCTCATTTGGAGACCTTTCCCATGCCTTGCCGGAGGGTGTTTCGGAGACGGAGGGCCTCTTCATCAACACCATTGCCTCTCCGATGATGCGTGAGTAGTTCACTTCATACCTATGGGTCCATAGCTAGTAGCTAGATGGAGATCTATCTGATGTAATCTTCCTTTGCGATGTGTTTGTCCAGATCCGATGTTTATGATCAGATTATCTATGAATATTATTTGAGTCTTCTCTGATTTCTTATATGCATGATTTCATATCCTTGTAATTCTCTTCGAGTTGTGGGTTTTGTTTGGCCAACTAGATCTATGATCCTTGCAATGGGAGAAGTGCTTGGTTTTCGGTTCATACCGTGCGGTGACCTCACCCAGTGACAGAAGGGGTAGCGAGGCACGTATCATGTTGTTGCCATCAAGGGTAAAAAGATGGGGGGTTTCATCATTGGTTTGAGTTTATCCCTCTACATCATGTCATCTTGCTTAAGGTGTTACTATGTCCGTCATGAACTCAATACACTAGATGCATTCTTGATAGCGGTCGATGCGTGGAGTAATAGTAGTAGATGCAGAAAGTATCGGTCTACTCGTCTCGGACGTGATGCCTATATGTATGATCATTGCCTTAGATATCGTCATGACTTTGCGCGGTTCTATCAATTGCTCGACAGTAATTTGTTCACCCACCGGGTTATTTGCTATTTTGAGAGAAGCCTCTAGTGAACACTATAGCCCCCGGGTCTACTTCACATCATATGTTCAGCCTTACACTTGTACTTTGTTTTGCTTTCCGCTTTCAGTTCTCACTTTGCAAACAATTTAGAAGGGATTGACAACCCCTTTATAGCGTTGGGTGCAAGCTCTTTTGTGTTTTGCACAGGTACTCTGGACTTGACGCGATCCTCCTACTGGATTGATACCTTGGTTCTCAAACTAAGGGAAATACTTACTGCACCTGTGCTACATCACCCTTTTCTCTTCAAGGGAAAACCAAACGTAAGCTCAGGAGGTAGCAGGAACCGACCGCGATCTGAATCGCTGCGAGTACGACTCCATCAACCGCGTTCATTGTAACGCTTCCGCTGAGTGATCTTCAAAGGTATGAAGATGTTGTACTCTCTTGCTCACTGTTGGTCTCTCCATAGATAGATCCTTGTATGGCGTAGGAATTTTTTTTAATTTATTATGTTCCCCAACAAAGGACTACACTACCGAGTGAGAGGAGGACGGCGAGGAGTAGTTTTTTGCGACCGGTTTTCTATCTTTTTTTTGGAGTGCGTCTTTTCTATCGTTTGTGTGAACTTGTTTGTCATGAACTTGCTTGTGATTTAATCTAGTTTGTGCGAACTTTACCTATTTTGGATGTTTAAGATCATCAAGTATGTGTTGTTTGTGCAGCACACTCGATTTTACGGCGCCTTCTAAAGCGACACAAACCATTTGTTATGTGTACAGATGCTATGTTAAAGTTCTTAATTAATGGGAATTTTTTCCTCAAAAATCATCAAAAACTTGTCTTCATCGACTAGAGAATCGCTACTAAAGAAGGCACTCTTTTAATCAGAAATACCATTAGCATGAGTACACAAAACAAATGGTTCAAGCCCACGAGGGATTGAAAAATGGTTCAAGCTCATGAGTACTTTATTTGCATCTATCAATCTATATTTTTAACATTTTATTGTACCCACGAGGGATTGACAACCCCTACACATGTTGGGTTGTGATGATTTGTTATTTGTGTGTAGGTACTGCTTACATAGTCTTGTGGATCTTTCTACTGGATTGATATCTTGGTTTCAATTCTAAAAGAAATATTTGTCGTCGTTGTGCTACATCATCTATGCTTGGAGGGAAACCGATGCAATCAGCGGGGAGTCAAGATTTCTGGCACCGTTACGGGGGAAGATCAAGTCAAGATCTATCAGGTTTCCACACATAAACTCTCATCTCCTTGCAATTACATTATTTTTTATTTGCCTCTCGTTTTCCTCTCCTCACTTCACAAAAATTGCGTTTTTATTTGCCTTCTTTCCATTTGCCGTTTTCTTTCCAGATCTCGTGTTTGCTTGCGTTCTTGTTTGCGTAGTCATGATGAATTAAAAAAACACTAAGTTTTGTGATTTTCCTAATACCAATAATAATGATTTCATTAGCACTCCAATTGCTCCTCCTACCAATAGTACGTGTGGAATCTTATGTTATTAATGCCGCTTTGTTGAATCTTGTTACGAAAGAGCAATTTTCCGGTAATCCTAATGAGGATGCCGCATCCCATCTAAACGCTTTCGTAGAATTGTGTGATATGCAAAAAAGGAAAGATGTGGACAATTATATTATTAAGTTGAAATTATTTCCGTTCTCTTTGCGTGATCGTGCTAAAATTTGGCTTTCTTCTTTGCAACGTAACAGTATCGAACAAGTGCAAAGGTGCTTCTCTCATGAAGTATTTCCCTCCCATGAAAATTATTTCTCTTAGAAATCACATTATGAATTTTAAAAGACTTGAGCATGAGCATGTTGCCCAATCTTGGGGAAAGATGAAACTGATGATAAGAAAATGCCCAACTCATGCTTTGAATTTGTGGATGATCATACAATTTTTTTATGCGGGGTTGAATTTTGTTTCTACAAATCTTTTAGATTCCGTCACGGGGGGTACTTTTATGAAAATTACTTTGGGTGATGCTACTAAATTGGTTGATAATATTATGGCCAATTATTCTCAATGGCATACTGAAAGAGCTCCTACTAGTAAAAAAGTTAATTATATTGAAGAAATTGATATTTTGAGTAGTCGGCAAAGTGCTCAAGACGGCAGCCGACAGGCATTGCCTCCGTTAGGGGTTAACGGAGGCTTTGCCGTCTGCCTCCCCCTCCATCTTTGCCGTCTGCCTCCCCGTCCATCTTTGACGTCTGCCTTCTCCTCCCCTCCCCTCCCCCTCCATCTTTGTCGTCTTCCTCCCCGTCCATCTTTGCCGTCTGCCTGCTCCTCCCCTCCCCCTCTCTCCACTCTTTGCCATCTGCCTCCTCCTCCCCCCTCCTCTGTTCCCTCTTCTTTGATGTCTGCCCACCCTGGAGGCTGACGGCGAAGAGACTACATAGACACCCCAGGATGCACAGCTGGGTGCCATGTGGCACCTTTGCCGTCTGCCAGCTGATGGCACAGGTCTTTGCCATCAGCTGGCAGACGGCAAAGAGCCCATATAGTTCTTGTTTTCTTTGTTTTATATTATTTCACATCACATATATATATATATATATGTATATATATATTTGACAGCATATTTATATAATTCACCACACATATATGATATATAGTTCACCACACATATACTTGCCAACACATATATATAATTCACCACACATATCTATAATTCACCACACATATATGATTCACCAATGTGCATCCCCATATATCCAAAGAACAAACATACCAAGTATTGCACTGTTTATCCATATATACATATACATATAGTTCGACATTGTTCATCAACTCAAATGAAAACTATATGATATACATATAAAGTTCATCCATCGACATTGTTCAACTCCATGAATGCCAGCTTCCATGCATGTAGTATATCCAATCTGCAAAAATGTGAATAAGAAAGTTAGAAGAAGAACAAAATATGATGTTTTTCAGCTAATTATGTCATTTTTAGCAGAAAACAAGCTAAGTATATATGTGTGGTGAACTATATATCATTTGTTGGAGCTAAATTAGCTAATTATGTCTCTTTTGAGCTAACGGGCTAATTATGTCATTTTAGAGGAAAACAAGCTAAGTATATAATATTAATGAGCTAACCAAGGTTCTTATGCCATTTTGAGCTTATTATGGCATTTTGGAACTAAATGGGCTAATTATGTCATTGTTGGGTTAATTGAAGCAAGGATAATATGAAAGAGGAGAAGAAAGAGGAGGAGGAGGAGAAGAAGGAGAAATCAAGAAGAAGGAGGAGAAGGAGGAGGAGGAGAAGGACTAGAAGGTCCTTGGCCTTCTCCTCCTCGTCCTCCTCCTCCTTCTCCTTCTTCTCTTCTTCTTCTTCTCTTCTTCTTATTCTTCTTTCTTTATTAAAGCTCTATATTTCCATAGATGAAAGTAAGAAAAGAATCGCTATGCTTAGAGCTAAAAGAAAATTTTTAGAAAGAGCGTCTCTCGATTGCTTTCACAAAAAAAATGATGAAGAAATTAAAATGATTGGTGTTTATTCTATTGATTCCTCGTTTACTAATGTTTAAATTAATGATGAGGGAACTGAATAAAAGGCATCTTTAGTTAGAAGGCGTTTGTTCAGGAACGTTGCATGGGAAACAAAAAAATTCCTATAAGATCTATCCATGGTGACGACCATCTACGAGAGGGGAGAATTCACATACCATTGTAGATCGCTAAGCGGAAAGCGTTAAGAAACGCGTATGATGTAGTCGAACGTCTTTGCGATCCAAATCGCAAGCCGTACCACGATCCAATCATGATTTAGCACCGAATGGACGACACCTCCACGTTCAGCACACGTACAACTCGATGACGATCTCGGCCTTCTTAATCCACCAAGAGACATGAAGAGGTAGCTGAATTCTCCGGCAGCACGACGAAGTAATTGTGATGATGGTGGAGCTACTTCGGCAGGGCTTCGGTGTGCCGTACCGAAATAACTACGGGGTGTCACGAGGTGGTGGAGGGAGAGAGAGTTGCGCCTTAGCTTGTGGTGCAAAAGGCCTCTCTACCCTCCACTATATATAGCAGGGGAGGAGGGGTTGCACCCTAGGGACTTGCCCTAGGGTTCTGCCGGCGGAAGGAGGAGGGAGGAGTCCTCCTCCAATTCGGTTTGGAGGACAACTCCTCTCCCTATTCGGTTTGGCCCCACCTCTGTATCATTCTCCACTTCGGCCGAATAGGCCCTCTTGGGCTGGCAAACCAGCCCAGCAGGGGGTAGTGCGCAACCCTTGGGCCTGTTTGGTCTCCTCCTGAGTGGGAGGGCCCTCCCGGTGGAACTCCGAAACCCATTCAGGACTCCCGGTACTTTACCGGTAATGCATGAAATCCTCTCGAAAGCCAAATTGATACATCCCATATATCTATCTTCGTCTCCGGAACATTCCGAAACTCCTCGTGACGTTCGAGATCTCATTCGGGACTTGGAACAACACTGGGTTACCAACA
Source organism: Hordeum vulgare subsp. vulgare (assembly GCF_904849725.1). Lineage (NCBI taxonomy): Eukaryota > Viridiplantae > Streptophyta > Magnoliopsida > Poales > Poaceae > Hordeum > Hordeum vulgare. The sequence continues at coordinate 1,548,772 of NC_058523.1, read as the reverse complement.
TCAATAATTCAACTATACCAAAACGTCACCAAACCTTAAGTGTGTAGTCCCTGCGGGTTCGAGAATTATGTAGACATGACAGAGACACTCTCCGGCTAATATCCAATAGCGGGACATGGATTTTCATATTGAATCCTACATATTCTATGAAGATCTTAATCGGTTGAACCTCTATGTCAAGGATTTAGTTAATCCTGTATAACATTTTCTTTGTCCTTTGGTATGTTACTTGCCCGACATTCGATCGTCGGTATCACTATACCTATTTGAATATCATTACCGACAAGTCTCTTTGCTCATCCGATAATAAAAAATCCCGTGGCTAACTCTTTAATCACAATGCTTGCAAGGCTTGTTGTGATGTTGTATTTATCGAGTGGGCCCCGAGCGGTGTGGCGCCAACGCTTCCCGGAGGACGTCATCAACGAGCGTGAATTCTACGTGGATAGGAGGGCGGAGCGAGCCGCTTATTACAAGGACAATTGTACGTGGAAGGAGGTCGCACTCTTCAACATGGAGCTTAAAGAAGCGTCGACCTAGAACGATGATGATGAACGGTGGAATGACGCATTCATTACGACGTCAGAGTCGAAGGACACCACCGAGTCAGAGGAGGACGACGAGGAGTAGTTTTTAGCCGCCGATTTTCTATCTTTTTTTGCAGTGCGGCTTTTCTATCGTTTGTGTGAACTTGTTTGTCATGAACTTGCTTGCGGTTTAATTTTGTTTGTGCAAACTTTGCCTATTTTAAAAGTTTAAGATCATCTTGTATGTGTTGTTTGAGCGACGCGTTTTATTTTACAGCATCTTCTAAAGCGACACGCTCGCACGTTAAAAATTTATAGCGCTTGATGAAGCACCTGTCTACTTCCATGAAAAAACGGCTGTTACGTGTGTTGTACTATATTTATTTTTACGCGCCGCGACTTCACACGTCTGTTAAAGATGCTCTAACTAAATTGGAATTAATCTATTACTGGGGATTGCCTGACGGACCAAATACGCAGGCAAATTCGTTGATTCCCGATGGTATTAACAGCCGTATGCACTATTGCCTTTTGAGCTTATCGCTTGCATTGTCTGAAATTCATCGGCTGAAAGTTAATAACTAAAATAAAAATCCAGGAGTTCCGGCCTAGTAAAAGAGTACGCGGCTGTCAATGCCAAAGCAGCTGCCAAAGCTTCTAGCAGTCAGCTGGCTCCGCCTACCAATTGTGAAGACCGTGTAACGATCAAAGGTGTGGCGATGTTTCACGGTCGTTGAAGGGCATATCAGGGGATCACAGGAAACTGCACGACCAAATGTTCTCGACTAAGATAAGTCTTCTCGCCTCGTAGGATTCAGGATATCTGCTATACGCGGTTCGTGTGCATCAAGTAAAGTTCTACATCGACACACTGCCAACCGAGGTGTTCTTCTTGCGGGTTGACGATATCTTTATCATAATTCTTACGAGGCGGCTCGATTTTACAATCGTCCGCTTTATTGTGGTACATATGAGCTTGGTCGTGAGGAGAGAACAAAATCCTGCAAATCTATATGGTGAATTCATACTACATGCACGAGTCCTTGATTTTCGACGACTATGAGCGTAAAACTCCTAGGACCTACATCGAAAACTTCATCAAATTTAAGTCGTTGTCGGACAACCCTTTTGTACATTTCAATCATTGCTTCTCGTTCATATGAACCGTAATTTGAGGTGCTTTCTTTTTGCCGTAGCAACGTGCGCGCCATCCTTATCATTTTTTTCCCGCGAGTCTCCCACACGGTGTATTTTGACACGTACTGAAACTACGAGAAGAAGGACTACACACATAATGGATATTCTCGATGATGCTCTCCACGGGTTCAGCCTGAGGGATGGCCACCTCAAGATTAGGAAACAATGGAAGAGCAGGTCGGGTTTCTCGGATAAAACTACCGCCTCTTGCATGCATCAACCAACATCAAGCAGGAACGATGGATGCTACCTCATCCATCTCATTATGGAGTTTAGAAGGGATCACCAACAGCTTGGCATGAAAATCAGAAACGATGATCCTATCCGAAAATGGGCAGAATCCTTAGAAGAAGAACCGGATTATAAACTCGGAGATGACTTCTTTCGCATCCAGAGGAACGTAGCAACGATCATCATGAAAGAAGTTGTCGAAGAGAAGGGGTTGTTCCAGCACGGACCTATATCGCAAGCTGACGTCCGAACCCGCATAGGCATACAACGTCAGGACCTGAGGCCGTTCAATAAGCTTAGGTGCATCCTCGATGATCTAGATGGAGAGAACCTCCAGTAACGATTGACGATGCCGATGATGATGCATGATGTATCGTTTGAACTCATACTTTATGTAGCGATGAAACTAGTCAACAGTCCCTGCCAAACCTGGGTAGCACTATATAGTTTGTTAGTTTGGGTACACGATGATCTATGTACATCTAGTTAATTAGTTTGGACACGATGAACCTGCGTTCATTAATTATGTTTACTATATGTTGCATTTATTTCGTAACACCCTTTCTTTTTGTGTTGCTCAATTATATTATGTTGCATATTTTTGTTGATTTCCTTGATGAAGATGCATCTCTAACAGGTACATAGATCCTTCATGCCGAAGAAGTGTTATGTCTGTACATAGGGAATGTTTCGGGAGTGTACGGCGAGTGGCCCGAGTGTTAGACTCAAGTGAATGGGTTCTCAAATGGCAGCTATAAAGGGTTTAATAGCAGACAAGAAGTAGAATATAGTTATTTCAGGTGGACGCTAGCGCGAGAGAGGACCAGAACCGCCGCCTCATGTACAACATAGTTCCACTCTCACTCATAATGATAACTCTTCTCTTTTATATTACTGTTTAGATGGATGACAATGTAGCTGCAAGTATTTGAGACATTTTCTGAGATTATGATGATGACATGATTTTCTGAGATTATTTGTATGTGTATGATATGATTAGATTTGTATGTGTATGATTAAATTTTATGAGACTATTGTATAAAACCTGTTCAAATACAACAAGGAAATGGGCTGCCAAAAAAATTAAAATTAATAACAGTAGCGCGGGTCATGCTTTAGCAGCAACGAGCTCTTATAAGTAGCGCTCCTCAAGTGGGCCCGAAACAGCTATTATCAGTAGCGCGGTTCCATGACCCACACTACTGCTATCTACATATTACTAGCGCGGGGCAACCTGCGCTACTGGTAAAAGTTAGCTGTAGCGAGCTAGCAGTAGCGCGGCACCCCGCGCGTGCCGCGCTACTGGTATGTCTTTTGGCCGCTCTACTACTATAGTGTCTCCTAGTAGTGATCTGGCCTCAGCAAAACTAAATAATTCTCTTATACAGAAGTTTACTTAAGACCTGAGAGGTGTTCGAAGGGCGATGAAATTAATTTCAGATTCCTCACTTTCTCTAGGTCATGATCCAAAGAGAATTGTATCGTCGGTATATAAAGGGATAGAAATTCCACTCTTAACAAGATGATTAACTACCCCATCAATTTAACCATCAAGCTTTGACGCTCAACATATCGGCCACTATGTTAAATAGCATGGCTGTTAATGAGTCACCTTGCCTCAATCGTTTCTTCGTTTGGACGTAGCTGTTAACGTCATCATTGACTTTAAAGGCCACACTACCTTCTGAAACTAAACTATGGATCAGAGCGAGTCACTTTATAGATAAGCCTTCCATTTCGAGAGTCTGTTGAAGAAAAAAGCACCTCACTTTATCATAAGCTTTCCTAAAATAAATTTGGAGGAGTACCCCATTCAAATTTTTCTATGTAGTTTTTCTATGTAGTTCGTGCACTATTTCGTGTACGATTATCATCCCATCTAGGATATTTCTACCTTGCATGAAAGTAGTCTGGGAAGGGTGCACCACATGGTCAGCCACCAAATTAAGCCTATTCATGGCAACTTTTATAAATATTTTGAAACAAACATTAAGGAAGCATACATGTCTATTTTGTAGTATCCTAACAACCCCATTAACCTTAGGTAATAAAATTATCTCACCAAAGTTTAGGTAAAATAATTCTTGTTGTCCAACATGGAGGTGGCCATACAACTCTAGAAGGTCCGGTTTAATTAGCTCCCAGAAGTTGTGATAGAACTCAATTGGAAGACCATCCGGACCATGGACCTTGTTGTGTTCCAGTAGGGAAACCACCTTCTTCACATCCTCCTCCGAGTAAGGAGTTGTTATAAGGTTTATGTTTCTCATGACCTTCAATCATACCCTCATATTGTATAAGAGAATGAATCAGTTTCTTTTGGTGTCTGCCATTGGCTACACCATGGAAGTATTTAGTATTCGAATCGCCTTTGAATATAAATGCTGGTGAGATGTGACCTAATGTTCTCTAAGAATTTGAGCTATATGTGAATTTGACTGACTCTTAATCTTAATTTCATGTTCAAATAGCGATCAAACTTCAGCCAAAGCTTCTAACTTGTCAATAATAGACGTGAGGCGAAACATCCCTTTTTTTAGGATAGACGTAGTATGCCTAGCCCAACCTCCAAGGAATTTATCTATTGCACGAATTTTAAAATTCACTTTGTGTATTGGAGTAAGCTTGGCAAATGTTTCCCCCAAACCTCCTGCTTAACCATATCATGAAAGCCATCGCGGAGTAGCCATGTTCGAATTTGAACTTGCACCTACTCTACAATCGGGTCAAATCAATGGTTAGAAGGATGGGGCCATGGTGTGATAGATCGTCGACATGAGGTAATACACAAACGGAAACTAAAGGCAATTTTGAATCCCATTCGGTATCCATTAACACACGATATAATTTCTCATATGCCGGTTCCTGAAGAGTGTTCGCCCAAGTGAATGGTCTTCCAATCATGGAGAATTCTCGCATATCAAGATTGTCAATAACAACGTTGAATAGCAAAGGCCGACGATTAACTACCTTGACTTTTATCGTTTGGAAATATTAGCAAATTAAAATCACCACCTATTAGAATAGGAGAATGGTTATATTTCTCCAGATTAACCAACTCACGAAGAAAGTCCGCTTGAACTCATAATAGGGTGTAACATACACCTCGACGAGAATCCATGTGAAGTTGTCGGCTTTGTTTCAGATATGGAGTTTAATATGATAATTCTGAGCTAGCCTACACATCCATAGTCGATGCATTCACGCGAAATAATATGCCTCCATAACGGCCCGGTGCGGACACGAAATCCATGTGAAATCTATTCCGCCAGAAAGACGATTGTGAAGACTTGTCGAGAAATCACTTCTACCAGAATTAGAAATATCCAAAGTTTGGTCACCAAAAAACATCAAATGATCTTCATACAAAACAAAATAAAAATGATGCTTTCCACCCATGATACTGTTCACATGTTTTCAGATCCTCGGATGTCATTTTTCCACCAAAATTTATAAGTGTTTAAGACATTTGACCATAATCACATCCACAGTGTTTCAGATATTGATGAAATGTTTTGCTTTGTTTTTTATCATGGGTGCACCAGGGGTGCAATATGCGTGGGTGCACAAAAATCACTCTCCGGATACCAACAAAGGATACTTTGCTTAGTTGAGAGACCATCCTGAGGACCAGCTCAGATAACTATATTTATAATCATGTGATTGCTTAGTTTTTTTTGGAAAAGGAGGATATAACCCCGATCTCTACATATCGACGATGGATGTGCATGCAGTTATTTTATTAATTATTCACAAGCACCATAGGAAGTAATACATCAGTTAGCTTGAAGCCGCCCTGTAGGCAACACATGTTGCTACTCCTATCCCCTTGATGACAGTGTGCCGAATATCCGTGCCTAATACCAAACAGGCATCACACCAAACCCTAACACATATAGCCGGATGACCCAGACCATTCACGTTCAGTTTGTCGCCACCATCTTCCTCCGACCTTTCTCCAGAACAGGAACAGAAGCATCGACCTTGTCTGACCTGCCGTCGATGCAACCACAACGTCAAACAACGCCACCATCATGCACGTGATGATACACACGGGCCTGTTGCCAAAACTTCATAGTGCCATGCCGCCATGATTCGCCATCGGCCTCGCTATAGATGTAATACCGCTCCACCTCTAGTCACCTCCAGCCATTACTTGCTCCAAAACGATGCCCCCAGGAGGAAAAGAGATACCCAACACCATCATCATCTAATCCAGGAGACCAAGGTCTAGGGTTTCCGCAAAGCATCCTAGATCCCGATGACGGAAACTGTAACGACGAATCCTCGACAAGGTAAGGAATCCCATCGTCCGCCATGACCGTAGTCGGCGCAATCTTCATCAGTAGTTGTGCCACCAGTCATGCGACATCGGCGTTGTTGTTTCCTTCAACCGGGGAAAACTCCAAAATGATGCCTTGAAGGGGGACTACGATGCAAAAGCACCACCATCGCTCGATCCCAAGCAGATCCATGGTTTTCCCCGTAGTTGCCCGCGCTGTCATAGACCAGACAAGGGTAGAATCCCGGCGGATCCACCCAGCTACCGACGTGTCGCACCAACAACCGCGCTGACCGCAATTCAAGGACCAAGACCCACACCAGGGCGCAGATCCGGCCGCCCCACCGCCGAGTGATCCGGTCACACCACAGTCACGCGGGCAACCGTCACGCACCAAAACACGAAGCCGCCTGCCGCGGAGGAACGGAATCGACAGAGCATCGCCACCACCGGCCATGACGCTCGGTACGACGCCACCCTTCGGCCAGGGAGCGCCTGCCCGCGCCAGATCCACACGACCAAGATGAACCCGAGTCCAGGCCGCCGTTGGTGACGGCAAGGCTTTACCTGGACGCGCCTTTGGGCAGCGGCGAGGGAGGAGGAGGAGGAGAGGGGGAGTCCGGCCTGTAAGCCGAAAAATGGAACTGCCGCAGGCCCGTGATCGTCGGAGACAAGGTGGAAGTAAAAGATGAGAGACACAGAAATTTTCCAGGCGCACAAACACCTCGCCGCTCGGACAGCCTTTTCTGTATAACACTTGAGCACAGACTCAATTGCCCCGGCAACATCCAGAGGAGGAGAGGGGGTGTTATACCCGTGTGCACTGACATTCCAGGCCGCGCTACCACACGCACTCCCCACTCGCCAGCCCACGTCCCGCATGTTCCGGCTCGTGCACGTACGCGATCGCCGCGGCCGTAACCCACGCGTGGACGCGTTCACTCCTCCTACTCTGTCGTCAACAGACTCACACACGCACGCACACGCACCCCCTGACGCAACGCAACGGCGCACACACGCCTTCGCACAGCCGCGGCTTATTTGCTCCAACACGGCCGGCTGGATCTGGGGGCCTCCCAGCAGCCACGCGGAAGGCGACTCGGGAGGAGAAGTTTGTGATTGCTTAAGTGATGTTTGCTCCAACAAAGTGGCTCAAGGTGGTGCTTAAGTGATCGATGTTTGTGCTACCACGCAGGAGGCGGCACGGGAGGAGAAGTGGGCTTGTCTAACGTGCTTTGTCTCAAGGTGGTGTCTACTGTAACCTTTTTCTTTCGTGGTGCTACAGAAACTGAGAAAGAGCAGGCTGATTTAAGATAACGGATGTAAATGATGCACTTGCTAAAAAAAACAAGTTTCGAACATAACTGTAAACTAACAACAAGGAGACGAGGAATTCTCAGGAAATTAAGGAGAAGAGAGGTACAAACCAGATCCACATCATTAGACATATCGAACTTCTCCACAGAAAACTAAGACCACCGGCAGCAGAAAACCATCGGATGCTGATTTCTCCACACCCTACAAAACCAGATGCTTACATTAATTCCTGATCTAACAGTCCACAAAACAAGCTTATCCACTATATGTTTATTCACAAGATGCAATTGCAGTACCTGTAAATCCACGAGGCAAATAAAGTCGAGGAGGAACGGACAAGACTTGCTGAGAAATTGACAGCTTTCTTGATAAAGATAATTTCACTCAAATCATCTTGCTCTCGAAACAGAAGATAATTTCACTCGGTCATGGATCGATATACTCGGGGACGGAATGTGTTGCAAGAGAGAGCACACATATGCTTTGGCATCGCCCCGTGAATGTGTTGTTGCTTTGTTTTCTTCCAACGCTAGCACTAGCATGGTTCCTTGCGTGCAGTTACAGATAACGTCGTTGCTTTGTCAGCTTTTCTTTTCATCTTTTCTTCTTCTCTTCTTTAGAGGAGAGTCTTCTTTTTCTTTTCTTATTCTCTTCTTTTAAGGGAACTATAGACGCTGAGAGGGGTAGAGGAAATTACCAAAAACGGTACGAACCAATCAATCTATGGTTGAATAGTTAGAGGGACTGTGCTATCCCAGTCCATCAAGGTTTATATACTGGTACTTGCATTTATTCCTAAATTTGTTTCAGGAATTTCGGCAATGTGCGTTCAGTGTGAGGAGATGATTCCGTCAATGACGAGGTTCCTATGATGACTTCGTAAATTTCAAGATGATATGCCCGCTATATCTCTCGGAGGTGCTCATAGGGATAGAATATGTATGTGTGCCACTAGTGGAAAACGGGCCTTTGGCCTGGACCCTTTTGTCCCGGCCTCCCTCTGGGCCGGGACTAAAGGCCCGGCCACGTCGCCCCAAATCGCAATGCCGCCCACGAGGCTTTGGTCCCGGCCCGTAAGGAGCCTTTAGTCCCGCTTTGTGTCTCAAACCGGGACTAAAGGGCTACGCGGTGCGCAGCCCGCATGTGCACCACCTTTAGTCCCAGTTTGTGTCTCAAACTGGGACTAAAGTCCTCTGCCTATATACAGCACACCCCCTCTCCCCTCTTCTTTGCATTTTTCTTGGATGGAAGAGTGTGGGTGTGTGCTAGCTCTCCATTTTTTTTATGCACTAGAGGTGTTTGTTGAAATGTGTGTTAGAGCGATGCCGCTTCAGTTCACCGAACACAACTACGATATGAGATGTCTGAGCCACGCTTAAACCTCTTCCTCTTTATTTCTACTTATTCTAAAAGGTTAGCAACTATATTTCCTCGTTTAGACCATGCAGTACTAATTTTTAGGATCGTGATTGTATTTGATATACTATCGTATAACGCAGATGAGCCATCCATGGATGTACGGTGATCGACGCACAGCCGCTTACAGAGAAGGCGTGCATTCTTTTCGAGATGCAGCCGAAGCGAACAAGCATGGTGGTGGCTTTATGTTTTGTCCTTGTGTTGAATGTCGGAATGAGAAGGATTACACTTCCTCAAGAGTCATTCAGAACCACCTGCTTCGGTCCGGTTTTATGTCGGGCTATAATGTTTGGACCAAGCACGGAGAAAGAGGGGTTATGATGGAAGACGACGATGAAGAAGAAGAGAACGATGATGACAACTACCGATCTATGTTCCCTGAGTATGCTGATACCGCAATGGAAGACAATGAAGAAGAAGATCAGGATGAAGAACGGGAACCAGATGAGCCCACTGATGATCTTGGCCGGGTCATTTCTGATGCACGGCGAGGTTGCGACACAGAAAAGGAGATGTTGCAGTTCGAGCAGATGCTACAGGACCACAACAAATTGTTGTACCCAACTTGTGAAGATGGCCAGAAGAAGCTGGGTAGCACACTGGAATTGCTGAAGTGGAAGGCAGAGACCGGTGTGACTGACTCGTCATTCGAAAAGTTGTTGGTACTGATGAAAAAGATGCTTCCAAGAAAGAACGAATTGCCCGCCAACACGTACGAAGCAAAGAAGCTTGTCTGCCCTCTAGGATTAGACACGCAGAAGATACATGCATGCCCTAATGACTACATCCTCTACCGCGGTGAGAAGTACGAGAATATGGATAAATGCCCGGTATGCACTGCATTGCGGTATAAGATCAGAAAAGATGACCCAGGTGATATTGAGGGCGAGCCACCTAGGAAGAGGGTTCCTGCCAAGGTGATGTGGTATGCTCCTACAATACCACGGTTGAAACGTCTGTTCAGAAATAAAGATCATGCGAAGTTGTTGCGATGGCACATGGAAGATCGTATGAAATACGATAAGTTGAGGCACACCGCCGATGGTCGGCAGTGGAGAAAAATCGAGAGAGAGTTCCCGAGATTTGCAGCTGACGCAAGGAACTTATGGTTAGGTCTGAGTACAGATGGCATGAATCCTTTTGGGGAGCAGAGTTGTAGTCACAACACCTGGACCGTTACTCTATGTATCTACAACCTTCCTCCTTGGTTGTGCATGAAGCGGAAGTTCATTATGATGCCAGTGTCGGGGAACGCCGCATGGGAAACAAAAATTTTCCTACGCGCACGAAGACCTATCATGGTGATGTCCATCTACGAGAGGGGATGAGTCATCTACGTACCCTTGTAGATCGTACAACAGAAGCGTTAGAGAACGCGGTTGATGTAGTGGAACGTCCTCACGTCCCTCGATCCGCCCCGCGAACAATCCCGCGATCAGTCCCACGATCTAGTACCGAACGGACGGCACCTCCGCGTTCAGCACACGTACAGCTCGACGATGATCTCGGCCTTCTTGATCCAGCAAGAGAGACGGAGAGGTAGAAGAGTTCTCCGGCAGCGTGACGGCGCTCCGGAGGTTGGTGATAACCTTGTCTCAGCAGGGCTCCGCCCGAGCTCCGCAGAAACACGATCTAGAGGAAAAACTATGGAGGTATGTGGTCGGGCAGCCGTGAGAAAGTCGTCCCAAATCTGCCCTAAAAGCTCCATATATATAGGAGGAGGGAGGGGGACCTTGCCTTGGGGTCCAAGGGACCCTCAAGGGGTCGGCCGAGCCAAGGGGGGGAGGACTCCCCCCCCCCAAACCGAGTTGGACTTGGTTTGGTGGGAGGAGTCCCCCTCCCTTCCCACTTCCTCCCTCTTTTTTTTTCTTTTCCTTTGATTTCTTTTTCTTGGCGCATAGGCCCCCTTGGGGCTGTCCCACCAGCCCACTAGGGCCTGGTGTGTCTCCCCAAAGCCTATGGGCTTCCCCGGGGTGGGTTGCCCCCCCCCCCCCGGTGAACTCTCGGAACCCATTCGTCATTCCCGGTACATTCCCGGTAACTCCGAAAACCTTCCGGTAATCAAATGAGGTCATCCTATATATCAATCTTCGTTTCCGGACCATTCCGGAAACCCTCATGACGTCCGTGATCTCATCCGGGACTCCGAACAACATTCGGTAACCAACCATATAACTCAAATACACATAAAACAACGTCGAACCTTAAGTGTGCAGACCCTGCGGGTTCGAGAACTATGTAGACATGACCCGAGAGACTCCTCGGTCAATATCCAATAGCGGGACCTGGATGCCCATATTGGATCCTACATATTCTACGAAGATCTTATCGTTTGAACCTCAGTGCCAAGGATTCGTATAATCCCGTATGTCATTCCCTTTGTCCTTCGGTATGTTACTTGCCCGAGATTCGATCGTCAGTATCCGTATACCTATTTCAATCTCGTTTACCGGCAAGTCTCTTTACTCGTTCCGTAATACAAGATCCCGCAACTTACATTAAGTTACATTGCTTGCAAGGCTTATGTGTGATGTTGTATTACCGAGTGGGCCCCGAGATACCTCTCCGTCATACGAAGTGACAAATCCCAGTCTTGATCCATACTAACTCAACTAACACCTTCGGAGATACCTGTAGAGCATCTTTATAGTCACCCAGTTACGTTGCGACGTTTGATACACACAAAGCATTCCTCCGGTGTCAGTGAGTTATATGATCTCATGGTCATAGGAATAAATACTTGACACGCAGAAAATAGTGGCAACAAAATGACACGATCAACATGCTATGTCTATTAGTTTGGGTCTAGTCCATCTCGTGATTCTCCCAATGACGTGATCCAGTTATCAAGCAACAACACCTTGTTTATAATCAGAAGACACTGACTATCATCGATCAACTGGCTAGCCAACTAGAGTCATGCTAGGGACGGTGTTTTGTCTATGTATCCACACATGTAAATGAGTCTTCATTCAATACAATTATAGCATGGATAATAAACTATTATCTTGATACAGGAATTATAATAATAACTATACATTTATTATTGCCTCTAGGGCATAATTCCAACAGTCTCCCACTTGCACTAGAGTCAATAATCTAGCCCTCACATCACCATGTGAATTACATTGTAATAAATCTAACACCCATACAGTTCTGGTGTCGATCATGTTTTGGCCGTGGAAGAGGTTTAGTCAGCGGGTCTGCTACATTCAGATCCGTGTGCACTTTGCATATATTTACGTCCTCCTCCTCGACGTAGTCGCGGATGAGGTTGAAACGTCGTTTGATGTGTCTGGTCTTCTTGTGAAACCTGGGCTCCTTTGCTAAGGCAATGGCACCAGTGTTGTCACAGAACAAGGTTATTGGATCCAGTGCACTTGGCACCACTCCAAGATCCGTCATGAACTGCTTCATCCAGGCACCCTCCTTAGCCGCCTCCGAGGCAGCCATGTACTCCGCTTCACATGTAGAATCTGCTACGACGCTTTGCTTGGAACTGCACCAGCTTACTGCACCCCTATTAAGAATAAACACGTATCCGGTTTGCGACTTAGAGTCGTCCGGATCTGTGTCAAAGCTCGCATCGACGTAACCTTTTACGGTGAGCTCTTCGTCACCTCCATACACGAGAAACATCTCCTTAGTCCTTTTCAGGTACTTCAGGATATTCTTGACCGCTGTACAGTGATCCACTCCTGGATTACTCTGGAACCTACCTGCCATACTTATGGCCAGGCTAACATCCGGTCTAGTGCACAGCATCGCATACATGATAGAACCTATGGCTGAAGCATAGGGGACGGGGCGCATATGCTCTCTATCTTCATCAGTTGCTGGGCACTGAGTGTTACTCAATCTTGTACCTTGTAACACTGGCAAGAACCCTTTCTTGGACTGTTCCATTTTGAACCTCTTCAAAACTTTATCAAGGTATGTGCTTTGTGAAAGTCCTATCAGGCGTTTTGATCTATCCCTATAGATCTTAATGCCTAGAATGTAAGCAGCTTCTCCTAGGTCCTTCATAGAGAAACTTTTATTCAAGTAACCTTTTATGCTCTCCAAAAGCTCTACGTTGTTTCCAATCAGTAATATGTCATCTACATACAATATTAGAAACGCCACAGAGCTCCCACTCACTTTCTTGTAAATACAAGATTCTCCAACCACTTGTATAAACCCAAATGCTTTGATCACCTCATCAAAACGTTTGTTCCAGATCCGAGATGCTTGCACCAGTCCATAAATGGATCGCTGGAGCTTGCACACTTTGTCAGCATTTTTAGGATCGACAAAACCTTCGGGCTGCATCATATACAACTCTTCCTTAAGGAAACCGTTAAGGAACGCCGTTTTGACATCCATCTGCCAGATTTCATAATCGAAAAATGCAGCTATTGCTAACATGATTCTGACGGACTTAAGCATCGCCACGGGAGAGAAAGTCTCATCGTAGTCAATTCCTGGAACTTGTGAAAAACCTTTTGCCACAAGTCGAGCTTTATAAACGGTCACATTACCGTCAGCGTCCGTCTTCTTCTTAAAGATCCATTTGTTCTGAATAGCCTTGCGGCCCTCAGGCAGTATCTCCAAAGTCCACACTTTGTTCTCATACATGGATCCTATCTCGGATTTCATGGCTTCTAGCCATTTGTTGGAATCTGGGCCCACCATTGCTTCTTCATAATTTGCAGGTTCATTGTTGTCTAACAACATGATTGATAAGACGGGATTACCGTACCACTCTGGAGCAGCGCGTGATCTCGTCGACCTGCGTGGTTCAACAGAAACTTGAACTGGAGTTTCATGATCATCATCATTAACTTCCTCCTCAACCGGCGTCGCAATGACAGAGGTTTCCCCTTGCCCTGCGCCACCATCCAGAGGGATGAGAGGTTCGACAACCTCGTCAAGTTCTATCTTCCTCCCACTCAATTCTCTCGAGAGAAACTCCTTCTCGAGAAAAGTTCCGTTCTTAGCAACAAACACTTTGTCCTCGGATTTGAGATAGAAGGTGTACCCAACTGTCTCTTTTGGGTAGCCTATGAAGACGCATTTTTCCGCTTTGGGTTCCAGCTTTTCAGGCTGAAGCTTTTTGACATAAGCATCACATCCCCAAACTTTAAGAAACGACAACTTTGGCCTTTTGCCATACCACAGTTCGTATGGTGTCGTCTCAACGGATTTTGATGGTGCCCTATTTAAAGTGAATGCAGCTGTTTCTAATGCATAACCCCAAAAAGATAACGGCAAATCAGTAAGAGACATCATAGATCGCACCATCTCTAACAAAGTACGATTACGATGTTCGGACACACCATTACGCTGTGGTGTTCCACGCGGTGTTAACTGTGAAACAATTCCACATTGTCTTAAGTGAGCACCAAACTCGAAACTCAGATATTCACCCCCACGATCAGACCGTAGGAACTTGATCTTTTTGTTACGATGATTTTCCACTTCACTCTGAAATTGCTTGAACTTTTCAAATGTTTCAGACTTGTGTTTCATCAAGTAGACATAACCATATCTACTTAAATCGTCAGTGAAGGTGAGGAAATAACGATATCCGTCGCGTGCCTCCACGCTCATTGGACCACACACATCGGTATGTATGATTTCCAACAAGTCACTTGCACGCTCCATTGTTCCGAAGAACGGAGTCTTAGTCATCTTGCCCATGAGGCATGGTTCGCACGTGTCAAGTGAATCAAAATCAAGTGACTCCAAAAGTCCATCAGCATGGAGTTTCTTCATGCGCTTTACACCAATATGACCTAAGCGGCAGTGCCACAAAAATATGGCGCTATCATTGTTAACTCTAACTCTTTTGGTATCAATGTTATGTATGTGTGTATCGCTATCAAGATTCAATATGAATAATCCTCTCACATTGGATGCATGACCATAAAAGATGTTACTCATAGAAATAGAACAACCATTATTCTCTGACTTAAAAGAGTAACCGTCTCGCAATAAACAAGATCCAGATATAATGTTCATGCTCAACGCAGGCACTAAATAACAATGATTCAGGTTCATAACTAATCCTGATGGTAACTGAAGTGAAACTGTGCCGACGGCGATTGCATCAACCTTGGAACCATTTCCTACACGCATCGTCACTTCATCTTTCGCCAGCCTTCGTTTATTCCGCAGTTCCTGTTTCGAGTTGCAAATGTGAGCAACAGAACCGGTATCGAATACCCAGGCACTACTACGAGAGCCGGTTAAGTACACATCAATAACATGTATATCAAATATACCTGATTTTTCTTTGCCCGCCTTCTTATCTGCCAGATACTTGGGGCAATTGCGCTTCCAGTGACCCATACCCTTGCAATAGAAGCACTCTGTTTCAGGCTTAGGTCCAGCCTTGGGTTTCTTCGGCGGATTGGCAACAGACTTGCCGGTCTTCTTCGAATTGCCCTTCTTGCCTTTGCCGTTTCTCTTGAAACTAGTGGTCTTGCTCACCATCAACACTTGATGCTCTTTACGGAGTTCAGACTCTGCGACTTTCAGCATCGCAAACAACTCGTCGGGAGACTTGTTCATCCCTTGCATGTTGTAGTTCAACACAAAGCCTTTATAGCTTGGCGGCAATGATTGAAGGATTCTGTCAGTGATAGCCTCTTGCGCGAGTTCAATCCCCAGTTCAGCTAGACGGTTTGAGTACCCAGACATTTTGAGCACATGTTCAGTGACAGACGAGTTTCCCTCCATCTTGCAAGCATAGAATTTATCGGAGGTCTCATACCTCTCGATCCGGGCGTTCTTCTGAAAGATAAACTTCAACTCTTGGAACATCTCAAATGCTCCATGACGCTCAAAGCGACGTTGAAGTCCCGGTCTAAGCCATACAAGACTGCACATTGAACTATTGAGTAGTCCTCCTTACGCGCTAACCAAGCGTTCTTAACATCCTGATCAGCTTGTAAGATTAGCTTAAGATTACGAGCCCAGTCTACAAAGTTGCTTCCATCATCTTTCAACTTAGCTTTCTCTAGGAACGTATTAAAATTCAGGATGACACTTGTGTGAGCCATGATCTACAACACAAATATATTCAAAGTGGACTTAGACTATGTTCAAGATAATTAGAGTTCAACTTAATCAAATTATATGCTAAACTCCCACTCAAAAAGTACATCTCTCTAGTCATTTGAGTGGTTCATGAT
Source organism: Hordeum vulgare subsp. vulgare (assembly GCF_904849725.1). Lineage (NCBI taxonomy): Eukaryota > Viridiplantae > Streptophyta > Magnoliopsida > Poales > Poaceae > Hordeum > Hordeum vulgare. Next base: position 1,532,621 of record NC_058523.1, on the reverse strand, counting down.
CCACTTACACTATCCCAAGTCCGATCATCACGTGAGTCGAGAGTAGTTTCAGTGGTAAGCATCCCTATGCTAATCATATCAACTATATGATTCATGGTCGACCTTTCGGTCTCATGTGTTCCGAGGCCATGTCTGCTCATGCTAGGCTCGTCAAGCTTAACCCGAGTGTTCCGCGTGCGCAACTGTTTTGCACCCATTGTATGTGAACGTTGAGTCTATCACACCCGATCATCACGTGGTGTCTCGAAACGACGAACTATAGCAACGGTGCATAGTCGGGGAGAACACAATTTCGTCTTGAAATTTTAGTGAGAGATCACCTCATAATGCTACGTCGTTCTAAGCAAAACAAGGTGCATAAAAGGATTAACATCACATGCAACTCATAAGTGACATGATATGGCCATCATCACGTGCTTCTTGATCTCCATCACCAAAGCACCGGCACAATCTTCTTGTCACCGGCGCCACGCCATGATCATCCATCAACGTGTTGCCATCGGGGTTGTCGTGCTACTTATGCTATTACTACTAAAGCTACATCCTAGCAAAATAGTAAACGCATCTGCAAGCACATATGTTAGTATAAAGACAACCCTATGGCTCCTGCCGGTTGCCGTACCATCGACGTGCAAGTCGATATTTCTATTACAACATGATCATCTCATACATCTAATATATCACATCACATCATTGGCCATATCACATCACAATCATACCCTGCAAAAACAAGTTAGACGTCCTCTAATTTTGTTGTTGCATGTTTTACGTGGTGACCAAGGGTATCTCGTAGGATCGCATCTTACATACGCAAACACCACAACGGAGATATATGTGTTGCTATTTAACCTCATCCAAGGACCTCCTCGGTCAAATCCGATTCAACTAAAGTTGGAGAAACCGTCACTTGCCAGTCATCTTTGAGCAAAGGGGGTTACTCGTAACGATGAAACCAGTCTCTCGTAAGCGTACGAGTAATGTCGGTCCAAGCCGCTTCAATCCAACAATACCGCGGAATCAAGAAAAGACTAAGGAGGGCAGCAAAACGCACATCACCGCCCACAAAAACTTTTGTGTTCTACTCGAGAAGACATCTACGCATGAACCTAGCTCATGATGCCACTGTTCGGGAATGCCGCATGGGAAACAAAAAATTTCCTACGCGCACGAAGACCTATCATGGTGATGTCCATCTACGAGAGGGGATGAGTGATCTACGTACCCTTGTAGATCGTACAGCAGAAGCGTTAGAGAACGCGGTTGATGTAGTGGAACGTCCTCACGTCCCTCGATCCGCCCCGCGACAATCCCGCGATCAGTCCCACGATCTAGTACCGAACGGACGGCACCTTCGCGTTCAGCACACGTACAACTCGACGATGATCTCGGACTTCTTGATCCAGCAAGAGAGACGGAGAGGTAGAAGAGTTCTCCGGCAGCATGACGGCGCTCCGGAGGTTGGTGATGACCTTGTCTCAGCAGGGCTCCGCCCGAGCTCCGCAGAAACACGATCTAGAGGAAAAACTATGGAGGTATGTGGTCGGGCAGCCGTGAGAAAGTCGTGCCAAATCTGTCCTAAAAGCTCCATATATATAGGAGGAGGGAGGGGGACCTTGCCTTGGCGTCCAAGGGACCCTCAAGGGGTCGGCCGAGCCAAGGGGGGGAGGACTCCCCCCCCCCCAAACCGAGTTGGACTTGGTTTGGTGGGAGGAGTCCCCCTCCCTTCCCACTTCCTCCCTCTTTTTTTTTCTTTTCCTTTGATTTCTTTTTCTTGGCGCATAGGCCCCCTTGGGGCTGTCCCACCAGCCCACTAAGGGCTGGTGTGTCTCCCCAAAGCATATGGGCTTCCCCGGGGTGGGTTGCCCCCCCCCCCCCCCGGTGAACTCTCGGAACCCATTCGTCATTCCCGGTACATTGCCGGTAACTCCGAAAACCTTCCGGTAATCAAATGTGGTCATCCTATATATCAATCTTCATTTCCGGACCATTCCGGAAACCCTCATGACGTCCGTGATCTCATCCGGGACTCCGAACAACATTCGGTAACCAACCATATAACTCAAATACGCATAAAACAACGTCGAACCTTAAGTGTGCAGACCCTGCGGGTTCGAGAACTATGTAGACATGACCCGAGAGACTCCTCGGTCAATATCCAATAGCGGGACCTGGATGCCCATATTGGATCCTACATATTCTACGAAGATCTTATCGTTTGAACCTCAGTGCCAAGGATTCGTATAATCCCGTATGTCATTCCCTTTGTCCTTCGGTATGTTACTTGCCCGAGATTCGATCGTCAGTATCCGTATACCTATTTCAATCTCGTTTACCGGCAAGTCTCTTTACTCGTTCCGTAATACAAGATCGCGCAACTTACATTAAGTTACATTGCTTGCAAGGCTTATGTGTGATGTTGTATTACCGAGTGGGCCCCGAGATACCTCTCCGTCATACGAAGTGACAAATCCCAGTCTTGATCCATACTAACTCAACTAACACCTTCGGAGATACCTGTAGAGCATCTTTATAGTCACCCAGTTACGTTGCGACGTTTGATACACACAAAGCATTCCTCCGGTGTCAGTGAGTTATATGATCTCATGGTCATAGGAATAAATACTTGACACGTAGAAAACAGTAGCAACAAAATGACACGATCAACATGCTACGTCTATTAGTTTGGGTCTAGTCCATCACGTGATTCTCCCAATGACGTGATCCAGTTATCAAGCAACAACACCTTGTTTATAATCAGAAGACACTGAGTATCATCGATCAACTGGCTAGCCAACTAGAGGCATGCTAGGGACGGTGTTTTGTCTATGTATCCACACATGTAAATGAGTCTTCATTCAATACAATTATAGCATGGATAATAAACTATTATCTTGATACAGGAATTATAATAATAACTATACATTTATTATTGCCTCTAGGGCATAATTCCAACAGCCAGTGCTCCTCCAAGGTCCAAAGCAACCCGGCAACGATATTGATGTGTACCTAGGGACATTAGTTGATGAACTTTTACAGCTGTGGGCCGAACCAGGTGTACGTGTGTGGGACGAGCACAAACAAGAGGAATTTGACCTTCGAGCGTTGCTTTTCGTAACCATCAATGATTGGCCTGCTCTTAGTAACATTTCAGGACAGTCAAACAAGGGATACAATGCATGCACGCACTGTTTGGATCAGACAAAAAGTATATATCTGGACAAATGTAGGAAGAATGTGTACCCGTACAATCGTCGTTTTCTTCCGCCCAAGCATCCCTTAAAGAAAAAAAGGCAAGCATTTCAATGGCAAGGCAGAACCCCGGGGGAAGCCTGTCATCCGTACTGGTGCTGAAGTATTTGATATGGTCAAAGGTTTAAAAGCAATCTTTGTAAAGGGTCCTGGCAGCCAACCTGTTCCTAACGGCCCTGATAAGCGCGTACCCATGTGGAAGAAGAAATCTATATTTTGGGAGCTACCCTACTGGGAAGTCCATGAGGTCCGCTCGGCAATCGACGTGATGCACATGACGAAGAATCTCTGCGTCAATATTCTAGGCTTCCTGGGCTTGTATGGGAAGTCAAAAGATACACCGGAAGCACGGGAGGACCAGGAACGTCATAAAGGAAGAGATGGCATGCATCCAGGGCAGTTTCAAGGGCGTGCTAGCGACGCTCTTACTAAGGAAGAGAAGGAAATCTTCTTTGAAGTCCTTTTAAGTATCAAGGTCCCGACTAGCTTCTCGTCGAATATAAAGGGAATCGTAAATATGAAAGACAAAAAATTCCAAAACCTAAAGTCTCATGACTGCCACGTGCTTATGACGCAATTGCTTCCGGTTGCATTGAGGGGAATTCTACCGGAAAATGTTCGCCTGGAAATTGTGAAGGTATGTGCATTCCTCAATGCAATTTCTCAGAAGGTAATCGATCGAGATAGTCTATCAGGGTTACAGATTAATGTGGTCCAATGTCTGGTCAGCTTTGAGTTGTTGTTCCCGCCATCCTTCTTCAATATAATGACACACCTCCTAGTTCACCTAGTCGAAGAGATTAGAATTCTCGGTCCTGTGTTTCTACACAATATGTTCCCCTTCGAGAGGTTCATGGGAGTCTTAAAGAAATATGTTCGTAACCGTGCTAGGCCAGAAGGAAGCATCTCCAAGGGCTATGGAATAGAGGAGGTCATTGAGTTTTGTGTGGACTTTCTTCCTGACCTTAAGCCGATTGGTGTTCCTGAATCTCGGTATGAGGGTAGGCTGACAGGAAAAGGCACACTAGGAAGGAAAGCAAAAGTATGTATGGACGAGCATTCTTTCTCTCAAGCACACTACACAGTTCTACACAATTCCACCGTGGTGGCTCCATATATCGTGAGACACAAGAATATTCTACGCTCCGAAAACCCGGAGAAGGCTGACTCTTGGATTAAAGGGGAACACGAGAAGACTTTCGGCAGTTGGTTGCAGACACATCTCATGAATGACGACACCGTTGGAGATTAGTTGTACTGTTTGGCCAGGCCACCATCTTCGACTATATGTACTTTCCAAGGGTATGAGATAAATGGGAATACATTTTACACGGTTGCTCAAGATAAAAAGAGCACCAACCAAAATAGTGGTGTCCGCTTTGATGCAATTGACGAGAATGGGCACTGTTTGGAAACATATTACGGGTAGATAGAGGAGATATGAGAACTTGACTATGGACCTACTTTTAAGATCTCTTTGTTTCGGTGCAAATGGGTGAAGCTGACAGGAGGCGGGGTAGTTGTAGACCAAAAGTACGGCATGACAACAGTGGATCTCAACAATCTTGCGTACATGGACGAACCATTTGTCATAGCCAATTATGTCGCTCAGGTTTTCTATTTGAAGGACATGTCTACAAAAACGAGAAAAAGAAATCAGCAAAAGAAGATATCGTCCGGTGAGCCAAAACGCCACATAGTTCTTTCAGGGAAAAGAAACATCGTGCGAGTAGATGACAAGACAGACATGTCAGTAGATTATAATAAGTTTCATGAAATTCCGCCCTTCAATGTGAAAACTGACCCAAGCATCCTACTGAATGATGAAGATTCTTCATGGCTACGACCTAGAAGAAAACAGAAATAATAGATAGGAATATTGGTGCAATAATGTAATAATGTATTAAACCTTTTATGTAATGCATGTATGGAATGTACTACACCTTTTAGTTTTGAATTATTTATTCAATTTCAAACACTTTTCATTTTCATAGTTTTGTCAAATTCTCAAATATGCAAAAAGAATTTTAATAAACCTTTGTAAGAGATGAGTTCTCGTTCTAAACGCTGATACTTCGAGAGAGATTGTCCGTTTTGTACACGAAGTGCATCCAGTTTTTGTCGTAGCCCTCTCAACTTTTTAACACATGCTATGTGGGTGAAATGATGATAGCATGCCAACTTTCAACATTTTCAGAGTTCATTTGTAGTGCTCTTCAATTTCAGGGTAAACTAGCTCAAAAAAAAAGTAAATGCACGAATAATACCAAATGAAGTCAGAAATTGTTGAAATTTTGTGATGTGCCTTTAAATGGTGCATTTTGAACACCCAAAAATTATGGAGTTCAAATAAGTTCAAAAAAATGAAATCCCTTTCTAAGAGATGAGTTCTCGTTCGAAAAGCTGATACTTCGAGAGAGATTGTCCGTTTTGTACATGAAGTGCATCCAGTTTTTGTCGTAGCCCTCTCAACTTTTTAACACATGCTATGTGGGTGAAATGATGATAGCATGCCAACTTTCAACATTTTCAGAGTTCATTTGTAGTGCTTTTCAATTTCAGGGTCAACTAGCTCAAAAAAAAGTAAATGCACGAAGAATACCAAATGAAGTCAGAAATTGTTGAAATTTTGTGATGTGCCTTTGAATGGTGCATTTTGAACACACAAAAAGTATGGAGTTCAAATAAGTTCAAAAAGATGACATCCCTTTTGTAAGAGATGAGTTCTCTTTCGAAACCGTGATACTTCGAGAAAGATTGTCCGTTTTGTACACGAAGTGCATCCAGTTTTTGTCGTAACCCTCTCAACTTTTTAACACATGCTATGTGGGTGAAATGATGATAGCATGCCAACTTTCAACATTTTCAGAGTTCATTTGTAGTGCTTTTCAATTTCAGGGTCAACTAGCTCAAAAAAAAATAAGTAAATGCACGAAGAATACCAAATGAAGTCAGAAATTGTTGAAATTTTGTGATGTGCCTTTGAATGGTGCATTTCTAACACCCAAAAAGTATGGAGTTCAAATAAGTTCAAAAAAATGAACTCCCTTTCTAAGAGACGAGTTCTCGTTCGAAACGCTGATACTTCGAGAGAGATTGTCCGTTTTGTACACGAAGTGCATCCAGTTTTTGTCGTAGCCCTCTCAACTTCTTAACACATGCTATGTGGGTGAAATGATGATAGGATGCCAACTTTCAACATTTTCAGAGTTCATTTGTAGTGCTTTTCAATTTCAGGGTCAACTAGCTCAAAAAAATAAGTAAATGCATGAAGAATACCAAATGAAGTCAGAAATTGTTGATATTTTGTGATGTGCCTTTGAATGGTGCATTTTGAACACACAAAAAGTATGGAGTTCAAATAAGTTCAAAAAAATGAAATCCCTTTGTAAGAGATGAGTTCTCGTTCGAAACCCTGATACTTCGAGAAAGATTGTCCGTTTTGTACACGAAGTGCATCCAGTTTTTGTCGTAGCCCTCTCAACTTTTTAACACATGCTATGTGGGTGAAATGATGATAGCATGCCAACTTTCAACATTTTCAGAGTTCATTTGTAGTGCTTTTCAATTTCAAGGTCAACTAGCTCAAAAAAAAAATAAGTAAATGCACGAAGAATACCAAATGAAGTGAGAAATTGTGGAAATTTTGTGATGTGCCTTTGAATGGTGCATTCTGAACACACAAAAAGTATGGAGTTCAAATAGGTTCAAAAAATGAAATCCCTTTGTAAGACATGAGTTCTCGTTCGAAACCGTGATACTTCGAGAAAGATTGTCCGTTTTGTACACGAAGTGCATCCAGTTTTTGTTGTAGCCCTCTCAACTTTTTAACACATGCTATGTGGGTGAAATGATGATATCATGCCAACTTTCAACATTTTCAGAGTTCATTTGTAGTGCTTTTCTATTTCAGGGTCAACTAGTTCAAAAAAAAAATGCACGAAGAATACCAAATGAAGTCAGAAATTGTTGAAATTTTGTGATGTGCTTTTGAATGGTGCATTTTGAACACACAAAAAGTATGGAGTTCAAATAAGTTCAAAAAAACGAAATCCCTTTGTAAGAGATGAGTTCTCGTACGAAACGCTGATACTTGGAGAGAGATTGTCCGTTTTGTACACGAAGTGCATCCAGTTTTTGTCGTAGCCCTCTCAACTTTTTAACACATGATATGTGGGTGAAATGATGATAGCATGCCAACTTTCACCATTTTTAGAGTTCATTTGTAGTGCTTTTCAATTTCAGGGTCTACTAGCTCAAAAAAAATAAGTAAATGCACGAAGAATACCAAATGCAGTCAGAAATTGTTGAAATTTTGTGATGTGTCTTTGAATGGTGCATTTTGAACACACAAAAATTATGGAGTTCAAATAAGTTCAAAAAAATGAAATCCCTTTGTAAGAGATGAATTCTCGTTCAAAATGCTGATACTTCGAGACAGATTGTCCGTTTTGTACACGAAGTGCATCCAGTTTTTGTCGTAGCCCTCTCAACTTTTTAACACATGCTATGTGGGTGAAATGATGATAGCATGCCAACTTTCAACATTTTCAGAGTTCATTTGTAGTGCTTTTCAATTTCAGTGCCAACTAGCTCAAAAAAAGAGTAAATGCACGAAGAATACCAAATGAAGTCAGAAATTGTTGAAATTTTGTGATGTGCCTTTGAATGGTGCATTTTCAACACACAAAAAGTATGGAGTTCATTATCATAGTTTTGTCAAATTCTCAAATATGCAAAAATAATTTTAATAAACATAGTTTTTAATTGAAAATAACAAAATATTTAATAGTTTGGATAGTCAAAATAATTAATTTTGAAAATAGAAAATAGTTTTGAATTATTTATTCAATTTCAAACACTTTTCGTTATCATAGTTTTGTCAAATGCTCAAATATGTAAAAAGAATTTTAATAAACATAGTTTTTAATTGAAAATAACAAAATAGTTAATAGTTTGGATAGTCAAAATAATTACTTTTGAAAATAGAAAATATTTTTCAATTATTTATTCAATTTCAAACACTTTTCATTATCATAGTTTTGTCAAATTCTCAAATATGCAAAAAGAATTTTAATAAGCATAGTTTTAAATTGAAAATAACAAAATAGTTAATAGTTTGGATAGTCAAAATAATTAATTTTGTAAATAGAAAATAGTTTTGAATTATTTATTTAATTTCAAACACTTTTCATAATCATAGTTTTGTGAAATTCTCAAATATGCAAAAAGAATTTTAATAAACATAGTTTTTAATTGAAAATAACAAAATAGTTAATTTTGAAAATAGAAAAAAATTGAAACTATATGAGAATTTATAGAGAAACTTAAACCTAAATTCAAAGTGACCTCACTTTGAATTCAGGTTTAATTTTCTCCATAATTTCAAATATAGTTTCAATTTTTAAATTTACAGTTAGTTTAGGCCCGTAAGCCTGCTTTAGAGAGGAGCTCGATGTAGATGCTGCGACGGGGCTTATAAACAAGTGTTACTCCCCCTCGCTGGGCGAGGTGGGACTAAACTTATCGTGCAGCCGAGGAGGGGCTTTAGTCGTGGGTGGAGCCTCCACTCGGGACTAAACGGTGTCTTTAGTCCCGGTTCGAGCCCCAAACCGGGACTAAAGGCCCCTGCTTCCCGCCTTTTGGTCTGCCGAAAAAGGGCCTTTTGTCCCGGGTCGTGGCTCCACCCGGGACTAAAGGGTGTCTTTAGTCCCGGTTCGAGCCCCGAACCGGGACTAAAGATCCACCTATATAAGCGGGAGTTAGAAAATTTCCAACCCAAAATTGCATTTCGTTCTCTCTTCTTCCTCGTTCTCCTGCCCGGCGCGGCACCACCGACGAACTCGACGACGCCGTCAGGCTGCCTGCCGTCCTCCCCGCCGCCGCCTGCCGTCCTCCTCGCTGTCCTCGACGCCTCCGGCCGGTATGCCCCCCGCCCCTCCTCCCCAACACTCCGGCCGGTAGAAGAAAAGAAGAAAAAGGAGAAGAAAAGAAGAAAAAGGAGAAGAAAAGAATAAAAAGGAGAAGAAAAGAAGAAAAAGGAGAAGAACAGAAGAAAAAGGAGAAGAAAAGAAGAAAAAGGGAAGAAAAGAAGAAGAAGGAGAAGAAAAGAAGAAAAAGGAGAAGAAAAGATGTTTTTTTTCATTTAATCCCTATTGTTATTAGGTTTGTGCTAGATTATTAGGGTTAGTAATATTTAGAATTAGGTTACGGTTACAAGAAGAAGAAAGTTGAACAAAAATAAGAAAATAAGATTAGGAAAAAGGAAAATAAGAAGAGGAGCAGAAGAAAAGAAGAAAAAGGAGAATAAGAAGAGGAGGAGAGGAGAAGAAGAGGAAAAATAGAAGGAGAGGAGAAGTAGAAGAAGAGAAGTTGAAGAAGAAGCGGAGAAGAAAATAAGAAAGAAGAAGAAGAAGAAGAAGAAGAAGAAGAAGACATTTCTACGTATATAGATGCTTAATTAGTGTTTCTTAGATTAATGCTTAATTTTGCTATTGTATATGCTTAAGTGTTAATAGTTTATTTTACTATATATACAATTAGTTTATTTTTAGCAAGAAAATTAATAGAACTAGTTTATTTTTTTAGTTCATTTTATGATGCCTATCACGCATCCTCGTCGTTGACTCGGCGGAAGACACCTGCTTGATCAGAGGGGCCATGTCCGGGACTGGGCTCCGCACGGTTGGTATTGGGAGGTACTACCTTCCGGGGGGCGTAGGTTGGTGAGGAGCCAGCCCGTTGTTGACCCGATCCTTGTTTGGTGGCGGTCGCGTGGGCCAGTGACGGTGCCGAGGCTTCCGGACACCGCGGAGGTGGTACGTCACCGTGTCAGCGAGGAGGATGAGCACGTCCGTCGCTACATGGTTGCGTTGGAGGGCAGGTTCGAGCATACCTGGCAGGTTCTTCAGGGATCTCACTAGAGCTATGATCCTGTGATGGTTCCTTCTCTTTGGGTGTCCACCGCCCGCGACGATACCCGTCGGGCGCTACGGTTCTAGCTGTATCAGTGATGCTATATGTATGATAGTATTCGAGGAGTATTAGTGATAATATTCGACGATGTACGGACAAAAGAGATGATGTAGTTTTGCTTATAATTGAATGCATGCTAATTTGAATACTACTTTATTTTACGATTTGGTTTTGCTTATTGAATGCTCAAATTGGAAAAGTACTCCTACATTGAATACTATGCAGAAATCTAGGAGTCCCGGGTGGAGCCACGACCCGGGACTAAAGTTGTTTTGGAACGGAGTTCCTGATAGAATAATTCTTTTTTGGTACAAAGTTCAACATAATCCTTTGACACTAGACAATGTGACATATAGAAGGGTAGATGAGATCAGGAAAAATAGGATCATTTTCTACACATCTAGAATGTCGCCATTTTGTTAAATATTTAAAGGTTAAGAGAATCCGTTAGACATATTTTAGAGTTTAGGTTCTAGCCAGGACCCGGGACTAAAGGTCCTCCTATATAAAACGACACTTCGAAGTTTCCAACCCTCTTATATAGTTTGTTAGTTTATTAGTTAATCAAATGTCCGTTTTTTGCAGAACTATGGATCCACATATCAGGAACCTTGAAGAGGAAGAACTTCTCGAAGATATAATAAAAGACGGCCCCGACGTTGAACCAGCTGAATCTCCGTCGTCATATCTAAACCCCTCCGGATATGGAATGGAGGTCGACCGACACGAAGATGAAGCCGATGGGGCAGGAGATAGGTCCAATGACGGAGAAGGTGATAGCTCCAATGACGGAGAAGCCGGTGATAGCGCAAAGGGGCAGCCGATAGTGACTATGTCGCCGAAAGGTACAAAGATAATCTTTGGAATGATCTCATGTCACATTTCAACCTGCCAGAATGTGAGAATGAAGACGCCGCAAACAAACTGAGGGCCAAAGTCAAGCAGTGGACTCTAAAGAAGATGGCCGAACTTTTGCGTAGCTGGAAGAAGAAGCTATGGAAAAACTATCTGAAGACAAAGAAAGTGCCACTATTCGAGGGGTATCTAGCCAAGCAGACGAATCACTGGAAGGCATTTCAAGAGTACAAGGAGTCAGAAGATGCCCAGGCATTATTAGAAAAGAACAAGAAAAATGCCGACAAGAAGAAATATCACCACAAGCTGGGGCCAGGGGCTATGAGACTACCATCCCAAAGTTGGATAAGAAAGAGCAAGATCGGCTAGCTAAAGGCATTATACCTGAACCACTCCGTGATGAGTGGGAATTGAGAGCAATAAATTGGTTCCCTCCGCATGGTGGTTCGTACGAGGAAGAAACAGGGGACCTCATCTGCAGTGATGGTCTTAGGATACCCAGGGAGAATTGGAAAAAGATAGTGAAAGAAATTAAGGAGGTAAAAAGAAAGTTCACTGCAGATAGAGAGAAAGATTTGCTCACACTGGTCCTCGGCAATGACGAACATGGAGGACGAACGCGAGGCTTCGGTCATTTTTACCCGTGGTGGCTTGGGTTTGCCAGAGACCAAGACACTTACAGAAGCCGAGCGAGAGCAAAGAAGCGGCAGCAGGATGAGGAGAATGACAAGTTCAACCAGTTGCTTGCCGGGATTAACGAGCAACAGAAGTAGATTGATGAGCTTAGAGGAGTAGCGCGCGAGGAAGATCCTGCACTCGATATTACCGGTGCCCCATCTAAGCGGAAAAGCAGCGTGGCTGAATTTGAGGCCCCGCCCGACGATGCACGAAGAATGATAGAGGGCGGTCCCGGCTACCCCGTGGATGGAATCAAGGAGTCAACATCATGTGAACTCAATCAGAAATTCAAGAACATATCCATGAAGGTGGCCGTCGGACAGGCTTTACCTTCTCGCCATGATGGACGCTGGCATGGCCGTGAGATTCCAGCTGGATTTGCTAAAGTCGGGGTGGATGAAATCATGGCGGGGTTTCATGATATGGAGCTCGACATAGCTAGACCCGAAGATGAGAGGACACTCGGAGAAGTACTGGGTGGAGTCATCCTATGGGACAAGAACTACATCAAGCTTCCAGGCTCGGCCCCATCGACAACACCGCCTCCGAGTCGTCGCAGGTCACCAACACCTCCATCACCTCCAAGCCCTCCACATGACGTCGGCCAGCACAACACGAGTCCATCTCGATCACCGCCGCCGGACTTGGGTCGTCCATCTGCGCTGCCGCCCGCTCCGGATACTAAGCGGAAGCGTGGCAGCAAGAACGCTCCGCCGATGATTTCTAAGCGACTAAGCCCCCCAAAGCGCAAACTGTCGCCCCTCCCAAAGGTACCTCATGCTAATCTTCCTATCAGACCTTATGATCGTACCCCCGAGGAAAACGCCAGGATAGCAAAGGAACATCATGATGCGCAGATGAAAAAGAAGGAACCCGAGCCCCGCCCGGAATACACCGAGAAGCAAATAGCATTTGCAAAATGCTTCACGAACCTTCCATCACAGTATGACTTACACCATAAGCCTGATGACTATACACGCACATTGCAGAAGTAAGTGAAAAAGAGCAGATCACGTACAAGTGCAAGTGGGAGCAAATCTGACGTTCCTCAGCTTGGACAACAGGCCAAATAGTCAATCCCACCCCTCAGGGTGTTACCCGAGAATGTCCCCCCTCTAGTGCAGGGGCAAGATTTGGAATTAGCAAAGAAGTGGGCGAATGAATGGGTATCCCGGTTGAATGGACGATCCTTCTAAGGTTTCTAACAGATCAAAATTTATGTGACCACATACTGTTTCCATACAACTTCAGGTGAGGGTTTTTACTCTGTTGTGTCCATTCACTTATAAGTGTAATTGATAAGTTCCTGACGCGCACACACACACACACACACACACACACACACACATATATATATATATATATATATATATACATGTGCAGCTTCCATTGGATTCTGTTGGACATTCAAATTGATAAAGGAAGAGTTGATGCCTTCGACCCATTATCGAGACCCTTGGAACAGTTCCAAAGCCTGCAGGACATGCTCCAAGGGTAATTTCAATCATTCTGGCGCTCTATCGGTCTCTTTCGATGATTTTCTGATATATCAATTAATGAAAAACTTAGCAAATCATTATCCTTGTCGGGCAGGGTTTGGAAGCGGTTCAAGTGCGTGACTCCCGGTATCGAGCCTGAGAAGCTAACCTTTAGAGCGGCTCAGGTAAGTAGTAGTATGATATACTTCTATTTTCAATACATTTATGATGCTAGATTATTATTTTGATTATATATATTCTATTCTCGTAAAGTGCGACCAGCAGCCATGGTGGACACATCTATGCGGATACTATGTTTGCGAGACCATTCGCACGTTTACCTCTGAGCACAAGGATCACAGATTCGACGTAAGCAATGAACATTCGCACCTCTATTTTTACCCGTCATTCTTTGTTATCATGATTGATATTCATATTCATCTCCTCTTCTTATATAGTACACAGCCATGAGGAAGAAGTCCCTACCAGAGCAACGCGCGATTGCTGTTGCAGAGGAGCTTGCGACCTTTCTGAGGACGGAAGCTATAGATGACAAAGGACGATTTAGTGTAGCTAGGGGCCATTACTGATGTTGGTCCATGTAATCGAATAGACGGGCTCTAGTCCTGATAATTCAGATCTCCATATAATTGTATATATATGCTCGCTTGTAAGATAAGTTAATCTTATATATATATATGCATAATTATTTCTATTTAGAATTATATGAAAACTAATTCCCGAACACCAAACGAGGCATCACGTTAATCTCCCGAACACCTAAACCCTAAAACCATAAAACCCAAAAATAAACAAAATCTGAAACTCTTTAGTCCCGGTCCGTGTAAAGACCCGGGACTAAAGGGCCTGCCCCTGAGGGCGCTCCGAGGCGCCCACGTGGAGCATCTTTGGTCCCGGCTTGGAACAGGGCCGGGACTAAAGGTTAGGCCTTTAGTCCGCCCCTTTGGTCCCGGTTGGTGAACCGGGACTAAAGCCCCTTACGGGCCGGGACTATAGGCCCTGTCCCCACTAGTGTGCGTTGAGAGTGTATGCACGTGTATATAAACGCTTGCATTTGTACTGTGTTTAAATTTCTTTTCCCAAAAACAACTACAAGTCTGTGAGTACCAAAAATCAACATTTTCAGAAAATTTTACAAAAAACATCGATTTTGAGTAATTATTTGCTGAAAGCACAAAAGTTTCAATTGGGAGCCGTTTGATGAAAAATATGACAGGTTGGGCCTGCTGTCAGGTCTGACATGGCTCCAAAATATATTGTCGTCTGTGTTAACACACAGGGCCGAGCTGTCAATGGACCCTCTTATGCATTTATTGAGCACTCGACCGCTGGAGCTGCTCCCGCCGGCGAGCTCACTGCCGGAGCACCGACGCACCACACACCATCCCTCCCATCCTTGCTCGCCTTACCCCGAGCTCTCCTTTAATCGATCCGCCATGGTGCCGCCTCCGCAGCTTCTACCATGCTCGTCCCCATGGGCCCTAGCGCACCCGCGCCCTAGTTTGCTTCCGTAAGGACAAGCATCAGCGCACCCTGGCCCCATCCCGATCCGACGAGCCCCACTGTTGCAGGAGGTGATGGCCATGCCATAGCCACGAGTCATGCTCCATGCTACCCACGAGCCACGACGCGCTCCTTTGTCCTGCCAATGACCACGTCGGCAGCTAGTATATCATCATGAGCACGCCCTTCCCATGACATCCAATCCAGTAAGCTACGCGTGAAGGGCGAACGCTCGCGATGTCCACGTCGGATTAGCTACGAGACAACAAGGTTCACTTCCTCGAGAAGAAATAAAGAAAGAGATTGGCCAGTGGCCCATCCCCCAGTCCCCCATCCCCCGATTCCTCTCCATCTCCCTTTCCCTCGTCTGTCGCCGCCGCTACCACCGGTGATGCTGCTCTTCCAGACGGCCCTGGGGGAGGGGGACACTAGATTTCTTCGCCAGATCTGGATCCCAGGGACGACGTCGGTGAGTAACCGAGCAGTTCCTTAATCCTTCTTCCCCTGCACTTCTCATCTGTCTTCACGTCCATCTAGCGGACTAGTGGATGACTGGGTGGGTAGTCGCGGCGGTGACCAGACTTGGTGTTGACGGGACGATGAAGTGGTCGGAGGCACTGGATCGGCGGCTACTAAGTCTCCAACGACGGCAATCGTTGTGGTTGAGTTTGTGGTACCTACGGTTTATACTGGAATTTTCTCTCGAGCTCAGGATTCCATGCCCTTTTCTCTTTAACTGATCGAGTGCTTATAATATCTGGTGGGTCATGCATTGTTTTGGTTGTGAAATTTATATTGGTTGAGTTTGTGGTACCTACAGTTTATACTGGAATTTTCTCTCGAGCTCAGGATTCCATGCCCTTTTCTCTTTAACTGATCTGGTGCTTATAATATCTGATGGGTCATGCATTGTTTTGGTTCTGAAATTTATATTGGTTGAGTTTGTGGTACCTACAGTTTATACTGGAATTTTCTCTCGAGCTTAGGATTCCATGCCCTTTTCTCTTTAACTGATCTGGTGCTTATAATATCTGATGGGTCATGCATTGTTTTGGTTCTGAAATTTATATTGGTTGAGTTTGTGGTACCTACAGTTTATACTGGAATTTTCTCTCGAGCTTAGGATTCCATGCCCTTTTCTCTTTAACTGATCTGGTGCTTATAATATCTGATGGGTCATGCATTGTTTTGGTTCTGAAATTTATATTGTTTTATAACGACCTTAGAAGCCCTCACTGACACTGGGTGGTTCAATATCCGGTGAGTTTCCCTTCTTGTGTGTAATTTGCCATCTCAATGTAGCAAGCAATCAGTGCCGGCATCAAAATATTCAAATATTAATCTGCCCTCATAATAACGCAGTCCCTTATTACTAGCTTTGCGAGCGAGGAATTAACCCTATTGTTGTTTGCTACAAATAACATGGATACAGCGGACTGAAGTAGAACCAGGGCATCATGCACGAGAAATTCAAATAGTGCACTGGAACCAAACCTGTAGCTCGTGGGTCTTGTTGATTCAGTGGAACAACATTTCTTGAGCTGGATTAATTTTTTGCTAATTTGAATTTGTGTTGTGGTGTTGCAGTATTGTTAGATGTCAGGTATAGAGTCGTACACTTAATCTTGATTTAATTTTGATCAAGAAGGGTTCAACATAGTTTTGTTGGACCAAAAACATCAATTTTGTATACACGTGTTATTTACCAAGCAACACAGCTGCCAGATGAAATGTTCCTTTCTCATGAACATAAATGTTCCAATATCTTCTCTATCACTAACATATTTACTAATTCTTACGGTCTTGTAAACTTGACTACTTGAGTGTTGATTGTTTATGAAGGACTATAGCACAAAAGAAAGATCAAGCGAAATGGATTCATTAAGACTCTTTACTTACTGGCTTGATACTAATCGAAGGAATGCAATACTGAACAATGTCAACATGCGCTCTTTTTTTGTTCTCAGTGGTCCAAATGGTGGAGGTCAATCCAGTATGTTGTGTTCACTCTGCACGGCTGCATTGCTTGGAACATGTGGGCTGATGATGCCATCTGCTGTCACCCCACACTTTAATTCCATCATGCCAAGGCCTGTGATAGCCGAGCTGATGGGAGAAGTTCGTTTTGGGTGCCAATTTTGTAGCTTTCATTTTTTTGTTGTAAAATATGTGTCTTGTATTCCCAAGAACACATTTTCTACACTGTCTTATAATGTTCAGATATTCTGGATCATGGAATCAAGCCTGATAAAAAATAGTTCTTTGATGTTATCTAATCTTGGTATCGAGTTTCTTAATATCACGGGAAAGAGTCAAGATGCTACAAACTACATGGCATGGGGTTTGGTGGTACAGTTCATTGACCTTCCAGTCAGGTAAGTCATTGAAACACTAGATATACACTGTCCTCGATCTCATATTATTTAATCATATATTCATGTCATATGGAGAAACATATCTCTGCTGAAGAAAATAAGTGAATATGTGTATTGGAGGATATGTTCTGACCTACTTGATGCTCACATCCTCTTCCCTTTAATTTGGATGCTACTTAATCAGCGAATGAAACTGTCTCTAGACGCCGGCGTTCTCAGCCGACAAGACGCCAGCGTTCCGGTTCCACACCCCGTTGTGCAGGCAATGATGAAGGCGAGCGTCGACTCGTGGGGTTGGCGGAGGGCGATAGGGATGTGGGGGTGGATGTGAAGGTGTACAAATTCATTGCAGACTCTATGCATACATGAACTGTAGTGGCAAGTCCCACGCTGCAATACAACATGCATGGAGAGGAGCATCTGGTAGATAGTGTTAAGATATTGCTCGTCATCTCAGTAAAATGACTTCAGAAACACTCCCCTATACATGTGCTAGCCACACTGTCAAAAAGTAGTTGAAAAGTGTGGTCACCTACCTGGCACCACACCATCCCACCTCAGGAGGCACGCCATGGCGCGCCCCAGCCTCTAGAAGTACATGGACACATGGTTCAGGTGTCGAAGACTTCAATTTACTCTAGCAACTTTGACTTTAGCCTCCATTGCCTGTGCTCAGGTGTCGGAGATGCAGTTCAGGTCGGCGGGGATGCGGAAGGTCATGCGCTTTTGTGCCGCGAGGGAACGTCTAATCCACTAGAAGTACTCCAAGCATAGGAAGAGGATGCCCATGTTGATATGTTTCTTAAGTTTAGGCACACTTTTTTTTTGAACTTTTCTCACCTAATGATAGTTCAGTTGTGAGATGTAAATAATAATTCAGCACTGCTAGAACTGTCCATGGTCATGCAATTTGGTTGGTGTCCTGTTCTGAATGCTTGGTGAGATTGAGGGTGACCAAGGCTTTCCAATTCAACCACAATTTCAACGGTAGTTGTTCTAGGAGGATAATATATATTTGATGGAAAACATGGATGAGAAATTACATGATATATTTATTAATATTAGAAGGTTTTGTTTCTCTTGTTTCCCAGAAACTAACTTGGTATTTAAGTAGTGGAAATTGGAGTTCTAACCTTAGTTCCATAGGTGAATCTTTGTAGTCTTTTTTAGAAAGGGAATGTGTGGAATATCTTTCTTTGTGCTTAGTTCCATAGACGAATCTTCCCTTTCTTTTCTAGAAAGGGAATGTCTGGGATATCTTTCTTTGTGGATTGCATATACACTTGGACAACTACACCACCAAGCCAAGTGAGCCACAAGCACACTCAGGAGGCCCGTCATTGGCGGGCCCCAACCACTAGTAAGAACCACGAGGAGGAGCCTCGTCGGCAAGTCCGCGCAAGCCTCCAAATCGTCGTGAGGCTCCTGGATGTGGGCGCTGATGGTGTCGTGGACTAGGGGCACTCACCACGTCATCTCCCGACCAATAGAGCGGGCCGAGGATCCCCATGACGGTTCACTAATGGCCTAGTTCGGACAACCCATAATGCATATAGGGGAGGTTCCAGAAGACTTGACGCACAAGACAAAGATTTCTCTAAACCCTAGACATACGGTACATTATATAGACCGAGGCCAAGCTAGTCAATAGACAATCGCGAATCTCATATCCATTACTACAATCTCTTATAGTAAAGACACGTACTATATACTATCCCCACATCAATACAATCAAAAGCAGGACGTAAATTATTATCTCTTTGAGAGAGCCCGAGCGTGGGTAAAATCATGTGTTCATGCCCTACTATGAGATATGCCAGATACATAACCGACAGGCGTCCTGAGCCGCCATCACCTTCTGCATCATCGTCCGCTCCACAGCCCACTCCGGCAAGTCCCGTCATGTAGGCCTATGCACCGAGGAGGCGCCAATTTAAAGTTGACGCGTGGTGGCACGCCATGCACAGCGGCACGACATGGCGGCTAGGCGCTAGGGGAAGAGGATGGGAGGGAAGGACGAAGGCATGGGGAAGAAGCTCGTGTGAATGGCGGCGCTTCATCGGGTGTGGTTGCCGGCCCTCCCGTGCACGGCGGCGGATCCAGGTGCTGCCAGTCTCCCGATCCGATCTCTTTTAATTGTACTCGTCAGTGAAAGAAAATAACTTTGTTTTACTTTATTCATGTTTTTTAGTTTGTTCACTAATTGTACTCGTCAAGCTGGCGCTCCGAGCTGTCAATGTTGTATGCATTTATTGAGCATGTTGTATGCAGCATGTCCATCGCAGCGCACTCGACCCCGTAGAGAGGTGCATTGCTTCTGAACTCAACAGGTGAAAGGCGACTGCGTTGACGGGAGCCTGGCTCGCGCGTAGCCCCTCGCTTGCCGGCGCGGGGCGCGGGGTTGGCCGCCGACGAGACTCCGGCCATGGCCTCGGCTGGGAGCGGCAGACCTACTTTCTGTTTCTCGCGGTCGTCGTCCTCGTGGGCTGACTGGGCAGAGGAGGAGGAGGACGAGGGGGGGGGGGGGGGGGTCTGGTTGAACTCCCGGTCTCGTGGGGCCGCTTCTGCCCGAGGAATTCTGGGCGGCGGCCCGCCCTGTCGATGGGGAAAGGCGGCGACGGCGCAACGGTGTGCCCCTTCTGCCCGGCGGCCGGCTTCTTCTCTGGCCTGCGTCTCTCGCCCCTCTCCAGCCGTTGCTCGGCCCGCCGCGCCGTCCGGGTTATCCCCCGTGGTGGCGCCCGTTGCCCGGGTCGACGAAGTACTGCAGGGGATGGCCCGCCACGCCGTCTGGGTTATCCCCGTGGTGGCGCCCGTTGCTCGGGTCGACGAGGTATTGCAGGGGATGGCCGGCCACGCCGGCGACGTTCATGCTGTGGTCCGGTCCGGCGAGGGCGGCGCGGATGCGGGGTTTGGTACTGTCCGTTGCGATGAGGGCGGTTGGTGACAGGTCCGGCCGTAACCCTACTGGGCCGTGTGGTGATGGGTCGGGACCCCTCTCAGCCCAGGTTGTGGCGGAGGCTTGTTCTCAGGTGCATTTGGCGGTGGCTTCTGCTAACCGTGATTGGGGCCTGGCCCACGAAGATCCCTCAAGATGGGTCTGGCTCGACCGCCAGGGTTCTGGGCCGTGGGCCGGGTGGCCTGCTACTCGGGAATAGGTGAGATGACGGGGTAGGGTTGCCCCGTTCGTCTCCCAATCCCTTGTCGCGCCGCTATCCCCCTACTCGCTCGCGTCGCGCCGCACAGAGCCCCTCCCGTCCACCTCCCGATCCGTGGTCGCGTCGCCATACTCCTCCTCGCTCGCGACCCCGACGCAACGACCCGATCCCCTCCCTCCCTCCACGGTGTCCCCGCCTCTTCGGTCCTACCTCGACGTCGTGATGACCCGCCTTGCCGGGGACGGGCTGGCGCGCCCGAAACGGCCCCTGTCGTCGGGGTCGGCCCCCCACCATGCGACCGACGGCCCTCCCTCCCATCCTGCTACTGGTTTTGCCGGGGTGCCTCCTCCTTCCAGACGGGGAGGGCTCTACGACCGGCGAGGTCCCCGGAATACTACCCGGGTACCTCGCTTCGTTGTCCCCCTCCTCCCCGTGATCCGGCCAAAGATGTTCGGCTCCCGCTCCCTGGTGCACCGGGTGACGCTCGTCCTCGGGAGGCTGATCATCTGCGCTAAGAAGGCGTCGACCGGGAGGGCGCGCTCCGGGCGGAGTTGACGGCCCGCCTCCCCGCGGATGCCCGGGACAGGGAGCCCCCGGCTCTCCGGGTTGCCGGGTCATAACACATAGTAGGTGACTACAACTTGCAAGATCGGATCCAAAACACACATATATTGATGACAACATAATAATTTCAGATCTGAAATCATGGCACTCGGGCCCTAGTAACAAGCATTAAGCATGGCAAAGTAGTAGCAACATCAATCTCAGAACATAGTGGATACTAGGGATCAATCCCCGTCAAAACTAACTCGATTACATGATAGATCTCATCCAACTCATCACCGTCCAGCAAGCCTACGAATAGATTACTCACGAACGGTGAAGACCTTCATGGAATTGGCGATGAAGGAAGGTTGATGATGACGATGGCGATGATCTCCCCTCTCCGGAGCCCAAAACGGACTCCAGATCTGCCCTCTAGGGCAAGAACGGGATGTGGCGGCGCCTCCTTATCGTAAAACGCGATGAACTCTTCTCCTGGATTTTTTTCCGGGCGGAAGGAATAAATAGAGCTGGAATTGGAGGCGGTGGAGCAATGTGGGCCTCACGAGCCTCGTAGGCGCGACCAGGGGGTGGCCTGATACGTCTCAAACGTATCTATAATTTTCGATGGTTTCACGCTGTTATCTTGTCAACTTTGAATGTATTGTATACGTTTCATATTTTTTTGGGACTAACTTATTAATTCAGTGCCAAGTGCCAGTTCCTGTTTTTTCTGTGTTTTTGACTCTTTTCAGATCTGATTTTGGAACGGAGTCCAAACGGAATAAAATCCCCAAAATAAATTTTTCAGAACAGAAGAAGATCAGAGGACTTGAGAGCTAAGGCAGGGGGCCCACAGGGAGCCCACAAGCCCTGTTGCCGTGGCCAGGGGGGCCCGCGGCAACCAGGCTTGTGGCCTCCCTGGCGCTCCCTTGCCCTACCTCTTTGGCCTATAAATTCTCTAAAATCACAGAAAAAATCACGGCATCCACGAAAACACTTTTCCGCTGCCGCAAGCTTCCGTTTCCTTGAGATTTCATCTGGAGACCCTTCCCGGTGCCCTCCCGGAGGGGACTTTGGAGTTGGAGGGCTTCTACATCAACATCATCGCCTCTCCAATGACTCGTGAGTAGTCCACTTCAGACCTACGGGTCCGTAGTTAGTAGCTAGATTAATTCTTCTCTCTCTTGGATCTTCAATACAATGTTCTCCATGATATTCATGGAGCTCTATCCGATGTAATCCTCTTTGGCGGTGTGTTTGTCGAGATCCGATGAATTGTGGATTTGTGATCAGATTATCTATGAATTATATTTGAGTCTTTGCTGATTTCTTATATGCATGATTTGATATCCTTGTAAGTTTCTCCGAGTCTTGGGTTTTGTTTGGCCAACTAGATCTATGATTCTTGCAATGGGAGAAGTGCTTGGTTTTGGGTTCAGACCGTGCGGTGACCTTTCCTAGTGACAGAAGGGGCAGCAAGGCACACATCGTGTTGTTGCCATCAAGGGTAACAAGATGGGCTTTCATCATAGATTTGAGATTGTCCATCTACATCATATCATCTTGCTTAAGACGTTACTATGTTCTTTTGAACTTAATACACTAGATGCATGCTTGATAGCGGTCGACGTGTGGAGTAATAGTAGTAGATGTAGAAAGTATCGGTCTACTTGTTTTGGACGTGATGCCTATAGATATAATCATTGCGATAGATAACGTCACGACTTTGCGCGGTTCTATCAATTGTTCGACAGTAATTCGTTCACCCACCGTCTACTTGCTTTCATGAGAGAAGCCACTAATGAACACTACGGCCCCCGGGTCTATTCACAACTATCGTCTCAAGTTTCACTTTTACATTACTTGGTTTACTTTTTGCTTTCAGTTCTTACTTTGCAAACAATCTATAAGGAATTGACAACCCCTTCATAGCGTTGGGTGCAAGCTCTTTGTGTTTGTGTAGGTACTTGTGACTTGACGCGATCCTCCCACTGGATCGATACCTTGGTTTTCAAACTGAGGGAAATACTTACTGCCGTTGTGCTAGATCATCCTTTCCTCTTCAAGGGAACACCAACGCAAGACTCCAAGGTCGCGGGGAAAACCTTTGCATATTTGCGAAGGAAGTCCCTATAGGTGTAGCCCGTGACAGAAGGATTCCTGGCGCCGTTGCCAGGGAAGGTCTGTTGTCGCAGTAGCATGGGCACGCCTCCTGGGCTCGTGGCCCACTGGCACACCCCCTCCGGTGGATCTTTGCGCAGGTATTTTTCATATATTTCATAAAAATTCTCCATAAATTTTCAGGACATTCCGAGAACTTTTATTTCTGCACAAAAACAACACCATGGCAATTATGCTGAAAACAGCGTCAGTCCGGGTTAGTTCCATTCAAATCATGCAAATTAGAGTCCAAAACAAGGGCAAAAGAGTTTGGAAAAGTAGATACGACAGAGACATATCAGCGCTCGCCGGGGGTAGTCTGCTACTCGCGCTCGCCGGGGTCACCCTCTTCCCTAGCCTTCGGGTCCCTCGAGCGCGAGCCGCCGCCGCCCCTGGACCTGGGCTTGCCGGCTGTGACCCCTGCAGCAGCCGGCCCCACGGCTCGGGATGGGGCCTCTCCGTTGGTGTCTGTGCACCAGTGTGCGAGGCTCAGCCAGTCTCGGGTCCTTCTAGATGGTCGTGTCCCTACGATCCAGGAGAAGGCCACCCTGTGAGCGGCTGCTCGTGACCTGTCCCCAGGGACTTCCACCTTCCCTCCCGCTACTTCTCGCGCTGACTCTCGATATTCTATTCATAGTTGCGAGTTGGTGCCTCATCTGGCTGTAGTGGCTACCGATAGTGGCATTGTGTTCCGAGGTGAGAAGGGGCTCATGCTGGAGCTGATTTCCGCTATTTGCGCCAAGGAGAAGCTCGAGGGGGCGCTGGGGGATGCCCGTGCCTGTGCTGCACGTGGTGCTCCCAGCTCCTCTGAGCCCTCTGACCCTGGTCATAGAGAGACCAGCGGTGGTGCATCGGCATCGATGTAGACTGTAGCTGGGACCTCCGTGTCAATTCCCTCCTTGGTGAGGGCTCTACGCGGACGTCCCCCCACACGTCTCAGTCCCACTGAGCACCGGCTTGAGGTGCGTGGACCTAGCTCTAGGTCCACCTCCCTCGGACCAGGGGCCTCCGCTGCCCCCTCTGCGCGGGGCGACGTGGACGCCCGTCTAAGGTTCTCCCCCGACCCGCGATTGATGGTCGGGCTTGCTCGGCCCCGCTTGCAAGGCCTAGGATCTCAACTGAGGTTATTAAATGAAGCTTCTATGTTGGAACATCAGGCGCTTCGGCCTCTCTGGCTGGCGTCGGCAGCTCATCGAGTATGTGCGACAGGAAGCGATTGACATAGTGGGATTACAGGAGATGATTCGCCAGGATTTTAGCATACATGAGCTCCAGAGGCTTTCCCATCACCAGTTTGCCTGGCAGTGGCTGCCTGCTACGGGCCACTCTGGAGGCATCCTCCTCTGAGTTAGGGAGGATGCTTTCTCGGTTGAGGATATGGACCGTGGGGAATTCTTTGTGAGCATGTCCGTCGCTGACCGACGAGTTCACCTCAGCTGGGAGGTGATTATCGTCTATGGTCCGGCGGACCATGGCCGCTCTGCTGACTTCCTCGCCGAGTTGAAAAACAAGTTGGAGAGGTGCACCACTCCGGTGGTGGTGGCCGGCGACTTTAACCTCATTAGGTGGGCTTCTGATAAAAGCTTTCCTAATGTGGACCAGGCCCGAATGCGTCTGTTCAACGACTGCATTGTTGACCCGGCGCTCCGTGCACGTTGGGGCTAGGTTCACATGGTCGAATAAACAGACGGACCCCATCCGGAGTGTCTTGGATCGGGTCTTTGTGTCGGCTCAGTGGGAAGTGATGTTTCCACTCTGCTCCCTCAAGACGGTCACTCGGATTGGTTGCGACGATATGCCCTTGATTTTCTCATTGGGGGAGGGTTCCCCGTCGCTTCCGCTTTGAGTCGTTCTGGCTGGAGCATCCAGTTTTTTTCGAGCTCGTTCGCGACCGCTGATATGTCTATGAATTTAAATTTTTTGAAAGGAAGCAAAATCTCAGTACAGGAGGGCATGTCTCTGTAGTATGTAGTATGTAGTATGTAGTATGTACAAGGCGACGAGCGGCCTGCCAGCGGACGGGGCTGCCGCGATAAAAAAAAGTGTGATTAGAGTCGCGTACGCGGCTACGCACACGTCGGACTCTCAGCAGCATCAGCGTAGGGCTGGGCGTTCGGTTTATATGGTTAATACGGTTTGGTTTATTCGGTTCTATATAATTTCGGTTTCGGAGGAATTGAAACCGAAATAATCAATTAAAATTTAGAAACCGATCCATATTAACCGTAATATATCGGTTCGGTCTGTTTGGTTAACCAAAAAATCAAAATTCATGCAATTATCAGTATAAGTGTAATGACTCGAGAGCTCTGATTTGGATTGTATACTATGCAAAAGTATAATCACAAGTTCTACCAACTTTAATATCATTCTACAGTTTATTCGGTCAAGCAAACTAGTAACCGTAGTTAAGTAGAAAAAGCACATGGAACATGAAATGTATTATGTGCGGAGAAATGTGTGATGCCTCCATACTGTTGCACTTTTGGAAACAAGGTATTACATGGGGTATCTCACATATCGGTTTGTTCGATCTATTCGGTTTCTGGGAACCAAAAACCGAACAAAAACAAAACACCGAGCAACCTTAAAATTTTCCACCGAACGAAAAATCAAACCACAAAATAAATTGACAAGTCGATTAATACGGTTCGGTTGAGTTTGGTTTTTCGGTTTTCGGTTTTATAGTGCCCACCCCTACATCAGCGTGACCCAAAAAAACTCAGGAAAGATCCTGGACTCAGCTGGAGATCGAGCCTGGCTGGCTCGCTGGCTCCCAGTAGTAAGTAGTTCATAGGTTTTCTTAATACCTACCTAAAAATTCTTTTGCAATACCTAGTAATGAACACGAGACCTCCAAAAAAGATTTATTTTGTGCTAGCCAAAATATATAATAAGAGGTCATGATTACGTAAGAGCGCAGATCTAGAAAATTTCTTTTACCTTTCTTTTCGTGTTCGAAACTCCAAAAAATGTTTTTGTACGTGAATTTGAATTTTAGTAATATGAATGTTTCATGAAACATGAACACTTTTGATTCAATCATTTTATAAACATGTAAACTGTTTACGAAAATTACAAAAAAAAAAGTACAGGTACACTTTTTTCCAAGACAACATTTCTCTGCAACTCATAAATAAATTGAAAACGAAAAAAACATTAAACTCCCGAGTTTTTTTCATTAGGCAATATTTTTGGAATGTTTTTTTCGAACAGGAACAATTCTTTGAAAACAAGTTATTTATCGAAACATGAACATTTTTTGAAATTCCTGAACAAGACTGAATACCAGAATTTTTTGGAAACTCTGTAATAAACAAGACTGAAAACCCCTTCGATTCATACTTGGTTGGATGATAGCCTCGGAGGTGCTGTCAAAGGCTCGAGCAGGCAACACAACGGCTTCCTCATCTATATAATATGGAATGCCTGGACAGAGAAGAACCGACACATGCATCTTTCAGATGCAGAGGCCGGGGGTCATCCTCCTTTTCAAAAAAAAAGAGAAGAACCGACACATCTTTGAAGACACAAAATTAACTTACCTAGAGGTGGCTCAACTCACAATCGAGGAGATTAGGCTGCGTGGCTTGGCCTTTCGGCCAAGAATAAACCATAGTACGTAGCGAGTAGTTAGCATGCGGATTCTTTTGTTATCTGGGGCGCCTTTGCGATTTCGGCACGTCCCCTTATCAAAAAATCATGCCTAGGTGTACATATTTCCCTCTTCTTAACGAAATGGCAGCACTCTTGTCGGTTCCATAAAAAAATATTTTATTTGTACAAAAGGCCAAAAAGCACAAACAAGATGCAAAGTACCCGATTCGAGCCGTAATCCGTAGAGAGACATAAGAACGTTTTGGATTACTACTTCCTCTGTTTTTAAAATATTTATTGTTGGAAAGAACTAGTTTGCTTTTCTTCAACAACAAATATTTTGACACGGAGGAAGTATAAAGTAGTGATCCAAAAGCTCCTATATTATGGGAAGGAACTAAAATAGTAATCAAGAAAATAAAGGAAAGTGATTAAGTGACCGGGATCCTCTCCGGCAACCTCTCGTCAATAGTCTCGAAGTTGAAGTTACAACGGTTGATGCTGGTGTAGAGTCCATCCGTCTTCGGTCTCGTTTCAAACTCTTTGCAGGAAAACTTCTATCTATATGGGAAGAACCCTATATCATCGTGTATGTTTATCGCTCCGAATCTATAAAGATCAACATTGCCGAGGGCACAAGTCCCCACCAGATCTCAACAATCCCCCACCAGATCTCAAGGGCTCATATCTTCTTTCGTTTCAATCACTGTTTTGATATACCAGCATTTCAGTAAAGACCTGTTAAAGTTAAGCTTCACCTAGACCAAGTAGCTACACTCCTTTATAACTGAACAATCGACTATGCCTTGAATTGTGAGTTTGGCGTACACAAGTTTCAACACAAGTCTTACTAGTACTAGGTTGTCGAAGGCTAACCCCTCGGGTGAAGCATATTAGTCACACTCCTCGCCTGTTCATGAGTTTACAAGAGATCACCCCAATCTCATAGATTGTGACCAGCAGTCGGGCTCATATAGGTATGTTCCTCCAAAGATCACATTGTAGGACAACATCATGTTTACACATAAGATTTAGAACATATTAAGACAGTAGAAATCTTGCCAATACAGTATCCGAGAGTATTGCATATCCAAAGGAGTTAGTTAGAAAAGTTACTCTCCCCGGTTCACCATTGGCTTGTTTTCCCAGGTCCTACTTCATGGGATCTGTGATCATATAGGTTGGGTTACTGCCAAGGCAACTCATGTGGGTCTCATACCCATCTCCCTCGATGCACTATCTATCACAACATGTGATAGCCCTTTCTTAGCCATTTGGATGTAATCCAACACTATCACTCCGGAGTTTCTTAGACGTCTGATAGAGTTCAATCTCATTCTTATATGTTTGTTGCACTTCATGTTGTCGTTTGAACTCTTCACTTTGACAATAACAGTGTGATTATCTTGTTCAAAAGGATAGCCGGAACTGACTTCTCAACAAGAGGCAAGTCCATCAAAAGATCTCGAAGAAATTCTGCTTTGACACCAGATGTGTCTAATACTGTTACTTCTACTTCCATTGTCGATCTCGTTAAGATTGCTTGATTGCAATACTTCCACAAAACAGCACCATCTCCAAGAGTAAACATATAACTAGTAGTGGCCTTCATCTCATTAGCATCAGAGATCCAATTCTCATCACTATACCCTTCAAGTACCGATGGGTATCCCGTAGAGTGAAGTCTGTGGTTGATAGTACCTTTCATATATCGCATAATTCTTTCAACAACACGCCAATGAACCACTAGTGGAAAACGGGCCTTTGGCCTGGACCATTTAGTCCCGGCCTGCCTCTGGGCCGGGACTAAAGGCCCGGCCACGTCGCCCCAATTCTCAATGCCTCCCTCGAGGCTTTAGTCCCGGCCCGTAAGGAGCCTTTAGTCCTGGTTCGTGTCCTAAACCGGGACTAAAGGGCTACGCGGCGGGCAGTGGTGGTGGCAACCGTTCGTATCCCCCTTTAGTCCCGGTTGGTGGCTCAACCCGGGACTAAAGGCCTAACACGTGGCCTGCCGTAGTGGTGGCGACCGTTGGTGTACCTCTTTAGTCCCGGTTGGTGGCTCAACCCGGGACTAAAGGCCTAACACGTGGCCTGCCGTAGTGGTGGCAACCGTTTGGTATACCTCTTTAGTCCCGGTTGGTGGCTCAACCCGGGACTAAAGGCCCAAACGGTTTGCATCCCGCATCGTTTCGGGCGATGAAAAGCACGAATCGAAGCGTACAGTCGCCATTTCTCCGTTCTTCTTCTCTCTCGCGTCGCCCTCTCTGTTCTTCTCCTCTCTTCTTCCCTTCTCTTCTTCCACCATGCCAACTAGCTTTCATGAGGTGCTCGCACATGGCACGACCAAGCTCCGTGTCGTGTACACGAACCTGAGCAGGGAGGTGCCGTTTTTTCTTCAACAGTTGAAGGAACGATGGTTTGACCACGCAGCGGATCATGAGAAGTTCTTGGGGCTTGATCTGGAGTACACGGCCGATAAATGCGGTGTTGCCGTCATCCAACTATGCTTCGCACGTCATGTCTTGATCTTCCAATGGGCGAGGTAAGTTTTGAGGCTTCCTTTGATCCAAGATAATGACATTGTAAGTTTATTTGTTTCACTCATAGTTGGTTCCTTTCAAATAGTTGTAGTGAAACAATTTTGAGTAGTTGAAGGGGAGCACAATCTAATTGGAATAGTATTCCATAATCTGAAAAATCGTATTAGAATCAAATAGTGTTTAATATGTTCCATTGGAATCATAGTTGGTTCCCTTCAAATAGTTGTAGTGAAACAATTTTGATTAGTTGAAGGGGAGCACAATCTAATTGGAATAGTGTTTCATAATCTAAAAAATCGTATTAGAATCAACTAGTGTTTAATATGTTCCATTGGAATCATAGTTGGTTCGCTTCAAATAGTTGTAGTGAAACAATTTTGATTAGTTGAAGGGAACACAATCTGATTGGAATAGTGTTCCAAAATCTGAAAAATCTGATTGGTTCAATATGTTCCATTGAAATCATAGTTGTAGTGATACAATTTTATACGGTGTTCTTTGATCCAAGGTTATGAAAATTGAATATAGCTAGTGATCTCTCTAGGTTCCATTGGATAGCAATATGATATGTCATAGTCATGAAAATTGCATATAGCTAGTGATTCCGTGTAGGTTCCATTGGATAGCTATAGTGATCTCTCTAGGTTCCATTGCATATGTTCTAATTGAATCCTAAAGATAAATTTCTCTTTAGTTGTAGTGAAACATGTTTCCTTATTGCAGCAGTATGTAACATTTGTTCCATTTTAATTTGTTTCTGTTGCAGGAGTGACAAGCGTTGTCCAGAACTCATGAAGTTCCTTCGCAGCGGCATCACTTTTGCTTCCGTTGACATAAGGAACGACAAGCTGAAGATGAGGCACAACTTCGGTATTGAGATACCAGCTGGTTGCCTCGTTGATCTCCAAACGATATTCATGCTTCGACATGACAGGACTTTGATGGCTCATATGACAGTTGCCTTGATCGACGAGTCATATGGTGATATGAAGACCAGTTTCCCAAAGTCTCAGCACAGACTTTGGGAGAAGGGCCCACTTGATGATATCAGCATTGAGTATGCAGCAAAAGATGCATACGTTTCATACGAGTTGTACTGCAAGATTCGAGTCGTCCACTATGGCCAGCGTCACCTCGAGGAAGGTGGACATTCTGATTCAGATGATTCAGACGAGTAGTGTTCTGAACGTCGAACACTTGTATATATATCTATGGTAGCTATTATTATGTACTCTTTGGACTAGTATCATGTACTTCTTGGACCAATTTATATATGTCTAGTTTCTGTTTGTGCCATTATAGTTTCCAAATTTGAATGGTTTAGCCCTTTCTAACTTCATTTGCTACTTTTGAATGGTTTAGCCCTTTCTAACTTCATTTGCTACTTATGAATGGTTTAGCCCTTTCTTACTTCATGGTATCATGCATTTCGACCACATATATATACAAAAAGTCTTCAGTTCAAATAAGTTCAAAAAATGAAATCCCTTTTGTAACAGATCTGTTTTGGATTAAAACAATCATTTAAAAATGAAAGACCATTAGTCCCACATGGCGTGCAGCGGAACCACGTGGCGTGCAGCGGAACCACTTTTCTTGTGGGGGTCGCTTCTCCTTCTTCGAAACGCTGCTACTTCGAGAGAGATTGTCCGTTTTGTACACGAACTGCATCCAGTTTTTGTCGTAGCCCTCTCAACTTTTAACACATCCTATGTGGGTGAAATGCTGATAGCATGCCAACTTTCAACATTTTCACAGTTCATTTGTAGTGCTTTTCAGTTTCAGGGTCAACTAGCTCAAAAAAATAAGTAAATGCACGAAATATACCAAATGAAGTCAGAAATTGTTGAAATTTTGTGATGTGCCTTAGAATGGTGCATTTTGAACACACAAAAAGTATGGAGTTCAAATAAGTTCAAAAAAAATGAAATCCCTTTGTAAGAGATGAGTTCTCGTTTGAAACGCTGCTACTTCGAGAGAGATTGTCCGTTTTGTACACGATCTGCATCCAGTTTTTTTCGTAGCCCTCTCAACTTTTTAACACATGCTATGTGGGTGAAATGATGATAGCATGCCAGCTTTCAATATTTTCAGAGTTCATTTGTAGTGCTTTTCAATTTCAGGGTCAACTAGCTCAAAAAAATAAGTAAATGCACGAAATATACCAAATGAAGTCAGAAATTGTTGAAATTTTGTGATGTGCATTAGAATGGTTCATTTGGAACACACAAAAAGTATGGAGTTCAAATAAGTAAAAAAAATGAAATCCCTTTGTAAGAGATGAGTTCTCATTCGAAACGCTGCTACTTCGATAGAGATTGTCCGTTTTGTACACGAACTGCATCCAGTTTTTGTCGTAGCCCTCTTAACTTTTTAACACATGATATGTGGGTGAAATGATGATAGCATACCAACTTTTAACATTTTCAGAGTTCATTTGTAGTGCTTCTCAATTTCAGGGTCAACTAGCTCAAAAAAAATAAGTAAATGCACGAAATATACCAAATGAAGTCAGAAATTGTTGAAATTTTGTGATGTGCATTAGAATGGTGCATTTGGAACACACAAAAAGTATGGAGTTCAAATAAGTAAAAAAATGAAATCCCTTTGTAAGAGATGAGTTCTCGTTCGAAACGCTGCTACTTCGATAGAGATTGTCCGTTTTGTACACGAACTGCATCAAGTTTTTGTGGTAGCCCTCTCAACTTTTTTACACATGCTATGTGGGTGAAATGATGATAGCATGCCAACTTTCAACATTTTGAGAGTTCATTTGTAGTGCTTTTCAATTTCAGGGTCAACTAGCTCAAAAAAAAAGTAAATGCACGAAATATACCAAACAAAGTCAGAAATTGTTGAAATTTTGTGATGTGCCTTACAATGGTGCATTTTGAACACACAAAAAGTATGGAGTTCAAATAAGTTCAAAACAATGAAATCCCTTTGTAAGAGATGAGTTTTGTTCGAAACGATGCTACTTCGAGAGATAATAGTTTGGATAGTCAAAATTATTAATTATGAAAAGAAAAAATTGTTTTGCATTATTTATTCAATTTGAAACACTTTTCATTATCATAGTTTTGTCAAATTCTCAAATATGCAAAAAGAATTTTTAATAAACATAGTTTTTAATTGAAAATAACAAAATAGATAATAGTTTGGATAGTCAAAATTATTAATTATAAAAAGAAAAAATTGTTTTGCATTATTTATTCAATTTGAAACACTTTTCATTATCATAGTTTTGTCAAATTCGCAAATATGCAAAAAGAATTTTTAATAAACATAGTTTTTAATTCAAAATAACAAAATAGATAATAGTTTGGATAGTCAAAATTATTAATTATGAAAATAGAAAATAGTTTTGCATTATTTATTCAATTTCAAACACTTTTGATTATCATAGTTTTGTCAAATTCTCAAATATGCAAAAAGAATTTTTAATAAACATAGTTTTTAATTGAAAGTAACAAAATAGATAATAGTTTGGATAGTAAAACTTATTAATTATGAAAATAGAAAATAGTTTTGCATTATTTATTCAATTTGAAACACTTTTCATTATCATAGTTTTGTCAAATTCTCAAATATGCAAAAAGAATTTTTAATAAACATAGTTTTTAATTGAAAATAACAAAATAGATAATAGTTTGGATAGCCAAAATTATTAATTATGAAAATATAAAATAATTTTGCATGATTTATTCAATTTCAAACACTTTTCATTATCATAGTTTTGTCAAATTCTCAAATATGCAAAAACAATTTTTAATAAACATAGTTTTTAATTGAAAATAACAAAATAGATAATAGTTTGGATAGTAAAAATTATTAGTTATGAAAATAGAAAATAGTTTTGCATTATTTATTCAATTTGAAACACTTTTCATTATCATAGTTTTGTCAAATTCTCAAATATGCAAAAAGAATTTTTAATGAACATAGTTTTTAATTGAAAATAACAAAATAGATAATAGTTTGGATAGTCAAAATTATTAGTTATGAAAATAGAAAATAGTTTTGAATTATTTATTCAATTTCAAACACTTTTCATTATCATAGTTTTGTCAAATTCTCAAATATGCAAAAAGAATTTTTAATAAACATAGTTTTTGATTGAAAATAACAAAATAAGTTAATAGTTTGGATAGTCAAAATAATTAATTTTGAAAATAGAAAAAAATTGAAACCATATGAGAAATCATGGACAAAATTCAACCTGAATTCACTTTGAATTCTGATTGAATTTTCTCCACAATTTCGAATATAGTTTCAATTTTCAGTAAGTTTAGGCCCGTAAGCCTGCTTTAGAGAGGAGCTCGATGGACAAGCTGCGACGGGGCTTATAAACAAGTGGTAGTCCCCCTCGCTGGGCGAGGTGGGACTAAACTTATCGTGCAGTCGAGGAGGGGCTTTAGTCCCGGGTGGAGCCACGCCCCGGGACTAAAGACACCCTTTAGTCCCGGCTAGAGCCACGCACCGGGACTAAAGACCCCCTGCTTCCCGCCTCTTGGTCTGCCCGAAAAGAGGCCTTTAGTCCCGGGTCGTGGCTCCACCCGGGACTAAAGGGGGTCTTTAGTCCCGGCTCGAGCCACGCACCGGGACTATAGATCCACCTATATAAGCGGGACTTCGAAAATTTCCAACCCAATTTGTCCATTTCTCTTCTTCTTCCTCTCGTTCTCCTGCCCGGCGCGACACAGCCCGCCGTCCTACTCGCCGCCGCCTGCCGTCCTCCTCGCCATCGGTCGTCCTCCTCGCCGCCGCGCCGTCCTCCTCGCCGCCGCGCCGTCCTCCTAGCCGTCGCGCCGTGCTCCTCGCCGTCGCCCCGTCCTCCGCGCCGTCCTCCTCGCCGCGTGCCGTCGACACCTCCGGCCGGTAAGCTCCCCGCCCCCTCCTCCCCAACACTCCGGCCAGTATAGAAGAAAAGAAGAAAAAGGAGAAGAGAAGAAGATAAAGGAGAAGAAAGGAAGAAAAAGGAGAAGAAGAAGGAGAAGAAGGAGAAGAAAAGAAGAAAAAGAAAAAGATTTTTTTTGTCATTTAATTCCTATTGTTATTAGGTTTGTGCTAGATTATTAGGGTTAATAATATTTAGAATTAGGTTAGAGTTACAAGAAGAAGAAATATGAACAAAAATAAGAAAATAAGATTAGGAAAAATGAAAATAAGAAGAGGAGGAGAAGAAAAGAAGAAAAAGTGTATATTGTATAGTGTATATGCTTAAGTGTATAGTGTATATAGTGTATAGTGTATAAGGAGAGGAGGAATTTTGCTATAGTGTATATAGTGTATAGTGTATAAGAAAAGAAGAAAAGAATAGGAGGAGAAGAGAAGAAAAGAAGAGGAGGAGAAGAAAAATGAAAATAAGAAGAGGAGGAATTTTGCTATTGTATAGTGTATATGCTTAAGTGTTAATAGTTTAATTTTGCTATTGTATATGCTTAAGTGTTAATATTTTATTTTTAGCAAGAAAATTAATAGAACTAGTTTATTTTTTAGTTCATTTTACGATGTCGTAGGTTGGTGCTACCTTCTCGGGGCGTAGGTTAGTGAGGAGCCAGCCCGTCGTTGACCCGATCCTTGTTTGGTGGCGGTCGCGTGGGCCAGTGAGGGTGCCGAGGCTTCCGGACACCGCGGAGGTGGTACGTCACCATGTCAGCGAGGAGGATGAGCACGTCCGTCGCTACATGGTTGCGTTGGAGGGCAGGTTCGAGCATACCTGACAGGTTCTTCGGGGATCTCACTGGAGCTATGATCCTGTGATGGTTCCTTCTCTTTGGGTGTCCACCGCCCGTGCCGATACCCGTCGGGCGCTACGGTTCTAGATGTATTAGTGAAGCTATATGTATGATAGTATTCGAGGAGTATTAGTGATAATATTCGACGATGTACGGACAAAAGTGATGATGTATTAGCTTATAATTGAATGCATGCTAATTTGAATACTACTTTATTTTACGATTTGATTTTGCTTATTGAATGCTCAAATTGGAAAAGTACTCCTACTTTGAATACTATGCAGAAATCTAGGAGTCCCGGGTGGAGCCACGACCCGGGACTTAAGTTGTTTTGGAACGGAGTTCCTGATAGAATAATTATTTTTTGGTACAAAGGTTAAGAGAATCCGTTTTATGCAGAACTATGGATCCACATATCAGGAACCTCGAAGAGGAAGAACTTCTCGAAGATATAATCAAAGACGGCCCCGATGTTGAACCAGCTGAATCTCAGTTGTCAGATCTAAACCAGGACGTTGGAATGGAGGTCGAGCGACACGAAGATGAAGCCGATGGGGCAGGAGATAGGTCCAACGACGAAGAAGGTGATATCTCCACTGATGGAGAAGCCGGTGAAGAGGAGAAGTCCGGCGAGGTATACATATGAA
Source organism: Hordeum vulgare subsp. vulgare (assembly GCF_904849725.1). Taxonomy (NCBI): domain Eukaryota; kingdom Viridiplantae; phylum Streptophyta; class Magnoliopsida; order Poales; family Poaceae; genus Hordeum; species Hordeum vulgare. Next base: position 1,497,104 of record NC_058523.1, on the reverse strand, counting down.
ATTCGACAATCACTTGTAATATGTCAAAAATATTGGAGATAGCTCTATTTTGTATACATATACATTCATTTGACGAATGTTTCTCCCTCTTAGGCCTCCACATCGAGCAAAACTACGAAACGAGGCCCGACTAGAAAGTTGGATGCACAGACGCATTACACATTTGAGGTGATATTTCCTACGGGCGAACCCAAGCTTCCTAAGAATGCTGCTGACACATTCAAGAAGCAATGCGGAGTTCTCGTTAGGGATCACGTCCCGATCAGCGTTCGGGAGTGGAACAAGCGCAAAGGGGCAGCCGATAGTGACTATGTCGCCGAAAGGTACAAAGATAATCTTTGGAATGATCTCATGTCACATTTCAACCTGCCAGAATGTGAGAATGAAGACGCCGCAGACAAACTGAGGGCCAAAGTCAAGCAGTGGACTCTGAAGAAGATGGCCGAACTGTTCCGTAGCTGGAAGAAGAAGCTATGGAAAAATTATCTGAAGACACAGAAAGTGCCAGTATTCGAGGGGTATCTAGCCAAGCAGGCGAATCACTGGAAGGCATTTCAAGAGTACAAGGAGTCAGAAGATGCCCAGGCATTATCAGAAAAGAACAAGATAAATGCCGACAAGAAGAAATATCACCACAAGCTGGGGCCAGGGGGCTATGAGACTGCCATCCCAAAGTGGGATAAGAAAGAGCAAGATCTGATAGATAAAGGCATCGTACCTGAACCACTCCGTGATGAGTGGGAATTGAGAGCAAGAAATTGGTTCCTTGCACATGGTGGGTCGTATGACGAAACAACAGGGGACCTCATCTGCAATGACGATCTTAGGATACCGAGGGAGAATTGGAAAAGGATAGTGAAAGAAATTAAGGAGGGACAAAGAAAGTTCACTACAGATAGAGATAAAGATTTTCTCACACTGATCCTCGGCAATGACGAACATGGAGGACGAACACGAGGCTTCGGTCCTTCTTACCCGTGGTGGCTTGGGTTTGCCAGAGACCAAGACACTTACAGAAGCCGAGAGAGAGCAAAGAAGCCGCAGCAGGATGAGGAGAATGACAAGTTCAACCAGTTGCTTGCCAGGATTAACGAGCAACATAAGCAGATTGATGAGCTTAGAGGAGTACCGCGCCAGGAAGATCCTGCACTTGATATAACCGGTGCCCCATCTAAGCGGAAAAGCAGCGTGGCTGAATCTGAGGCCCCGCCCGACGATGAACGAAGAATGATAGAGGGTGGTCCCGGCTACCCCGTGGATGGAATCAAGGAGTCAACATCATGTGAACTCCATCAGAAATTCAAGAACATATCCATGAAGATGGCCGTCGGACAAGCTTTACCTTCTGGCCCTGATGCACGCTGGCATGGCCGTGAGATTCCAGCTGGCTTTGCTAAAGTCGGGGTGGATGAAATCATGACGGGGTTTAATGATATTGAGCTCGACATAGCTGGACCCGAAGATGAGAGGACACTCGGAGAAGTACTGGGTGGAGTCATCCTATGGGACAAGAACTACATCAAGCTTCCAGGCTCGGCCCCAAGGACAACACCGCCTCCGAGTCGTCGCAGGTCACCTACACCTCCATTACCACCGCCGGACATGGGTCGTCCGTCTCCGCCGCCGCCCGCACATGATACTAAGCGGAAGTGTGCCAGCAAGAACGCTCCGTCGATGATTTCTAAGCGACGGAGCTCCCCAAAGCGTAAACTGTCGCCCCTCCCAAAGGTACCTCATGCTAATCTTCCTATCAGACCTTATGATGGTACCCCCGAGGAAAACGCCAGGATAGCAAAGGAACAACATGATGCGCAGATGAAAAGGAAGGAACCCGAGCCCCGTCCGGAATACACCGAGAAGCACATAGCATGGGCAAAAGACTTCATAACCACTCCATCACAGTATGACTTACACTATAAGCCTGATAACTATACACGCACATTGCAGAAGGAAGTGAAAAAGAGCAGCTCACGTCCAAGTGCAAGTGGGAGCATATCAAGTTCAACTACAAGCAAGAAAAAATCAGACGTTCCTCAGCTTGGACAACAGGCCAAACAGTTGATCCCACCCCTCAAGGTGTTAACCGAGAATGTTCCCCCTCCGGTGCAGGGGCAAGCTTTTGAAAGAGTAAAGGAGTTGGCGGATGAATGAGGTATCTCGGTTGAAGATTTGCTGGCTTCCCAAGACGACAGGATACCCAAGGCTGTGGTAGCCCCTAAGCCACAGTTTGTCATGGGAGAGCCTTTGGTCAGCAAAGATGATCTCCCAACAAATATGCGTTACTTGCATAAATGGTACTTAAGTGAATCAAAGAATGAGAGAACGATGATCGTGCTGAGTGTCCCACGGGAGTACTACGGCCGCTCCGAAGAAATCCATATCGACTTTGATGAACTCTTCCAGATGTACAATGGCGACGCCCTCGACAAATCGCTTATGAGTTGCTATTGTCTGTAAGTTTTTTAATTCCTTGTCTACATATAACTTGTTTAGTTATTTTAATTCATTGTCTATATATAACTTGTACTCTATTATGCAGAATGAAGATTCTAGAGTGTAAAAGTAAGTGCATCCTAAATATTGGGTTTATTGACCCAGATAAAATACATATAGCGACGCTAACTGACAAACCCAAGGAGACGGAGGAAAACCTTCTAAGGTTTCTAACAGATCAAAATTTCTGTGACCACGTACTGTTTTCATACAACTTCAGGTGAGGGTCTTTACTCTGTTGTGTTCATTCACTTATAAGTGTAATTGATAAGTTACTGAGACACACACACACATATATATATATATATATATACATGTGCAGCTTCCATTGGATTCTGTTGGACATTCAAATTGATAAGGGAAGAGTTGATGCCTTCGACCCATTGTCGAGACACTTGGAACAGTTCCAAAGCCTACAGGACATGCTCCAAGGGTAATTTTAATCATTCTTGCGCTATATCGGTCTCTTTCGATGATTTTCTGATATATCAATTAATGAAAAACTTAGCAAATCATTATCCTTGTCGGGCAGGGTTTGGAAGCGGTTCAAGTGCGTGACTCCCGGTAACTTTCCTGAGAAGCTGACCTTTAGAGCGGCTCAGGTAATTAGTAGTATGATATACTTCTATTAATTTTCAATACATTTATGATTCTAGATTATTATTTTGATTATATATATTCTATTCTCGTAAAGTGCGACCAACAGCCATGGGGAACGCATCTATGCGGATACTATGTTTGCGAGACCATTCACACGTTTACCTCTGAGTTCAAGGATCACAGATTCGACGTAAGCAATGAACATTCACACCTCTATTTTTACGCGTCATTCTTTGTTATCATGATTGATATTCATATATATTCATCTCCTCTTCTTATATAGGACACGGCCATGAGGACAAAGGTCCTACCACAGCAACGCGAGATTGCTGTTGCAGAGGAGCTTGCGGGATTTTTGAGGACGGAAGCTATGGAAGACAAAGGACGATTTAGTGTAGCTAAGGGCCATTACTGATGTTCGTCCATGTAATCGAATAGACGGGCTCTAGTCCCGATAATTTAGATCTCCATATAATTGTATATATATGATCGCTTGTAAGATAAGTTAATCTTATATATATATATATATGCATAATTATTTCTATTTAAATTATATGAAAACTAATTTCCGAACACCAAACGAGGCATCACGTTAATCTCCCCAACACCTAAACCCTAAAACCCTAAAACCCAAAAATAATTTCATTCAAAAAAAAACCCCAAAAACCAGCAAAATCTGAAAATCTTTAGTCCCGGTCCGTGTAACGAACCGAGACTAAAGGGCCTGCCCCTGGGGCGCTACGAGGCACCCACGTGGAGCACCTTTAGTCCCGGCGTGTAAGAGGGCCGAGACGAAAAGGTTAGGCCTTTAGTCCCGCCCCTTTAGTCCCGGCCGGTGAACCGGGACTAGAGCCCCTGACGGGCCGGGGCTAAAGGCCCCGTCCCCACTAGTGAACATCTCCCGGATTGACAACAAACTGGCCCAGTTTGCTCACAGCAAACGTGATGTCTCGCCTCGTTACGCTAGTTAGACACACAAGTGAACTAATAATTTGACAGTATCTCAATTGATCTTTAGTTGTGCCTTTGAACTTTTGAATCACGTCGCTCCCGTCTGTCACTTTCCGTAGACGGCAAAACTGGTTGACTGACGGCAAAATCTTTGCCGTCTGGCGGACAAAAGGATGATTGCAAAATACCCCATTTGCCGACTTGGTCTATGCCAACATGATTTGCCGTGTGCGGCTGACGGCAAAATCTTTACCATCAGTAATCTTGGCTTTGCTGTCTGTAGCTGACTGACGGCAATTTGCCTTATTCCTGTAGTGTATGTTCAGTAAAATGGATAATAGAATCATAAAGCAGTACTTATATATAACAAACATCCTGATCATAAGAGAAAGTATAAGTATTATGGTGACTACGGGACATCCTACCACATATAGATTTTGCTCTCAATGCCCGGCTCCTAAGATTCGTCAAGAAATAGTATGAAGGCCTTCCCAGCTTGCATCCCTAACTCAGTTTTAATTTTCGAACCCACTTTGGGACCATGGATTGTGCCGTCCACATTGATGCGCAAGTGGGTCACACACATGAACTCGGCCATTCCGCAACAAGTGATACGCTTAGTATAATAAAAAAAGATATTAGATAATTGTGGACACGACATTACGAAATGGCAAGCTATAACACAAATTGAATGAAAATACCACCAACATCATAAAGTCATGGTAAAGATCTACACAGCTTTCTTTGCAAGTGAGCTCAACCTTGTGACATGCATCTAGCCTTGTGTCGCCATACTATGTGCGTGCTTGATAGTTTTCAATACGTCATCCTTTTATATCCGTTGATTTTATGTTTAACGGATGAGATTTAGAAGTAGATCTACATACCTCTTTGGGTTGGAAACAGGGACAACGATGGACTCCTCATGCAGAAAAAGACGTATTTCGCTCTGCTGGTGTAGGTAAAACGAACAAATACGTCCGATATCATGATACTGGGTCACATTGGTCCTCGACGACATTCCCATCCGACGAGAGACAATTCAAGGTTCAGAAAAAAACGATTACGAGTCCGTTGCTAAATCTATTTCTAGCATTGGTGTCCATATCCAGCTGCTTCTCTAGGAGTTGTGCCTATATATATTGTTTTGTCCTTCGCTGCCTAATATGTGGATGTCGTGTCAGGCATAGATTCTTTCTAAACGGAATGCCTGCTAATAAACCCAGACCGAAGCTATAAACAAAACAATAGCGTGGGTGTGTTTTCAGCAAACGACATCCACAGATGAACAAACAATCAGTTAGCTTGGGCATGACGTAAGTGTACGCACCAGACTATCGGCGTAATTATCCCCACGCAGCGGCGTCCAAACCCTAGACTATGGTGCCAGGTATATTTGATATTCTGCGTCGGACTATCGAGGGCCCTCCATCAATTGGATAGTTGTAGCGACAGATTTGTTAAGATGGTGTTGAAAAAACCACACAACGAAGTAGATGGCACCTACCGCTTCGCCTGGCCGCTGCGCAACACCGGGCAAACCTCCACCTACCGCCATTAATGGCAATTTCTGCCGCCCACCGCGCGACCTTGACCACAAATCTCTCAACGCTGCCGCTCTGCCTCGGGCCTCTCCATCCCACCGCGCGCGGCGACGAACCACATCACCTCGGAGAGGCCCTTCCTCTCCCTTGGCCAACCCTCTTCCGCATCGCGATGGTGGGAGAGAGGAGGAGGATCCGCGTGTGACGGATCCGTGCGGAGATGGTGTCGCCACCGCGGGGCCTCGGCGCTCCGATTCCGATGACGCTCCTGCCATCAACAGAGCTACGTTCGGCGGAGGCTCGTGCGGAGATGTTGCGGGTGGTTCGGGGAAAGTTCCCGGATCGAGAGCGCTGCCCGGAGATGATGGTGGAGATCATCCGCACGACGACTTTCGCGGAGCGAGCTCGCTTCTGCGGAGACGATGGCGGCATGGACTTCGAGCTCATCTATTGGGCTATGAGGGAGGCGGAGGTCTCGGATCCGGGAGTGGCGAGGAAGTGGAGTCGTTTCAAGTCGCCGATTCCCGTTCCTCCTCAACATCAATCTACCGTCGGTACTGGCGATATCACAGATCCCTCGCGAGGAGCTGCCCACCGGGGGTCGACCCTCCTCAAGCCAGCTGATGCCGCGGACTCCTGGCGGGCGTGCTTCGGG